>NC_026659.2:12878701-13211215 GCF_000004075.3 Cucumis sativus
GTATACATAATAAGAAAGTAACGATATAAATATGATATAAATTTGAAGTGCTTCAGACATGTCCCCGTAAATCCATTTCTTCAAGGTCAATCCAGAATGCAACACTCTTTGTAGGATTTATAACCACCAAACTCTAGTGATTGCTAAGAACATGTTTGAAATAGTATGACTTCATATTGTACTAGCACATTGAAAACATGAATGACAGTGAAAATATCATGATCATGCACTTACCCGAAGTTGTAAGGGAACAATACTAGTTGGTTATACTCAGCTCCAAGCAATCGAGCATTCAACAACTGTGCACGTGATTCTTTGTAACTCAAAAAACTGATAGATCCAACATCCAAGAACTTGTACAACCCTAATACAATCCATAATTGTGTAATAATTGTGTAAAGGTACCTACACAATTACAATGGAATTATATTAAAAGGAGATCGTACATCATGTACGCATATATAGTAAAAAGAAATCTTACATCATGTAACCATTTAGACATGATGTACATGTTGGCTACATTGAGGAGAAATCTCTCAGTGACTTAATCATAATGCAACATTTTCTTCTCACACCAAATACCTCAATGGGCGTAGTTAGTTGAATCGTGACCCCATATGCACAATTAGTCTTACCAAACACCGAAGGGCCATTGGAGCACGTTGATATGCTACGCTAGAGAATGTTGACAGATCCTTACGCAAACCCGGTCTCCTTGTATCACAAAGATTACAACTAGTGTTAGTATAAATTGATTCATGAAAGAGCAACGCAAGAAGACACTCAATCACCTTGTCATTCCCAGTAAGAACAAGTTGTCATGGCCACATTAAGTGTGGACCCACTTCCTATTTCATTTTGATGAGTCATTCCTTCGTTGGGGTGGGAATTGCACATTCATTATCCAGGACAACATTTACCGACACCTTTATGTTGTCATCGTCACCTTCTGCATCAAATATTGTGTCGTCGATGATGATATTATCTTGTGTTTCAAACGGCAACATACACAGGATTCCAACCTATGTAGAAGTATTTATTAAATATATGTATGTACACTTAGTAAATAAAGTGTCCACTTAGTAAAGTATTTGTGAAACTAATCTGCATTTCATTTGATCTCATATCTTCCACATTCAATCCATCCTTACTTTTCCCAGGAATATCAAGAAGTGTACCTAAGATATTCATGCAAACATTATTTTCAATGTGCATCACATCTAAACAATGTCTAACATGAAGATCCTTCCGGTATGACAACTCAAAAAAAGAAGATAATTTATTCCAACAAATTTTGTCACTTCTGTTCATCAACCGTTTCTTATGGTTCTTCTTCCCTCTAGAAAATTCAAGATCTTTCAATTTTAAATACACATCCTCCCCAGAAAGTGGCTCTGGAATTGTATCAAGTTCTTTTTTTACCATTGAATGACTTCTTTTGTCGTCGATACGGATGATTTCGTGCCAAAAATCTACGATGTCCAAGGTATGCCATTTTCTTCCCATACTTTAACCTTATACAATTTGTATTATCTCCACAAATTGGGCATGCTTTATACCCTTTCACACAACATCCACTAAGGTTACCATATGCAGGAAAATCATTGATTGTCCACAACAAAACTGACCTTAAGTTGAATGGTTATTCTCGATAAGCATCATAACATTCAACACCACTTTCCCATAAAAGTTTTAAATCTTCAATTAGTGGTGCTAAGTATATGTCTATGTCATCCCCTGGTTGTTTTGGTCCTGAAATTAGCATTGATAGCATCGTGTACTTTCTTTTCATACACAACCATGGTGGAAGATTGTAAATAACCATCACTACCGGCCAACAACTGTATTTAGAACTCATGTCACCATGAGGATTTACTCCATCGGCTGACAATGCTAAACGAAGATTTATGGGTTCAGAACCGAACTCTGGCCATTTCATGTCTACTAACTTCCATGCGGGAGAGTCTGCTGGATGTCGTAACTTACCATTATTAATTCTTTCAGTAGAATGCCAAGTCAAGTTTTCAGCACATTCAATGCTTCTGAATAGCCTTTTAAATCGTGGAATGATTGGAAAGTACCATATCACTTTAGAGGGAATTTGCTTTCTCCTTTCACTTGTATCCTTGACGTTTTTCCACCTTGATTGACCACATTCAGGACATTCAATTGCATTAGCAAATTCTTTTCTATAGAGACAACGATTATTCGGGCATGCATGAATCTTTTCGTATTCCATTCCTAATGCACCTAATGTTTTCTTTGCTTCATACAATGAATTCAGGAGCTCATTGGTAGTAGGCAGAATTTCCTTCAAAATTTCAAGTAATTCTGAAAAACTAATATCACTTCATCCATACCTAACTTTTAAATTATACATTGACTAGAGTAGACAACTTTGTTGATGTGAGGCTGATGTCGTCGTGACGTCAACCCTTATTCTTCTTGCAGATGCGCTTGTAATACTTTTTTGTCTCGGTTTCCATGTAATGTCGAACAGAACACATTTGGAGGCCTCCGATTATTTGTTTTTGGCAATAAAGAAATCCCACCAAAACCAATGCAAATTTTAAAATTTTCAATTAAAAATTGAGATGGCTCTGATACCAATTGAAGGGATTAGAACCCTTCGTAGCAGAACATTTTTTAGAGACCTTAACTAATTTAATTAGGAACTTAAAAATACCAAATACATTGGCAAATTACAAAACTAATTTCTATAACCTAAACTAAGGCTAATCATACTAAAAAAATGATATAGAGAATTAGAAAAAAGAGGCACTTACTCTTGATGACGACTCTGTATATCCCAAACGTCAAAGTTGGGGCACCACCACTTGGAGATCTTTCTATTCTCTAAGAATGAATTTTGGTTTATGGGAACCAAAATATGAGAAAATGAATCTTCTTTTGGTTTTGAGAGAATGTTGGTTATGAGGGAAAAAACCTAGAGGTAGAGTGTTACGAGGGAAAAAACCTAGAGGTAGAGTATCAGTGAAGCCAAAAACAAAAATTCACTTTTCGATTTTTTATTAATTCCTCTTCTTCAACTAGAGAGAATCTTCGATTGGAGAGAATCTGGGAACGTGGGACCTGTTAATTTAATAAACTAAATTAACAATTTTTTAAAATAATTAATTTATTAAATTAAATCATTTTAATTAATATTTCATTTAAATCATATTTAAATGAATATCACTTACATAACCTATAATTTCCGTTAATTTAATTTAATTTAATTAATTAAACTATTAATTAATTCTATCAATGACTATTAGTGGTAGAATTTGTTATAGGTTGTACATATTTTTTGTAAAATTTGTTAATTTTGAAAATTCCCTTATCTTGTATTTACTTGAATCTAAATTTTAATCATATTCACACATAAATTTTTTTCATAACCTATAGTTTAAATGTGTATCATATACACATTAAATTTTAATTTATAGTTTAAATATGAACCTAATTCACATTAAATTAATATTTAAATTCATTCAAATATTTTATTCTCATCTAAATTATTTTTGAATCATATACAAAATTAAATTTACATAATAAAGTTTAATTAAAATATAAATTTTATGTTATAATGTATCACCATACATTATATTAATTTCTTAAGTAAATTTGAACATTTCAAAGTAAAACCAATATAGATAAATTTCATTACCCTTTACGAGCTAGGAAGAAAACCTAATGGACCTACAAATCAAAAGCTACAACGATATGATGTTAATTGGCTAAACTCATTACCACATTAATCAATATTCGTTAACTGTGTGTACACTCCATTAAGACTCACACCTAAACTTTTCTCACAGTAGATATATTTTTGTGTCCATGGATATAGTTTAGACTAATAACAGTAAGTTAGACCTTCACGAGTTTTCGTCATACCAACTTAGTCAAATTATCGTTTTACCAGTGTGTTACTTCTAGTTCTTAAATATTAGTGTTCTTCTAATGAACAACCTATTTATGGTCCAACCACTAAACAAAATCCCCTCTTGTGCCATAGAGAGGGTAGGGTCATCCTTTGTTCAAGTCTCGAAGGCACCATTTAAGAGAACACTTATCTACTTACCCTAAACTATTTGATGAGTCTTGAACATTATGTAGAGACATACAGGGTGAAGGGATAAAAGCCCTAGGTAGTAAAAATTTTTACAGACCATTCCTCAATTCAATTTGGAAATCTCAAAATACTAATACATTGGTAAAATAATACCGAAACTAATTTCTTATTATAACTTAAAGGCTAAGCATGCTTTCTAATTATAGATTTAAAATTTTCTTATTTAATTTGACGTCTCTAAATGTACAAAAACTCCAAATTGGGACGCCACCCGTCAAAGACCTTCCTATCATCTAGGATGAGATTGGTTCAAAACCAATTGAAATGGAAAAAAATGTTTAGGAAGCAATTATTTTCCAGAGAGCAAAAGCATTCGCTTAATTGATTAAGAAAAACTGTTTTTTCTTCTACATATATACTCCTTTTCCTTTAGGGAGTGAGAGAATAAAGAAACTCTATTAATTTAAAAAATATTAAATTAATAGAAATTTTAAATCAACTCATTAATTTAGTTAATCAATTAATAATTAATTAAATCATATTTAATTAATATTTCATTTAAATCATATTCAAATACAAATTTATTTCATAATCAATAATTTTAATATGAATCCAGTTCACATTAAATTAATATTTGAACTCATTCAAATATTACATGTCTCATAAATTAATTTTGAATCATATCCAAAATCAAATTTATATAATAAAGTTTGATTAAAATATAAACGTTATATTATAATGTGTCAGATGCATTATACTAATTCCCAAAGTAAATATAAACATTTCAAATTACAACCAATATAAATAAATCTCATTACTCTTTACGAGCTAGGAAAAGATTAAAACTCATTAACTAGATGAATCAATATTTGTTAACTGTGTGTACACTCTACTAAAGACTCATAACTAAACTCTTCTCACGGTAGATATATTTATGTGTCCACGGATATAGACCAATAAGAGTAAGTTAGTCCTCCACGAGTGTTCGTAACACCAGCTAAGTCAAACTATCGTTTTACCCCTGAGTTACCTCCAATCCTTAAATAACAGTGCTTCTCTCATGAACAACCTATTTATATAAGGGAACACTTATCTACTTATCGTTAAAGTAGGGAATGAGTGAATTCCATATTGTGTAATTATGTTCCCAGCTCCCCACTCGGTCTTGTCCCAAAATAATAAACATATTGAGTCGACAATTTGGTCACTCTCACCCATACAAATCAAAGGACTGAGTTACTTAGTTACATCTAGTGGTTACTATTTTGAATACGAGAGCTACCGAAAAGGAAGATGCACCTTGTTGGTGTAGGTATTAACTTTTAATTCTTTTAAGTCTTTCTTAACATGACTTTCATGTCCTCAGGATCTCTCTCATTTAGATGTGATACCGATTCATTCATGTTCGCCTCTTAATCTCGGGCATTACATGTCCACCAACTTCTACTTGGTTCGTCCCCAAACCACATCTTACTGGGAGAGGTTCCACTTTGATACCATCAATCTTCGACATTCCCCTGCATCCCTTGCGACCTGGCAACATCATCCTTATTATTCTTAAAGGTTTATTACAGTGAAAGTTCTCCGCACAAACAAAACTCACTCATATGCATCCTAGGAAAATTCTCAGAAGGTCACCCAACATAGAATTACCCTAAGCTAAACACGCTTAGCTTTGAAGTTTCTATGATCGAGCCACCGAAAAGGAAGGTGCACCTTGTTGGTATAGGTATGAAGTTTTAATTCTTTTAAGTCTTTCTTAACATGAATTTCATGTCCTTAAGATCCCTCTCATTCAGATGTGATACCGGTTCATTCATGTCCCCCTCCTAATCTCGGACATTACATGCCCATCAGCTTCCGCTTGGTTCGTCCCCAAACCACATTTTACTGGGAGAGGTTTCGTTTTGATACCATTTGTAACGCCCCAGGCCAAGGATTTGGACCAGAATTTGGAATTCGGATCTCCGACATTCCTCTGCATCCCTTATGACCTGGGTCCTCTAAGGCTTATTAGAGTGAAAGTTCTCCCGACCAACCAACACAAGTCCTTTAAGCATTCTTTGTCCTCACTCACATGCATTCTAGGAAAATTTCCAAGAGATCATCCAACATAAAATTACCCCAAGCTACGCACGCTTAACTTTGAAGTTTCTATAATCGAGCCACCGAAAAGGAAGGACGAATAATGAGACCAAAATACATAGTAAAAGTATATATCAAAATGCGTAGCTTATGTTGTAAATTTATAAATATATAGAAATATACTTTACATAAGCATCAATGCCTATTTTATTGTGTTTTTAGTGTTTTAGCACAAGTTAATAAATAAAAGAAGAAGCTAGTAAATCACAGAGGAAATCGTACGAAGACTAGGTGTGAAGATCATATTAGAACGCAAGAAGAGGTTTGCTAGAAGACAAAAGTGCTAGTTGGAGTTGATGTGACTTGATGACAAAGGTTGCTTTCGGCGCTGACACAACCATAAGAATAGTTGCTCGTCCAAAAGTTGCCTCTAAAAAGCCTCCTTCTACGCCATTTAGAATAGCTAGTACGAATGAGCCAAACCCTAGAGAGAGGTGGAAAGGATTAGCCTTTCCATCGTCTATAAAGGATTTTTATTCTTCTTCTCCAGTTAGACTGTATGTGAGAGCTCAGAGTTTGAATAGAGAAGAGTCCATGTTCCATTTCCCTCTAACTTGTAATCTTTTTCATTCTCTTTTCTTTCCATTTTTGTATTTTTGTGTAATATATGTTATTCATATCGTACAATTGAAGAGCTACATTCTTTAACATATAGTACGTGTTTATACCTTTTTAATCCATCACATCTTTACTTTTCATTTGTCCTTGTGTTATTTGTAGTTTCGGATCTATGATAGATCTTTTATAAGAAGCTTTACTTATAATTATTATCGAGTTATCTAAGCTAATTTCATCACTTTGGTCAGTGTATATCGCCAACTACCTGAGAGGGCAAGTACCAAGGATATCACGAACATGCGCAAGGAGGAGTTGGACACATACTCCATCTTGGGGAGATAACTTCCATCATTTGTGTCTCGAAAGAAGAACAAGTGTGAGTGTTAGACGCTGAGGTGTTGTCACCCTTAAACGTGAAACTTTATAAGTCTTGTAAGGTAACACTTATAGATATACCTTGCTTAACTAGGCTTTGTTATTTAGATCCAAAAAGGATCAAGTGTGGCATTTAAAGACTTCGAGAGGAGCTTGTCTTAAGTAGGCTATATCGGATTAGAGCTATCACACATACAAGTTAATTCATTACAAGGCAATTAAGGTATATGAATTGAAAGAATGCACTAACTTGTAGTCGGGAAGAGGGTGAAGGAATGTCTAGTGCTACCTTGCGATTAAGGTATATAAAAACATTAATGTGATATAACTTAACTAGCTCATGATTAAGGCGAGCTCCTTTCAAAGTCTTTAAACGAACTTACTCCCCCACTGTCGGAATCCAAATGGCTATGCCTAGCCAAGCAAGGTATATCTAGAAGTATTCATTTAAAGGTGGCAACCGATCGGTGCCTAACACCCACACTTGTTCTCCTTTCAGGACACAAATGATGGAAGTTTTCTTGTTAAGGTGGAGTTTGTCTCCAAACTCTTCCTTGTGCATGTTAGTCATATCCTTGGTACTTGCCCTCTCAAGTAGTTGAAAATATACATTGGTCAAGTGATGAAAATAGCTCAGCTAATGTGATAAGAATTATAGTAAAGCTTCTTATAAAAAATCTATCATAGATCTTCAACTACAAATAACACAAAAACAAATGAATAGTAGAGACATGGTTGGATTGAAAAGGTATAAATATACATTGTATTAAAGAATGTAGACCTTTGGTCATTTTACGATATGAACAAATACAATGTACAGAAATACAAATATGAAAAGAATAAAAATGACATTACAAGCTAGGAGAAATGAAAAGTGAGATTTTCTTCACTCGGACCTCAACCTTTCACTCATGCATTGACCGGAGAAGATGAAGACGTGCTTTACATATGACAGAAAGGTTATTTCTTTCCATCAACTTTCTAGAACTTTGCACACCTCTTCAGGTGTACGACTGGCGGTCCATTCAGACGCAACTCATTTTTAAATGGTGTAGAAGGGAGGCTTTTTATAGGTAACTTTTTGGCTAGAAACTATTCTTCTAGTTGTATCAACACCGAAAGCAACCTCTGCCATCAAGTCACATAAACTCCAACTATCACTTTTGTCTTTTAGCGAACCTCTTCTTACGTTTTGATATGGTTTGGTCTCCTAGTCTCCGCGCTAGTTCCCATGTGATTCGCTAGCTTCTTTTTTTGTTCATAAACTTAAAACACTAAAAATACAGTAAAATAGGCATTGATGCTATATAAAGTGTATTTCTGAATATTTATAGATTTTCAACATAAGATATGCGTTTTGGCACTTTTACTATGTGTTTTGGCCTCATTATTCTGCCTAAAAGGCTATAATAGCTTGTATTTCTACAAGTTATCAGATCACCATCTCCCAAATTTAATTCAAAAGTTGTTAATGACCCAAACGGTTCATCGAGTTTCATAGTTGTAACATCATTAGCTCTTTCTATGGCAGTGACTTTCATACTGAAGCGTTGAGGAAGCAATCGTAGAACTTTCCTTATAAGTTTAGTATTTGAGTCATATTTTCTCGTCCAAAGTTTGACATCAACAGTATCAACAGTACAAATAATAGTGTACATCAAAAGAATAACATTCTCATTTAGATTGACTTCATGTCGTTTAATTTATATTTAAATTCAAGCGTAATCTAATTCTCGTAAAGTAAACAATGAAAAAAAGTTAATAAAAAGTTTTATAGAGTGTACTTTTTAATTTTTTTAGACAAAACTTTAATATTGTTATATGGATGACTTTAGCTCACCTTCTTTTAGGCTGATGCTTGCATTGTTTTTTAGCATTTTATAAAATTGACATTGGGTTCCTTTTCAAATATGGCAAATGAACCAAAATATTTATAAAATATAGTAAATTTTTAGATTCTATCGATGATAGGTATTAATAAACTTTTTATTAATATTTATCATTCATAGAATTTAATATTTTACTATATTTAAGTTTTGCTTAGCTAGCATTAAAGGTTTTAATAATAATGAGCAACATTTTCAAGTACATATTTTACTTATTTTTAATAGATAAAATGATTTTTTAAAAAAAGAAAAATTAAGAGAATAAAGTTGAGAGAACAAAATCTTTATTTTTGACTAAACCATTTAATCTTATTGTTAACATAATGGACCTTTACATATCTCTTGTGGATCTCTGTATGTCATAGATACACATAATATATTTAGTACCAACTTCATATATTGCACATGATACTCATCTAACAATTATACGTGGGATAGTAATTTTTGTGAGTTGTTCAATTAAAAAATCTGAATAAAAACATAACTATTACTTGAACGGATTTTAAGAATTTTATGATTTTAGAGTCATTTAAGGCCAACTATTTTTCTTTAAAGCTCAATTAATTTTAATGTGATTGCCTTTGATTATTACACAAAGTTTGTTAAACTCACCTAAATTTGCCGAACACGAGCTTAATTAATGTTCATAAATTGCATAAATTTTGTAGTATGGAGAGTTTACAAAGTATTTTTCTTTTTTTGTAGGCCACTAACCTAATAAAACAAGTCATGGGTTTACATTGTTGAGCATTTAAAATTTCATTTAGTTGTTCTTGTGAAATGTTGTATGTGTTTGACATAAATATAGGTTTAGGGTGGAAATATATATTATTTTATGGTTAATAACAAATCGAAACTGTCAATTTAAAATGCTTTTTTAAAAAAAAAGAAAAGAAAAGAAAACTCCTTATTTCAATTTAAAATGCATTGTATCAATGTTTGGAACATGTGCAACTATGAAAAAGGATACAAATATGAAATTCTATTTATTATTACTTTGTTTTTTTTTTGCAAATGATAATATTGTAAGTTATATTCAATTCACCTTAAAAAAATTAAGATTCCGAAGTCTCTTCTTGAGTTGATATAAAAGACTAATACTCTACTGAACTTTGTTCCATCTTCAACATTTTCATAGAAACAAATATATAGTATTAACCAGATGTATATCTCAAATCTTCAAGTTTCCAAGGCCAAGTATGAAGCAAGTAAGTTGATGAAGAAACATGAAAATAATGACGAAGGTGTTCCACTTAAAGCTTTCAATGGCATTCCTCCAGCTTCAACTAAAATCAACAACAAGCAAGCAATGGCAACGGAAATTATCCTGAAACCTAGTAATCATCCTGTTGCACACTACCTTACATCAAATGCCTATATGATACCAAGTAAGCAATTGGGAGCTGGAAAAGCTCAAGTAACCACCACAAGTGTTCTTGATATAAAGGCTTCTAATATGCAATTTAGTCGAGAGCAAATAAAAGAAATTTTTCAGTATCATGATAGCGACAATGATGGTTTTCTCAACCTAAGGGAGGTAACCAAAGCTTTTGCTTTTCTAGGCACAATTCTTCCATTATACAAAGCCTACCATGGCATGGTATACGCTGATGCTAACAAAGATGGTCTTATTAGCAAGGATGAACTCGAAAAACTCGTTGATTATGCATATAAATTTTTCAACAAACGATGAATGTTCTTAGCTATTTTCACGTGCATTTTATGTGCTGAGGTAATATTTGAAAGTTGTAAAAGTATAAGTAAAATAAAGAATTCGTCTACCATTTTTATTTTACTTGCATTGCTGGTTTGCTTCATAGTTTTGTATTAATTAATAATGTAGCAAAACAATATAATATGATGTGTCCACCTGATTCAATGTTTATATGTTATATGTTACTGAGGGGTTGTAATCAAAACATCTTTTAAATCCAAGGGAAAGATAGCAAAACAGTAGTGTCCTTCCATTCCAATTCAAAGGGTATTCACATTATTTATAAGTCATACCAACAAATATATATAATAAGAAAAAAGGATATATCTATAACAAGTACTGCCTATCAACAACCATTTACCTAAAGCAAATTGAATGATATATAACAAATTTTAACAAAATTGTTAAAATAGTTACAACCAACTCAAAAATACGAAAATATTATTTTATTCCACATAATAGAAAGCACCTGACTTGCACATGGAACTCAATTTTTGTCATCCCTCTATTTCTCTTGGTATGTATGCAGTGCTAACATTTGAAATAACTATCTTCTAGATTTCATATCATTTTAATAATATGGTGTCATATTCCTTTTCAATTCACTTACTTAGACCGAGAGAGAATGCAACCAATAGGTGAAGTGTCAATATCCCTTAGTTTTGTGGGGGTGACAATTCGATGCAACAACTTCTCAACTCAAGACTTAAACACACTTAAATATTTCTACTTTTCCGTTTAGTAGTTAGTTAAGTTAATTGCTAATTAAATCTAACCAACACAATGGAAAATAATGAAAACAGGAACTCCAAACTTTTATTAACTTCAAATGTGTAATAAAAAGCAATGAACTATCACAGACTATAATTGAACACAAAGTGAACACCACTACACTTTTTACAGACTGACTATGACTTCCAACTTACAATTCAGAGAATTACTGGATAGTAAAAGAAAAACTTCACGGGACAGAGGCAGATAGAGTGTCTAGAACTCTCAGACACCAAGGGAGGACCAAAGCAAATTTGAAAGTTTAAGCTATTAAGCATAGTGCGCCACATATATGTTAAATCATTTGATTTGTGAAGAAAAACGTACGCAACTTTTTCATCATAAATACCTTTTTAACACGTGAGCACAGTTTAGAAACTCATCACATAATGCTTTTTGAAACACTTTTGAAAACCATTTCTTCTTCTGATAGACGGATTTAGTAAGGGATCGAGGGCACGTATTCCCTTCACATTCTCGGTTTTTATATTTTAATATTAATTTTCAAGTGTTAAATTACAATATATATTAAATAATGCTCCAATTTATCTAAATTTTAGTTCTGGTGTAGTGGCTGTGAAGTTATGTGTTCAAATCTTACTTACAACAATTATTTTTACGAAATAAATTATTTTTCCTCGTAAATTTCAATGATTTCCTAAAAGAAATAAAATTTGATAATATGATTTTTTTAAAAGAGGAAAAAACACGTATCTAGGATACCTTGTTTTCTAACCTTCATTTGTTATCTAACAAATATTTAGAAAAAGATAGCAAAAAAAGTGGGTGGTCCAAATTTTTACTCTTTTATTTTTTCTGATTCAATTTTTAAATCTGCATATTTACATTACAAAAAATCGTGAGAAAATTATTGGTCTTTCTTTATTGCTAGTGAATGTTATTGGAACATAAGTGAAACGTCGAAATATTTTTTTTACATTTTTTTAGTGTGTTTATTATATACTTGTCTGACAATGAATCCTTCACGAAAGGCTTTGCATGCCAAAACTTCACCAAATATGTACCCGAACACACCCATGCACGCACATCTCTCAAACCATGCACGCACATCTCTCAATCCTGTCAAGTCTGCGTGGACACAACTCAACCCTCAAAGTTTAGTCATACCTACCCGAAGAGCTCAACATTTCGTTCCATGTACTAGATCCAATGGATTGAAAACATTTTTTTCTCCTAAATCATCTCAACATTTGAAAACACATTTAAAAACATTATGCTCAAATATATTTCAACACACATTTAAAAACATTTATATGCTCAAATATATTTTAACACATCTGTAACAAACATCATTTTAAATTCACATTTTGGTTGGAAGAGTCAACTCACCATCACCAGCAAGAGTTTCCAAGTCTTCCCAAAATTATATTGGGTCCTTAGCCAACTCTCAAGCATGCAAGATTAGGCTTTTGCCACCCAAAGGAAAATGTGAATCCATGTAGAGTAACCAATTGGACGCAAAGTCTCGACTTATCTGGAGGTGTAGACAATTGTGTGTTCGACGCATAGTCAACCTAGCTCCCTTCTCCCACCTCCTAAACACCCTAAGATCCTCCCTCTCTTAATACCCTTGAAAATGCACTAAAAATCCTTGAAATGGACTCTTCGCCTTAGTATATTTTATAGGTTCTTTCAAGTCATTCTTGTCATCCTCACCTCACCTTTTTTTTCCTTTACACCTCTTGCTATAATTTTTCCCACATGTGTCAGCCCCTTCAATATTACCATCTCAAGTTAAGCCACTCCAACTACATACACCAACTCATGCTTTCAAGTGTCAAATCGTAACATTTAATTCTTCACTTAAGACTTAGGTCACCTTTTTGAAAGAAGTCTTCTTGATAGGGTCGTTAAGAATGAAATTATGCTAGAATTAATCTCCATTGCACAAAAGAATCAAAACAATTACATGGAAGGTACATGCCAGAGCATTGATACAATCTTAAGAACAAAATAATTGGGTAAAAAGAATTTTCAGTACCCAAAAGCTCTTCATTCAAAGAAGTACCTAACTTAGTAATCAAATGGTAGGTAGAATAGAGCAAAGTCGGGTTGATGGTGACAAGAAAAAGCAAGAAAAGAAACCAATGCTAATATTTTTTAATTATGGAATTAATAGTTTTTAAGCAAGAATCAAGATTCAAAGAGATGTAAACATATGTTTCGTCTTTCAAGAATTAAAAGTAGGGAATTGAGTATTTTAGTTTAATTTTAATAATTGAATCTAGATGATTGAGATTGATACTCAATCAATTGGGTTTTAGGGGACCAATTGTCCTAATTTGATGAACCAATCATAAACATTAAAATTCATATCAATTCAAGCGATTATGTTTTCATCTGAGCAGTTTCCACACAATCAACCAGAATTTCATAAAAAACGGAGGACTCAAATTGGGACTTCTAAAAGTGGGATAGTCTCTACATCTCAAAGAAAATTAATTGGAACAATATCAAATCAACAAGTGGAGACAATTGAATAGGATGCTTTTTTCATGCTACATAACCAATAAAAAATCATTAACAATCATGATTTAATATTGTGATCAGCACATCTAGGAGTTAACATTAAACCCTAAATTCATTGGGTGATCAAGCCAATTCTTAAAGGTTTTTTTTTTTATTGAAAAGAAAAAAGGAAACAATCCCAAAGAACACTTAAAGAAGGCAAATTAGACAAAGATTCTTAAAGAATTAATTAAACTAAAAACATCCAAATTTTGTAGAGGTTACCTTAGTTCATTATGAATTTGGAAGAAGCAATAAAGATTGGAAGAACAAAGAAACTCGTTCTGGAAAGAATTTTATTAATTCTTCCAAAGAATTACACTAACTTTCAGTAATTCTGAGAGTAATCTTGAGGGAAAATTGAAAAATGAAGAGATTATGAAATTAACCATGAGAAAAGGGGCTAAAATAAGCCAAAATGGCGATTATAGGACAAAAGTGGCACTGAGGTGCACCTCAAATGCACGTCAAAAAGTTGGGAGTGTTGCGGCCCTTGACTTGGGCGTCATGACACTTTGACATATTTTTGCTTTGGCCTTCAAGCACCGTTCTTTGACACTCAGGGCGCTCAACTTTCTCAAAATTACAAAATTTTCCTTTTAACTTGTTTCGGCATGTTCTTGCTGATTTTAGCTTCGTTTTGAGCGATTTTTGTTGTGTTGAGCTCGTTGTGATGTCTAGATGAATATTTTCTATAAAAACGTGAACTTTGTAAATAAATGGAATGATGAAAGAAGAGTTAGACACTAAAAGTATGTCAAATAATGTCCTAACAAAATACTTCCAACTTTAATCCGGATCGTCCTGAGCAAGGTAAAACAAAATATGCTTAACATTTAGTCATACGAGATGCAAGGGAATCACTTATTGTTGTGAAAAAAAAATAAACTTAAGCGTTCATGCATGGAATTGTGATGTTCAAAAAAGATGCTAAGATTAAAACTTAAGTCTTAACAATTTGACCATGCATAGGCTTAAAATCATAAAATATTTTGAAGAGCATGGCTAGTTTTTACTCGCTAGGCATGCTTTGAAAGAGTTAAAATTACCCTACGTTTGTTATCCTTCAACTCTAGTACGGGAAGGATTTTTTCTTATAGACTCGACCTTCGGTCAAATCCTTCATGCTAACTAGAGATATACTTGTTTTACTGAGTTAAAAGAGAAGTTTCCTTCATAAGGTTTGTACCTCATTAACATTGGGTAACCCTAACTGATCATAAAAAAATCTAAACCTTCGACCTAACGTACTTAAAACTCTCAAGATTTTTTTAAAAACTTTTTCTTTGTACTTTTTTTATATTTGCTCAAGTCTCACCTTATGATTTAAAGAAAACATTTGCTTAGCTTTTCCACTATTTTTTCTTTCTTTGGAATTTTCTTTCTCTTTCATTTTGGTAGCGAGCTTTTGCTTTGTTCTTGTTGAGCTTTTCCTTTACAGGGATTCATCTAGTAGACTCGAAGGGTTAACTAACCTTTCGAGGTAACAATAAATAAATATAAGCACAAGTACTCTTTTTTAATGGATCTTAGAATCATCGTGACTTAGCGAAGAATTCATTTGTCACACCCCGCCCGCAGACCTTCTTGTTTTTCTCGTGAAACGCGGTTCGACTTGAGCATCTCTAACACGATTGAACGCCAAAGACACTCATATTAAATCTTTTACCTTGTTTAAAGGCCAAATACTTTATATAACATGCTTTAGGCGATAAAGCTTAATGCAATCAACATAACAAAAACTTAAACTTTACTAACAACAGACATTTTATACATAGTATACAATACAACTTAAACTAAACTTTAAGCGCCAACAGATTCTCGCATGGTACGCCATTTCCTTCCCCTCCTTTTACTCGACCTGAACACAAAATCCTAAAAGATAAAATTTTAAAACGTAAGTCTAAAAGATTTAGTGAGGTTTTATGAAATATTTTTTGCAATACCTTTCCATAAATCATTTCGCAAAACCATAACATTCATTTTAAATAAAAACATATTAGATTTTGTAAACATTAAATTCTGCATAAAGCATCATCTCGCATAAACACACATCAGTAAATAATCATTCCTTTTCAAAATCTCATCCTCTAGGAACAGACGTTTCGACCAAGTAGAGACGAAGGTTGACGGGCGTGTGACAAATTGAGAAAGATACCAGGCGTTAAGGAGTTTTGGATAAATTTAATTTATTTTTTCAAAAGGTTGTAATTGTATAATCTTACCGAATGTTTGTTATTAATGAAGTGTACGTTTTAGTTGTGTTATTTATCATTTTTGGCGTTTAAGGTTGACTAGCGTTGTATTTTGTGTTTTGTTGATAGTTTAAAAGGAGTTAAGCGTAAGCTTAGTGATAAGACTAGTTGCAAAGCTTAAGCTAACTTGCATTCTATCCGCTCTACTTCCTACATTTTTGTTGTCTTGTGGATTAGGGTGTGATCGATAGCTATACCCTAGTTGTTCTGAATTTTCCTCCATGAATTTTTTAGTTAAGATGATGCATGTAAAAGTTCTTAAATATTGGAGTAACAAGTCCTTCGACATGTTATTGGAACTAGTAAAACGTGTATTTCCAATGTGTAGTACTGCTATCCCTAGTTCATTTTATGAAGCCAAACAAAATTTGGGTGACTTGGGTCTGGGATACGAGACTATTCACGCATGTAAGTACGATTGTGTATTATACTAAAAGGAGTTTGGCAATTTGTAACATTGTCCAACTTGTTGAAGGGGTTTATTAGAGAAACATATTTGATGAATGAATCGAAGACTTTTTGTTCGAGGTATATAAGTGGTATTGAGACTCGATTCACTAGAGATGAACAAAATGATGATAGCATTCCAGAGGCTGAGGTGATTGGTGAGTTCGAATTGTTCGTTCAGAAAGTACTGTTGGATCGGTATGGCAACCCTAGAGGGGGGTGAATAGGGTTTAAATAAACTTTTTGACAAATAAAAAGTAAAATCAACTAATTAGATATTTTTTTAATTTAAATAAAGAACTTTGTAAACTTTGTTAAATAACAAGATTGATAAAAAGATATGAATGGAAGTATGCAATCAAACTCAACCAATAAGAATATGTAACTAAAACAAAATTAAAAAATAATTAGAAAAGAGTTAGAGAAGAAGACACCGTAATTTTATAGTGGTTCGGTTAAACTCAACCTACATCCACTTTTCCAAGCACCTCTTGGGATTTTGATTGAAAATCTTCTTTTGACTCTTTCCACAGATTTGAGTCGAACCGATTCTTGCTCCTTTTTCGGGTTCAAGAGCAAACCCGATCATTTTCATAGGTTAGGATCCAACTGTTACAATATGTTGAAGTTTTTAAATCACACAAAAGAAAACTCTCTAAAAGAGTGAGTACACAATTTGAAGCTCACAAATTTAATCCTCACAATACAATAATAAGCTCTCAAGAACAAGATGAAAAGAATAAAAATTGGAAGTTTTAGAGAGAATAACAATGTTGGTTTTTTCCACTTTTGAGGATTGTAAAGTTTTAATAATCTTGTCTGTTTAAAATTTGGGAAAAGTGAAGTATTTAAAAAGAGAGGAAAGATAAATTCAAAATCATTTTGGGTCATTAGATGTAAGTAAAAGAAAAATGAATGGTTGAGATCACGTCTGGCTACTGGGTGGTCCGATTCTGAGTGGTCTCGAAGTTTCTTGCCCACAAAAGCCGAACGATACAAATAATAATATAATAATATATTTTTTTAAAATACTTTTTTTCAAAAAAATCAATAAAGCAACTTCACCATCTTTTAAAAAAACTAGCCGTTAGACACAAGGAAAAATAATAATATTAAAGTCATTTTCTTTATAAAAGTCAATAAAACATAATCAAAAGTCACATTTGTTACTCCTCCATTGCTCCAAGTGGCTTTCTCTAATTGGTTCAAATTGAATGTTTGGTCGCCACGTCACCACCTCGAGTATTTTTCCGTTAAGTTTCTTTTAGCAATATTCTCTTCGTTTGAACTTCGATTTGGGTGATTCAAGAGGCGTTAGAATCATTTTTCCAAGCTCTACGATATGGTTTATTCAAATTAATAAAATTGTCAATAAAAAAATCAGATTTGTTATCATCAAAACATAAATTAATTAAATAATTAAAATAAATTAATTTGAGATTAAGGGCTAAAAAGCCAACAAGTACGCCCACTGGGAGCATCAAGTTTACAAAGCATATCACAGGAAGAAAAACACATCTTTCATTGGTACATCCTCAACAATGTAAATGAAATAGTGGACTACATCAAGTACGCATTTCTAACTTTGTACTTCATTCGCTATCTTAAGTTTTTGTTATTATCATCAAACAAACTCACAGTTATGTACTTTAGGAAACACTTGAGGTTGATACGTCATCAGAGTTAAAGTGCTTTTAACTTATTTAAAATATATCAACAAGCAGTTACTGATTGGTTCAGAGATCAAGTATATAGAGTAAATTAATTTGAAAACTGGTATATGCTTATTTCATACTTTATATATATTTCTTTTGTAAACCCTAGTTCATGAAACTCCCTAAAAAATTTAGGTGTTAAGTGTTGTGAAGAAATTAAATTCTTTGTTGTTGTTTGTTAGGTGGACAAGAGAAGAGAAGTGTTAGTTAAGAATTTATGTTGTTTTGACAGCCAAAGAGGAAAGAAGAAGGTTTGATGGTTTTAAAATGACTAAGTGTTAGAGAGGTTATTTGGACAAGCATTAGACATTTTGGAGGAAGGCCTTGGCATTTTGGTGTTGGCTTCGATGAGATGAAGGGTCAAGAACCTCTAAAAAAGTCATTTTGTGCATTTAGACAAGGTAGGCGGCAAGTTAGAGGTTAGTTGTGAGCTTGGTGAGGAAGCTTGCAAGTGAGGAAGGATGGCATGCGAAGAGGCATGCGACCAAGGGAGGTTAGTTTCTCCTATGTGAGCAGCCTAGGCGAGAAGAGTTTTGTGAAGGACGCTTTGTATTGGCAAGGAGAATGGAATGATAAGCGTTTGAGCATGCTATTAGGTACTTGGGTAGTCGGTTACGTGGTTCTCAGATATCCTTAGCATGAAAAATGGTGGATCATGCAAGATGGTGGTGCCTAGGTTCATGCAAGATGGAGGTGCCTAAGTCCACTTTCTAGACAACAGAATAAATAGGTTCACTTCAAAAAATATATATCTCTCAATTCTCTTGTGAAAATTGAATGATTTAAATTGGAGGAGCTTTTTCTATGAGTCTATTTTCGAATGTGGGACTCACAAACGAAAAAGATGGAGGGAATGTTGAATTTGATGATGAAGAGCACATAAAGGTCAAATTTCAAAGGATTTTGAGCAGTGTTGAGTTTCTAGAGAACACATAACTCAATTCCTTGAATTTGAAGCTGTGATTTTGAGGTAAAATAGTTAACTTATTTCTAAGCAAGTTTTAAGAAGGAAGTTTTCCATTTTGAGTGCTACATTAAAAGTTATCAACTTTTGAACTTGGTAGTAGTTTTCTATAAAATTTCAATGTTCTGGGTTGTTGTAGAGGACAGTCGAGCATCAGGGTGAAAGGCGTTGTTCATCGCACAAGGTAACAAAATGAGGTCAATTTAGGAGATTAGAATGTCATGCGAGATGGCCAAACACATAGCTAGGCGGTAATGGGCGCACATGCCAGGCTATATGATAGGTTATGTACTCGGGGTGTGCGTGCGCACATGCGCGTTGTGTGGTCAGGCAATGATTGTTGCACGACACCCCAGCACGTAGTGAGGCTAGGTACACACGACAAGCACGTGGTCGAAATGCTTGATGGTCTGCACGCATGTCCATGCCTTTCACCCATGCCATGCAGCCAACAGGGTCATGACACCCAATTTTGGCAATTTTGATGTCTTTGGAATATTTGGAATTTGTTTGAGTAATTTCTGATTTTGGAAGGTTAATTAATGTTTAGATTCCCAATTTTCAAGACAAGAAAGTATTGGAAAAATCTATAGGTCAGAAGGTTAATCGAGTACTGTAAGTGGCTGAAAATGTTTTAGAAATATGTTCTAACTTATTTAAGTTGATGTTTTTACACGTACTTTTCAAAGTAAAATTGTATTTCCTTGAGCTTGAGGAAGAAAGGTATGTTTTATCATATGTGTTTGAAAAAATATTCTTTGCATGCAAATGATGTTAAAGTTGAAGTTGTTATCAAAACCATGTTTTATATACAAATGCTATTGGAAGTTAAGTATGTTTTCCACGCAAAGTGATTTGAGTATAAAAGTTATAACCATGATTTAAGACTTATGATAAGATTTCTATAAGTATACGATTTATGTGTTTAAGTCTATACCAAGATGATTATGAGATATATATAGCAACCCTACGAGGGTATTATAGTTCCTGTGTACAAAGGTCTTATGTTGAGGGTATTAAGTAGATACCTAGCTCTTCCACCATTTGTGACTAGGTTTAAGATGAGGGCCTCTTCGGATGCCTAACTTTTCCATCTCCTGACTATCTACAAGATAGGGCATTACTGATGCCTAGGTTATTTGTCTTGTAAGTATCGTATCATGAGATAGGGTTTACATGCCTAGTTTATTCGTCTCGATTGACACATAGAGATAAATGGTATAGCAAGAAAGAGAATGTTTAAAGCTATTGTTTTAGAAAAGATGCTTACAGAGAGCTTTAATTCACCTTAAAGTTATTGTAATCGTTTTACTCAAGGATATGTTTAAAGCATGTTTTAGTTAAATTAGTCACTCATTGGGCTATCCAACTCATGCTTTCATTTGTTTTCAAACTTTTCAGGTAGACATCGTGAAACTGGAACCTAACTCTATTTCTTAATTTGCTAGTGGCATAGATTTGAGTCTCCTTCAGTATGTTTTGTTTTGAGTTAGTCTTTTCTGTTGTATTTAAATTGGGAGTTTTGATTATGGGTGTTTCGAGTCTGTTAGGTTTAACTCTGTTGTTAGTTATTTGTATTTATGTCTATGCCAGACTTGCTTTGTTTAATATTATGTAAGTGTGGGTCAGACTACAGTTGTGTTGTAATAAGTTGAATGTATGATATGTTTTTGCTATGTAGATGTTTTAGTATGAGTGGTTTAGGGTCAATAGGTGACACTGAGTTAAGTGGCGATATCTGTGGATGAGTTACAGTATCTCTTAGGTAGCCTGGGAGGGGGGGTGACAGTTTGGAATCAGAGCATTTATTTTAGCTTATGGGAATGTTAAGTAAAATTAAAGAGTTCTTCGCAAATAAAGTAGTAAGGATTCAAAAATAGAGTGTGAGTCTTTGTTGGGACAAGTTGGTTAAGGAAGATAAGTTAATATTTAAGTTAAGGTTGTGTTTGAAGTATCTAAAACACGTCGATTTATTGTGTTTTAGGAGTCATGATACCACAACCTAGAAGACGATTTAGATAGGAGCATGATGAGCCATGAGGCTCTGCTAAGAGGCAGTCTGATGGGGCATCTAGTACCCCTAGAAGTCGGACTAAGTCAGAGGAAGAGTAGTATCATAAATTTCCCCAAAAATTTGTTGAGACTTTGGGAAGAGGATCAAGTCCTAGAGATCCTAAGAAGAATTATGGCATAGAGCGGCTTAAGGCTCTAGTTGCCACAAGTTTTGAGGGTTCAACAGATCAAGCAGATACAAAGTTGTGGTTAAATATGCTAAAAAAGTGTTTCGATGTTATGGATTGCCCTGATGATAGAAAGGTCAAGTTGGCAACATTCCTGTTAACCAAAGAGGCTAAGGGGTGGTGGAATCCATTCAAGCAAGACATAATGACACAAGTACTATGAATTGGGAGACATTCAGAAGTATCTTTTAGGATAAGTACTACCCTAGTACTTTTTGTGAGGCCAAAAGTGATGAGTTTCTGAGGCTGGAGCAAGGGTCACTGTCAGTGGCAGAGTATGAAAGAAAGTATACTAAGCTTTCCCGATATGCTGGGGTAATTATCGTGTCGGAGAGCGATAGATGCAAGAGTTTCGAGAGAGGATTAAAGGAGATACGCACTTCTTTGACACCAATAGCTAAATGGAGTGATTGCTCTCACTTAGTAGAAACTACTCTAAGGGTTGAACAGATTCTTGAGGAAGTTAGGCCTACAGTAGAGCAGACTCAAGCAGTTCAATCAAGGAACAGTTCTAGTTGGCAAGATCAGAGGCATTTTATCTATGATGTATTTGGAAGACGAGATTTTAAGAGTCGATTTGAGAGTTAATTTTCTAGGAGAGACAGTGCCAGAGCTGCTTATTAGAGGCAGAGGCAGAGGCGGAGATCGAAGAGCTAGTCAGTTCGTCCATCGATAAGGTGTTGAGCAGTTTAGAAGTATACTGGTAGCACAGACAAAGGAGCTTTGTGTAGAGATTATGGTAAGATGCACCAAGATCCGTGTTTGAGTGGAGCATATGTATATTCCCAGTGCAAGCAGCCTAGACATTTTTGTAGAGATTGCCCATAGTTACGAATAAGGTTTCCAAGTGAGCAAGGGGTTGAGTTACAGTGAGTGAATCAACCTCGAGCACTAGTAACTGGTGATGTAGGGCCTAGTGAGAGTAAGCAGAAAGGGGTAGTTGGCAAACCTCGTGAGCAAGAGAAAGTTTTTGTTTTGACACATCAACAGGCTAAGGAGACACCAGATGTGACTATGGGTAAGGTTTCTGTTTATAATGTACATGCATTTGCTTTATTAGTCCTAGGTGCTACGCACTATTTTGTCTCTATCATATTCCTAGCAAAGTTAAATAGAATGTTACAGCCTTTGTCTGAGGCGTTGGTAGTTTAAACTCTAGTTCGAAGTGTGGTAATGATAAATGAAGTGTTGCCAGAATGTGAAGTGGTATTAGAAGGTGTTAGTTTGTTACTAGACTTAGTACTTTTGGAATTGCAAGTGTTAGATGCCATACTTGGGATACATTTCTAGTTCACCCATTATGCATCTATGAATTGTTGGGATTTATGTCCTAAAACTTGTAGATTGTAAATATAATCCATTGACAGTTATTAATAAAGTGTTATTATTGTAATAATTATTATTTATTAAATTATTGGTTTTGTCTTAATAACTCAAATTCAATAAACTAACATCCTAAGTTATTTAATAAGTCTTGAACAATATGTAGAGACATACAAGGATCAATGTTCAAGATCAGCTTAAAAGGTCTATAGTATAGGGATAAGGTTGGGTACCTTATCCTGGTAACACTATTGATACAGCTTACTTTGTATTTGATACAAATGCAATGATCAAATGCGTTCGTGTAGTTGATATGTGAGTGGGGTTATACTATGCAATGAGTTTGCATAAGACCGAACTGCGAAATAGTAACCACTAGATGTAACTCTGATAACTAGTTAGGTCTCTATTTCACTAGGATGACCTTGGTAACTTAGTCTTAATCCCGAGTGTGTTATGAACTCCTATTCGTGAGGGATTGTCCTTTGATTTGTACGAGTGAGAGTGGCCAGATCGCCTACTCAATAAGCTTATCATTTTAGGGACAAGATCGAGCGGGGAGCTGGAAACATAATTACACAAGATGGAATTCACTTCTTTCCTACTTTAGGGTAAGTAGATGAGTGTTCCCTTAAATGGTGTCTCCAGGTCTTGAACAAAGGGTCCTACCCTCTCTATGGCACGAAATGAGTTTCTGTTTATTGGTAGGACCATAAATAGGTTGTTCATTGGAGGAGAATTGGTATTTAAGGATTAAAGGTAACTTAGGGGTAAAATGATAAATTGATCCAGTTGATGTTACGAACACTTGTGAAGTAACTTACTGTTATTGGTCTATGTGTGTGGACACAAAAATATATTTACAGTGAGAAGAGTTCAGTTGTGAGTCTTTAGTGAAGTATACACATATTTAACGAGTATTGATTAATATGGTTAATGAGTTTAGCCAATTAATCTCAAATCATTGTAGCTTTTGATCAGTAGGTCCATTAGGTCCACCTCCTAGTTTGTAAAGGACAATGAGATTTATTTATATTGGTTGTAATTTGAGATGTTCAAATTTACTTTAGGCATTAATTTAATGTATAGTGATACATTATAAGATAAAGTTTGTGAAACTTTATTATATAAATTTAATTTTGGATATGATTCAAAATTAATAAAATATTTGAATGAGTTCAAATATTAATTTAATGTGAATTGGATTTATATTAAAATTATTGATTATGAGAGAAACTTATATTTGAATTTAAATTTAATTTAAGTTAAATATAAGATATTTAACATAACTATTAATTAATTGAAGAATTAATTAATAATTTAGTTTTATTTAATTAAATTTATAAAATAATATTGAAGAGATATTCATTCAAATAAGATTTGAATGAAATATTATTTAATATAAATTTATAAGATATTTGAGAGATATTTATTCAAATAAGATTTGAATGAAATATTAATTAAATATGATTTAATTAATTATTAACTAATTGATTATTTGTTAATTAATTAATAGATTTGATAATAGAATCTTATGATTCTCTCCTACTCATTTTCCTATCCCAAGATGGAAAGAAAGTTATAAATATCTAGAAGAAAACAGTTTTCTTGAACGAAATTCATCAAGCAAAAAGCCAAGGTTTTTTCTCTCGGCAAAAAGAAAATGTTTTCTCTCAAATATCTCTAAACATTTTCCCATCCTAATTGGTTCCCACAAACCAATCTCATCTTAGAGGATATGAAGGTCTCTGACGGGAGGTGTCCTCAATTCGGTGATTTGTAGATTCAGAGACGTCATCGAAAGTAAGTTCTTGTATCTTATAAAGTAAAAGCATGCTTAATTTTATATTTAGAATTTTTATTCTAAAATTTTGTCAATGTTCTGGTATTTTAAGATTTCCAAATTAATTTGAGTAAAGATTTTTAAATTTTTCCACTGTCATAGGGCTTTTATCTCTTCATGTATAAAATGGTCAACCCGGTCATTTATATTTGAAGCCCTTTTCTCACCATTTAAAAAGAACTATATGATCGCATAGATATGATCTAAATGATCGCTTACCTAACAATATGATCTTTTAACATGGTCAACACGATCGTTTCGATTTGAAGTCCTTTTCCCATCGTTTAAAAAGAACTACATGATCGTATGGATATGACGTAAATGATTGTGTACCATAGTCAACCCGATCGTTTAGCGTGACCAACACAATTTTTCAGATTTGAAGCATTTTTTTCATAGTTAAAAAGAACTAAATGGTCATGTTGATACTACCTACACGAGCGCGTATTATGATCGTTTATACGAAGAATTACACGAGCTCGTATGATCGATTAAGTGCATGTTCACTGGGACATTTTTTGTATTTTCCATTGTAGGCCTATGGGCTTTTTCCATTTTCAAAATTGTTCTATAGAATGTAAATATTTTACCAGTTTGTTATATTTTTTTAAAAAAACCCTATACTTAATAACATTCTCCACCAAATTCTGTATGTATGTATATTTAATTAATCCAACACACTACTCAAATAAATTCCTTAACTTCCAATTCTAATTAATTGAACACTCATAATAATTTAAACATAAATTAATCAACATAATTAAGCAATAAAATTACATTAGATTTTTAGGGTGTTATAATCAAGGGATCTTTGTAAAAATGTAACAAGGCGACAAAATATTTATACTATATAGAACAATTTTAAAAACGAAAAAAAGCCCACAAGTCCACTATCAGAAATACCAAAAATGTCTCTTATTTAATTAGCATCCAGCGCGTGTAATATATTTAGGAAATGATCATTTATATTTGGTTATTCTTTTGCTACACGATCATTTAAATTTGATGCTAAATCTAAACGATTTTTTTAAAAAAAATTGGTACATTTCTCCTTTACTCTCTCTTCCTCACAAAGAACTAACTGTTCTTACTAACATGACTTAGACTTTACTCCTTACTCCCCAAAGACTAAACTCTTGATTTGATACCAAGTTGTTACACCCCACCTTAAGCACCTCCTTGCTTGGCCCGAGATGTGACATGAAGTCAACCGATATCACTCCTTTCAAGAACAAAACCAGCTGACCCTTAAACCTGAACAATTAATACAATAAACAACAGAGGAAGCTAGCACATAAATTCTATACACAACTAGGTAAAACTCTTTTCATTAAAACAAACTATATATAAGTTTATACAAACATTACTTAACCTTATTTACATAAAACAAAACTTAACAAAAGCCTTCTAAAAAACCTAGGTCTAACATTACAAAAGACTAAGTGATCACATGCACAAATAATAGGACACATACAATAACAAAAAGAAACCCTCAGCAGACAGATAACAGTCATTTAGGCTCCTAGAACACGGTCTCTACTTGATACATGGAAAAATATTTTGAAGAGTATGAGCTAAACGAGACGAGTGAGTGGAAATTTTCTAAATAAATTTTCATATTCCTCGACACCTATAACCCTGTCCTATTAAGGATTATTTTGAAACATCTTGGTTCCGAGAAAACATTTATAAAACCCTAAACCTTAAACTTTAAATTCCTTTCAAAATCTTCTTATGTAACCTTTAAACTCATCCCAATAAACCTTAAAGATTCCTTAGTAAACAATAATCTGGAATAAGTACCTTTAAACAATAACATGCTTGAAAGACTTTTCATAAAATATCTTAAAACATTTAATACAAATTATTCATAAATCATAGATTAAAAACATGCTTGAAATTACTTTAATAAAATATTTTTCAGTTACAGATACAAGCTCAAATTCTTGGTCTATAAATTTGCTTATTCTCCTATTGTTCTAAAATAATGATAAAATAGTTCAATTAATTCTCTTTTACCAAGAAAATACCAAAACTGTACTTAAAAATTCTAAAAACCACCAAAAACTAAACAAAGCGCCTCATGACACTATCTGGCCCACATGGGTGTGTGAAAGGCCTTGGTCATGGGTGCTGGCTGTCAAAATCGTAGTTTTTCAAACACGGGACGAGCGATTGTGTGACAGTTATTCTACTCAGTCAACAAGTCGGCAGATCAAAATCTGAAAATCACGGACAAATTCGCCGTACGATGTAGCCTCCCTTCATGTTCTTGAAAAATGTTTTATAAAACGTGAGAGAGAATTAAAATCATTGAAAACATCGTTAAAGAAAGCATGGAAGACTATCAATTGCAAAGAAAAGGTTTGATTGCAAAGAGTGCGACAATGCTTGGTTAGAGATTCAACTACTATGCCTCCCCTATAGTACATTTTGAAAATTTTCAGCTCTAGTAGGCTTGCATATGAAAATGTTGAAACACCACACCCTAGGTTTATGACATATAAAGGAAAGCAACAAGCTAATTTAAATACAAGACATAAAGAAAAGGTAAATTGGAGGTATTTGAGCATGCAACCATAGGCAAACAACGCCTTAGACAAGCATATTGCTCATTACATTCTCCCTCACTTAAACAGTTGATGTTCCTATCGACTGGTGCAGCATGACCTCTCCGATCTTCTATGTTTAGGCTTCTAGGTCTTCGACACGTTTCCAACTAGTTTCTTCCACATAAAGGTTTTTCCACTTCCTTGTTGTGGGTATTTGACCCTTCCTTACTCGAACAGTCAGTGTTTCTTCAATTTCTTTCTTATCTTCATTCTAACTAAGGTCTATGGTTGGTTGAACTATGACATTGCACTACATGTCATCACGATCTTGATGGCAGAGCTTCAAGTTACTCACATGAATTACTAGGTTAATTTTCATCCATGTGGGCAACACCACTCTGTAAGATGTATTCCCCACCCTTTTCAAAACTTCTACTAATGCCTCATATTTTCTTATGAGGCGTTGGCCTTTTCGTCCCTGCAATTGAATATGTTCAAGTCATAATTTGATGAGGACTTGATCTCTCGCTCGAAATTCAAAGGGGTGACGCTTTTTATCTGTCCAGTTCTTCATTCGCTTCAAGGCTCTCTCTAGATAGGCCCGAGCAATGTTTGTTGTCTGCTTCCATTTCCTAGTAAAGTTGTGAGCCTGGAGATTTTTTCCTGCATAGGGATGATCAACAAGGTACAACAATATATATTTCCTGCCATGAACAATCTTAAACAGACTTCTCCCAGTTGACAAACTTGTTTAAGCATTAAAACAAAATTCGACTACATCCAGCACCTAAACCCAATTCTTTAGTCTTACATCCACAAAATGACACAAATATTCTTCGAGCATACAGATGAACCGCTTAGTCTGGCCATTTTCCTGAGGATGTTAGCTTGAGGATATATTCAAACTTGTCCTCAAGAAGGTAAATAGTTATGTCCAGAAGGTGCCAATGAATCTACCATCTCTATCACTCACAATGCTTGTCGACACACCTCATAACTAGATAACATGTCTGAAGAACAACTAGGTTGTCAATTTGACTAAACACAATTTGGTAGTGGAATGAGGTGGCATACTCTGAAAACCGATCGATGATGACCAAGATGGCTTCAAAGTCACCTACTTTAAGAAGATGAGTGATGAAGTCCATAGAAATACTCTTCCAAGGTCTTGTTGGAACTTTCAGAGGTTCGAGAAGTCTAGCCACTTTCGCTTTCTTGACTTTATCCTATTGACAAACGAGATGTGTCTTCGTGTACTGCATGATGTCATCTCTCATATTAGGCCAAAAGTAACCCTTTTTCAGTAAAGCGTATGTTCTCTGCCATCCAGGGTGGCCAGCCCACAGAATGTCGTGACATTTCTATAGTAACTTCTTCCTCAGGCCCCTTGCTCTAGGGACATACAACTGTTTTCCCCTAGCTACTAATAAGCCATCTTCAACCCAAAATTGTTTTGTCTTACCTCCCTTAGCCAAACTCATGACATTCTGAGCGACATAATATCTGTAGCAATTTTTTCAAAACGTCGTGCATTGGACCATCAATCTTACTCACTTTAAGATGAGTTAACATGCACAGAGTCGCGTGTTCATTTTTCTAACTCAGCACATCAGCTACTCGGTTGCTCGCTCCTTTCTTATGTTTGAACTCAAAATCAAACTCGACTAAGAATTTCTGCTATATTTCTTGTTTTCAAAGTCAATTTTGGCGAATTAAAGAACTAGCAGGTAGCATTGTTGTCAGTCTTCACAACAAAAGTAGCTCTTAGTAAATACGGTCTCCAAGCCCTCAGACAATGTACCACGACAAGCATTTCTTTTTCAGACATTGCATATCTCTTTTTTGTGGCATTCAGTTTTCGACTCTCGTAAGCGATGCAGTGTCCATTCTGCAGGAGAACATCATCCAATGCATAATCATACGCATCAATCTCAATTTCAAAAGGTTGGGTCACATTAGTGGTCCCAGGAATTGTCCCCTCAAACATAGCTTACTTCAAACCATCAAAGGCGACCTGGCATTCAGAGGTCCAACCTCATGGATTGTCCTTTTTCAACATCTCAGTCAACACTCGCTCTTTTGAAGAATCCTTCTACGAATCGACTGTAATAGTTAGCTAATCCGAGAAAGGAGTGCAAGTCTGTGACTGACTTTGGTATTCTCCAATCATGTACCACAACAATCCTCCCTTCTTCCACACCAATTCGATCATATTCTACTACATGACCCAAAAAGTTTATCCGTTGTGCACCAATTCGATCATATTCTACTACATGACCCAAAAAGTTTATCCGTTGTGCAAAGAAGCATTTTTCTCTCTTGACATATAGTTGGTTTTCCTTTAGTTTCTTAAAAACCCTTTGGAGGTGGTCCTTGTGTTCTTCCATTGTGGAGCTATGGATCATTATATTGTCTAGGTAGGTCACCACAAATTTGTGATGGTATTCATGACAGACCTAGTTCATTAGTGTACAAAACGTTGCAGGAGCGTTAGTAAGGTCAAATGGCATTACAAGGAATTCAAACGCTCCATATCTTGTGACATAGATCGTCTTAGGCTCATGTGCTTCTATAATTCTTACTTGGTAATTCCCGAACGCAAGTCTAGCTTTAAGAAATATTTTGCCCCATGTAGGTGGTCAAAAAGGTCAGTTATTATGGAAAGCAGATATTTGTTGTGAATCATAAGGTTGTTCAAGTCACGATAGTCGATACACAACCGTAAAATTTTATCCTTCTTCTTCTGGAAATGGATTGGGGTCTCATACGGAGGTTTTGCAAGTCTAATAAATTTTGCACTCAATAATTTATCCAACTGTTTCCAAAGTTCAGCTAACTCTGGTGGCACCTTACAATAAGAATTCTTCGCAAGCAATTTTTCCTGTGCTAGCAATTCAATTTCATGGTCAATCATTCTTCGTGACGGTAGAGACTTAGACACTGTTAGGCATCACGTCACTATACTTCTCTAAGACACATAGAATGTCTTTGGGAACTGTCTCCTCTGGATTTTCCAACGACTCAAGCATGATGGCCATGAATGTTGGTTCATCTCGAGCAAGGTCCTTCTTCAGTTGCATGTTCGAAATCATTTTCAATTCATTGGGTTGGCGAAGGTCAGTCTAAACAACGGTGGGGGTAGATCCAATGATCACTAAACATTTGGCTAAGGGTCTTGGTATCACTTGATGTTCAAGGAGGAATTCCATTTCGAGTACTACATCAAAGTCATCAATCCTTACAACCACAAAGTCTATGGGGTCGCTCCATCCTTTCAACTTTATCATCGTTTGTTTCACTAGTCTGACGATGGGTAAAGTTGTAGAATTCATTTTACAATACTCTTCTCCCAACAAAGTTTCAGTGTCCTAGCTTCTACATCCGTTATGGAATTTTGAGTTACACTAGAATCAACCATATTACTCTTTGCTAGTCTCTGGTTTAATCGGGTGTCAACATACATTATATCCATTTCCACAAACGACAGAAATTTCAAGGCTCCCATTCTTGGATTCTTAACTATCTCCACCTAACCATCTTCACCTTTTGTTTGACTCAACTTATCATTTGAGTCTGAGGCTAAAGAGGCCTAAAAGACATTTGAGGTAGTTCGATTCAAACATTCTCTAGTTAGATGAGGTCCCTTACATATGAAACAACTGAGAGGACAATTTGGTGCGTTCTGATTATTAGGTCCTCGCCATATGCTTTCCGTGTTGGATTTAAAAGGCTTGTGGTCTCTTCCAAGACGTTTGTCTCTACTGGCAGCTTTGCGAGAACTCAGCCGATTACTCTTGTTTTCTCATGATGAGGAATTTGGTGACATCTTACATCTTGAGATCACTAGACAGATCAAACAACTGTTCCACTACTGCATAGGTCAATGTGAGGTCTTGAACCCTTTGTTCATATAACTTAGTCTTTGCCCACGATTTCAGCCCTTCGACGAAAGAGAAGACTTTGTCTTTTTCTAACATATCACATATGTCTAACATCAGTCCGCAAATTGCTTCACACACTCCCTAATGTTGTCAGTGTGTTTTAATTCATGCAGTTTCTACCAAGCCAGGATTTCGACGTTCTCGAGGAAAAACTGCAAGCGTAGTTCTTTATAGTGTTCTAGGTGTCTATCGTGCAACACCCTTCTTGAATATCAACATATAGAAATCTCCACCATAACTTGCATCTTCAGACATATACATAGTCGTCAACGTCACTTTGGCCTATTATGTAACTGTAGTACTTGTGGCCTTGAAATACTACCCGAGATCAAAGATGAAATTCTCTCACGCCTTTGCATCCTTTGCCCCACATAAGGGCTTGGGTTCCGAAATCTTTATTCTACTAATCGGGATTGCTCCTTCAATTGGAGCTTGATTTGTCACTGCCCGCATCGTGAGGTTCACCTCTGCGAATTCATTCTTAATGACATCGAGGATAGCTAAAAAATCCTTTGATATGTCGTTTATCATTTCCAAAATCGTCTTTTGACAACTATCTAGCTCAACAAAACGCTCTTCTGTATGGAAAACGAATCCCGTCGAACTGTCCTCATGCTCGTAGGTAAAGTTTCCAATTCTTGTCAACGCTTGTATGGGTAATTCGTTGAAACAACCGATCACCGCATTAATAGCATTGGCTTTCTCAGAAATTTCTTCAAGTCGGGACTCCAAGAAATGGATGGACTTAGGAACTTCCACTAGGTAGAGCATGTGCTCTTAAAGCTCTACTAGTCGATCTACATGGGCGTTGCTCGATTGTTTCGTGGTAGACATCTTTTTGTTTTAGCTGTCAATAAGCCGACTTGGCGTAGTCTTTGATTCCAATTGTCACAATCGTAGTCTTTCAAACATGGGAGGAGCGATTGTGTGACACTTGTTCTACTCAGTCAACAAGTGAGCCGATCAAAATCTGAAAATCACAGACAAACTCAGGGTACGATGTAGCCTCCCTTCACGTTCTTGAGAAAATATTTTATAAAACGTGAGAGATAAATAAGTTCATTGAAAACATCTTTAAAGAAAGCATGGAAGACTGTCAATTGCAAAGAGTACGACAATGTTTGGTCGGAGATTGAACTACTATGCCTCCCCTATAGTACACTTTGAACATTTTTCAGCTCTGGTAGGCTTTCATATGAAAATACTGAAAAGTCATACCCTAGGTTTATGACATAAAAAGGAAAGCAACAAGCTAAAATAAATACAAGACATAAAGACAAGGTGAATTGGAGGTATTTGGGCATGTGGCCATAGGCAAACAACACCCTGGACAAGTATGCTCATTACACTGGGTTGTTCGCATCTTAATTACCTCACAAGAGGTTTTCGTGCGCCATATATTAGTCGCGTGTCTGACATCCCGCGCAGCCCCCCTTGAACACAGGACTTACCGTGCAGGCCGTGCATCCAACATAAGCCACAATGCATCACTGACCTCTTTGAATATCAAAACGCCTACCCATCTCGCCTAGCTTACCTTACCACTCGGTCAACTACTAACTTGCCAAGAAACTCATTTTTCGTCTAAAAACTTAACCCAATTCTAAAAACTCATGATTAAAAATCCACTGCTCATTTTAGGAAACTTCCTTTTACAAAAAGATTTAAAAATGTCCCAACTTTCTTACATTAAAATGGCAGCTTCAAATTCCAAAGGATGAGCTCTACAACCTTCTAGAAGTCCACCTTGCACAATTCACCCAAAAACAGACCTTCCTCACTTTCTTTAACTCAAACTTAACCCTCCCTTGCTAAAAAACATCTGGCAGCTCTAATCTTGAAACTAGACACAATTTATGATCTTTTGAGAGCAATTTCAGCCAAAACACACAAGTAAAATGGGAGAAATGTTCATCTAAAGTGACCTATTGACACTGAACCCTACATGAATATTTATTGACATCTCCTACTAGCTGAAATCTAAATTAAGCATGCAAGGACACCTATAAATCACTTCACCGACTCCACCTCTTCATCATCTCACCCAACCAAAATGTCCAGTCCAAAGACAAGTCCAACGCCTTGTGTCAAACCCTTTTTAACCTTTAAGGTTTCTCGCGTGACATACTCCTCGCCCATCACTAAGCCACCAACCTTCTTGCCTAACCTCTCAACCCTTAAATAACCTCTAAGTGACAGTCTTTCTCGCCTAGCCAAGAATACTTAGTTGCCCATGACATCCATTTAGAGGTTCTCTTTTTGCCCAATGTTCTTCCATCAAACCTTGGCCGCCTAGACAAGCTCTAAACGTCTACTAACCTCTTTAGAGGCTATTTACTTTCCCTTGGCCTCCTAATGCACAAGAAACTAACCTTTAAACGCCTAAAACTTCAATCCTTGACACTTAGCAAAAAAAAAATTCATTTTTCCTCTAACCATGACACACTTTTTATGACACTTTTATCCTTAACTTCCTTTAACACTTAAACTTCCAACCACTTCAAAGAACTTAAGCTTGCTTCCAAGCTTTGGGGTTTACATGACTCTTGCCTCCATGATCAAGTATATGTCACGCACTTCAGCGCAATCTATTTCTAAAGCTAGTTTATCGATAAGTGAGTTGTACACATTTCTCATATGGGATTTTGACTTCATGACCATCGTCCTAGTGCCTTAGACCAACATCCTTTGGGGATATAGTTCAGGTGTAATTAGGAACTATAACCTGACTTTTAGTTCATCCCACATCACCAATCGTGTTGTCCTACTTGTTTAAAGTTTGATGATAGGTTGGAGAAATTGTGCCACTGATGCTTCTAACCATAAGCTTCACCCGATAGAGCTTGCCCACAAGTAGAGATATCCATTTAACTTGTTGGAAATCCTCCATTAGATGTGGAACGGGAGAGGGAGCGGGCAACCTTTTCTATCCAATGGCTAAATAGAAACTAGGACTATATTTTTCGCCCTCGTCCACAACGATTTACCCCCTCTATAGAGTTAATTAGGTAGGAGTAAAGTTTGGGTTTTTTAATTAAAAAATATATATATATACACATACACAAAGTAATTGAGTTTTTTTTTTTTTTACCTTTAGATACACGAGTTAATTAGGTATAAGTGTGACTTTATTTTTAAGACAAATTAATTGTGAGTTAATTATAGGAGATTTAAATATGTTGTAATGCTAAAATCTAAATTTAATACTATTGTTTTTAGTAAGATATTTTATAATGTTTTATTCACATAAAATATTGAATAGGAGACGACTTATTTAATTTATAAAATTATGTTTGTTTGAAAATAAATTTAAAATTTGTTAAAATATAAAATAACTTTAAAAAAGAAAATGGGGATTTTTCTTCCAGTGTGAACCTAATCCCTACGAATTTTTCATGGTGTATTTTGTAGGGATAGGGATGGAAAATTTCCCGATCCCCACCATGCCCCGTGGACATCTCTACCCCTGAGTTTCAATTATCCTAAGGAAAACTTTGAAAGGAACTAGTTACTAGGCAGTTCGATTAATGTTTTGTACCTATACTTAAGTCAAACAAACGGTTCACCATTGAGGACACATCTTAAGACTACAATTCAAATGTAGAGGACGATCAATTCTTAAGTCGAGATGTTCTCTATTCGCTCATTGTTACTAGGGGAATAATTTTAAGTTTCTTTTCCTTCATTTATTGATATGTTTACACTCAACAGGTAGTCTCGCCTAACCCGGAGTCACCTTAAGAGTGTTGTCCTTTTGTAGATAGTGTTCGAAAGGTCATAAAAGAGTCTATGGAGGTGTTGTCAAGATTGAGACACGGTCCAAGGTTGGGTCAACCACCATAGTGTCATGATGACAAGCGTTAAGGACTCAAAATTAAGCATCCATGTGGTGCTGTGCTATGAGGGCAACGTGTGCCCAAGCATGGTGCAACGCCCTAACATGAGGGGTTGCATCGAGGGCAATGATGCACAATGCCGGACAAACGTGCCCTTAGCCAAAAAACTCAATGGTTCGTAGGATCCTATAATGCACATCAACTATCAAATTTTGTTACGTTCTTCAAATGCAAGAGTCGATATATTCGTTATCAAAAAGTTGTTGTGAGTAATATGACAAGAATGCTCAACTCTCCGCACCCCAAGGTCGAAGCTTGAGACAAATGAGTTCATTTCAAGTTCTTTGATGTGACGTACTTTAGGCTTTTGTTTAGGTGTGCCAAGGGAGAGGGGTAGGTCCCCCCACCTCTAGCAAGTTTAGTTTGTAAACATATTCATAGATAATTTGATGTTTAAGCATAAACAACGATTTTTGAGCAAGTTCACTTATGAAAACCTTGTTTTGACTTCTCCTTCCTCTAAATGATAAGGGTTAAGAGGACTTTCTAAGACAAGCTATGTGTACAAAAGGCCTGGATGTAGTCAACTCAAGCTGATGACTCATGCTTACTAAGAGTTCCTAGTTGAACACCAACAATTGCAAGAATTTATCCCCATTATGATGAAATTTCAAGATTATTTGAAGTCAACCAAGGTTGAATGTTTAAATGCATCATTGTAATGGGTCATCATAAACCTATAATTGTCTCAAACTTCCTTAAACTAAGTGGTCATAGTCCCTCTAAGAAGTGGTCACAAAGGGGTACCTTCGCATACCTAGTTAGCAGGTTGAAGTCTCTTGAAATTAACTAGAAAATCACTCCACCAACTGAAAAAGACAATGCACCACCACCCATAGAATCAAAAAAGAGCTTTTAGTCTATCACTCTTTAGTATGTCTAGACGTAGTAAGTTTTTCCATGTTGAATCAAATTAAGTCACATGCTCTACTCCTGGTGGTGCCCTCTGTCATAATCCCTTAATTTTCAACCTTGCAACCATACTTCCCTTGGACCCCAAGGACTTTGATTTCTTTCTCATAAGGCGTTAGCAAAGTCCTTAAAGCAACATCTTTTGATCCTTACACAACACATTTATGGTTAAAAGTAGGAAGGTATTTGATCATCTTCAACTCATCAACTTTTACTTTTTATTAATGAAAACATACTTAGGGAATGCATTACCAATTGTTCATCTTTAATAAACCCAAGAACTTCACCTTTGGCTACAAAATATGAATGCCCCTAACTATCCCTATTAATCATTGCTCTGGTCCAAAGGCCAACAGAATAGTATCAAAATTCAATGATTTTATCCCACTAATGTATACAAAGAGTAAACTTGCTTTGGGCACTTTAATTTCTTAAAAGTAACATCGGAGGTATGACCCAATCCGTTAAGATAATGTTTATCTCTAAAAATCTATCAAGTAGCCTCGTTCTAGTTTTCTATTCATACAACTTACATTAATAATCACAAAATAGGAAAAACAAAAGAAGCGAGCGTTGAGTTCCGACATGCAAACACCACATATCAATATGGTAATTTCACTTACAAGATGATGCAAGCAAAATTTTATAAAACTTTACTTTTAAAACTTGGGTTTTAGAAGCTGAGTCATCCATACAATTGTTTCCCCATAATTTAGAGAGCACAACCCAACCCAATCTTTATTGAGTAAAAAAGTTGTAGCCGAATTTTCTAAATCGATAAAAATTTGTATTGCTAGAACTATTACATTGTGGTACTAAAAAACTATAGCATAATGAATATCTAAACAAGCCATTGAAAACTATAGGTTACAAGCACAACTAACCTCATAAAAAGTAGGTGGTTGATAAATAAGATAAAAACTAAACTTACTGCTTTATTTATCCTAACCAACTCTAAATATTTTCCAAACTATGGGGTTTAAGAATAATAATGTTTCATCAAACCATGTAAGTCATACCAACTTGCATGATGTTCATGTGAGGAACTCGCATTGTTGCTGCACCACCCCTACAATTCCTCCTTAGGAATGCATAGAAATAGTTTATAATAAGCTTCTTAACAAAAAATGAGTTTTTCTTTGCTCGGACATCTCCTTGCGCCATTAGATACGTAAACCCTGAATCCATGGCTTCCCGAAGCGCTGATAGCTCATACTCCAAACTAGGATCATCATCTGATGCCATAACGCTGGATGGCAACTGAACCCCAAAAGCTTCCTCTGGACCCACAGTTCTTTCTTGTTCTATCAATGGAATTCTCAGTTCCTCGTTAACATCAGCAACACGTGGAGATGAAAAACCCTGCGACCTCTCTGAAATATTATCCAATTCTAACTCATTCAAATTGCTCTCAAGGGCAAGATCTTGAGACTCCTTTCTTAAGAACTTCTCAAGGCTTTCCATCAGAAGTTGCTCAAACGCTTGGTGATCTTCCTTCCGCACATCCTTGTAACCATATCTCGCAATGCAACGGAACATATGGTAATCTTTTGGGCCAACCCTCCTAAACAAAAACCTTTCCTCTTGCGGAACCACGGGGATTGGAACATATTTAATGCACACAAACACAATGGTGGAGTGGATGGCAGGAAGGGTAAGAAGAAACTGCCCAAAAATTGCTGGAATGCCTTGGACAAGATCATTGTAGAGAAGCCCAATTCCTGGAATTCTTACAGTACCAAGTGTAGAACCCAGTTCAAGCAAGAAATCCGTTGATATCTTGTCTCTCACCTCACTTTGATACTTCAACACACTCCCATAGTTCCACGTGTACATCACAGAGAGGAAGACAGAAGCAAAAGCAAGTGGCAACCAACCACCCTCTCTGATTTTTGATAGAACTGCAGTTAAGTAGATAAATTCCACCGACCCAAACACAAGTGGGAAACACAACGCAAGAAACAAATTTGTCTGCCAGATTAGAAGCATTACTAGAGTCACAAGGACAGTGCTCACCAGCATCACACCAACTTCTGCAATACCTATAACAGTTAACACGAAGTAATTAGCATTGCCAATTCTTGAAACCGAAATCGATGAGTCACGCAAAAGTGACTACTTACCCTTATCAGATAAAAGAGGAGAAAATACATTTTATATTTGAAAAACAAAACAAAACAGTTTAAGCAGAATCCACAGAATGAAGGTATCATTTCTCCAAAATAATGGATAGAATGTAAGTATATCTGATTTAGAGATAAGAATTTCATATGAAGTATAGATTACCATCATGGACCAATAACGAACCAAATTTGTCGTGCATATTTAACAAAAATATTCCAAGTGTTGATTTGGAAATTATCAATACTGTGTGGACATCAATCCCTACGGATGGTAAAGTTCATTGAAAATGCCCCCCCTAGAAGAACTGTACAAGTTACCATCACAACATAGATCATCCACAAGGCCGTAACTCCCAACATTTTAATACTTAGCCAAAAGATCACGCCACACTTTCTTATGTTAAAGTACTTTCGCTCTCCTATAACTCAGTCACTATTTATTTCCCTTTCTTTCCTCTCCTTACAGAAGTTCTGGTTGTTGGAGGCTTAATAGCCTACCTTATGGTTACAATGAAGGGCATCGGATGATTATAGATTATAATGCAGCAGGAAACTCCGATAAAAATGCAAAGCATATGTAGTGCCACAAGAGAGAAAAAAGAATGGAGAGAATGGGAAATAACCATAAGCATTGGCAATGTCTGTAGTCCTTTGAAATATTGCGACGACAAATATGCACATAATCATCAGAAACCAATTAATCACAGGGATGTAAATTTGACCCATTCGTCTCTTAGAGGTATGAACTATCTTCATTCTCGGAAAGCATCCAAGAGCCATAGATTGCTTGACACAAGAAAAGGTTGCAGATATCATTGCTTGGCTTGCAATCATAGCAGCAAGTGTTGCTGTCACAAAGACCGGCCAAAAAAGGCTTGCTGTTTGTTCGAAACCAGTGATACCAAAGAAGGCTAGTTAAAACGAGAACTTTCCAGAAACAAAGCAAGCCAAATAAATGGATTGAAGTGAATGGATTCTTTCACATTGGCAATTATCACCTGGCACAGAATCATAAAATATTCTTGCTGCAGAATCTGGATGTTTCATAAGGTACGCAGCCTGGCCCATGTATGCCAAGAGAAGGCAGGGGAAAACAACAAATGTGAAGGCAATCTGTCCAATAAATAAACAAACTTAAGTTTCTTCCATCGATACACATTTATTAAGTAATCTTTCAAAGGGAAAAATTAAGCAGCTCCATTTTCTATTTCTCATATCTTCTTTTTGCATGTTTGTGTAGCGTAGTTTTCTGTTAGTCAGGATGGGTGAGTGGAGGTTACCTGTATGGCCGGCACAGTGAAATGACCTAGATCAGCGAACATTGCTTCAGCTCCTAAAATGACATTATGAAACATTTTTTATCTATTACGAGCAAGGATTAAAATATCGATGTCGATATCGAGATTTTAATTTTACGGATATCGATAAAATATCAATATCAACAGATATTTGTAAAAGTTGCAAAATTTATAAAATTTATTTAGATTAATAATTAAGTTTTTTTTTACTCCAAAACTAAATTATGAATGTTGTTATTAGTAATAGAAATACTAAATGCTCGTAAACTAAATATATGATAAATTGTCTTTTACGAGCATTTATAAAAGATGTTGGATATCAAAAAATATTTAATATCGATATCGAACCCTTGGATTACCCTTGATTAACAGTATGTATGAACATTAATACAAAAATAAAAAAAAAATAATATAGAAAAAAAAAAAAGAAAAAAGAACTCCATCTTAAGTTAGTACATTAAAAACAATCCCAGACAACAAGTTGCTGGATAATAACGAATCGATGAAAGCTGGTAAAGAAAACAAAGACACCAGACGTTGCTCACAAGAGAGTAGAAGAAAGTAAGTCATACCTGTTACGCACAAAACACAACCACCAAGTGCTGACCATGCATTATTTGAATTTTTCTTGAAGAATAAATAAATATAAGTGGGATTGAGAGCCCTTACAACGGTGAGATCATACTTCACTACATTGTAAATTCCAATAGATCCCAGACTAAAAAACCACAAAGCAAGCACAGGAGCAAATAAAAATCCTACTTTCCCAGTTCCAAATTTCTGAATGCTGAACAAGGCCACAAGGATGATGATTGAAACAATAACCACAGCATCTGAAAACAAGGGAAATTATGAGGGCATATTCAAACTTCTAGCTCTATAATGTTACGTGAAATTTCAGTACGCTTATAGGTCATTTAGGCAACTTCGATGTATGTTAAATAACCAATTGACTCAAAAGGTTAAGCTTAAGGGTGGAGGTAAATTTAATAATATATCTAACACTTCTCTTCACTTGTAGGATTGAAATATATAAAAGACCCATCAAGGGAGATCAATATTAATTGTGAAGGAATAATATTGCAGGAGTTTGAAAACACAAGATTTCCTACTCTAGTACCATGTCAAAAGTTTAAACTTATGGGTAAAGGTAAATTTAACATTATATCTAACAATTTATCACGTAGCACCTCTCATCAAAAGTACATGGCAATTTCGCATTATAGCCACATATTTCTTCAGATTGACTCTAATCGACACCAAATCATAATTTAAATGTTCATTTGAATTTTGAGCCATACAGAATAAAATCTTAATGAACAATGATTGTACATGACTAAGAAAGAAAGTAAAGGTACTAACTTGTATCGAAAGACTTTATTTGTCCCTGCAAACCACTCACAGCCGACATCACTGTAGTACAAAATTGAAAGAATATTAAAAATATTACATTTTAACACCTTCCAATGTTCAGTCAATAATGATAATCGAATGCTGCAAGAACACAAACTAGTACGAAGCAGAACACAGCTAAAAAAACACACAAGAACGGGGGAATGGATTCCAATTAACAAGCACAAAAGATTACAAGGATAACACAGGCGAATAAGAGGGTTGTACTCTCCACCAAAGAACTATTGTTCATCACACTATTCAAGATAATTAACCCTAAAACAAAACATATATAGATACCAACAATCCCTGACACCCATATTAAGAAAGACTTCTCCTTACCTTTCGTCAGGTTGGAAATTCCCCTCCTACCCTTCCTCTTGTAAACAGGTTTGATAGGAGGCCTAACGAATGTCCTTTGTCCAACAAAAAAACTAATCAAATTTCACTTTAAAAGCAAGGTATATGTGAGACCCCCAATTCTGCACATATATAAAAGAAGGGGTAAAATGGGGAATACCCAATGCCAAAGAGAGAATAACACCTCAGGGCCCATTGTGAAGGGTGTATAAGTAGAGAATGTTTTTGGGGATTGGGTCGTTAGGTATTATTAGTACAACTAAGAAGGTGCACCCGGACATCTGAACTAGGTTGACACCCCCTTAGCACCAAAATATCATATCCCATTAAAACTAGCCTATTGCAACAATGAGAACAAAATCCGACCTATTACAATAAGAGTAGGATCCAGCCAATACAATAAAACTAAAAAATCATTGTAAACTAGAAAAGAAAAAAGGCCAAAAAACAGGTGAGCCTTATTAGTACAACTAAGATACTACTGAGAAGTAGTCCTAGGAAACTGACTGAGATAGAAAAACTGCCCAATTGAGACAAAGGTCTTGTGTGGAGTAATTTGCAAACATCTTGTTTAGAGAGCACCAAGCTGCTGCATTACATTGCACTTAATTGAAAATTTTTAGGCTTGATCTTTTCTTGTCTTGAAAAATCCGCTGCTTACGTTCAAACCACAATTCCGCTAAAAGAGATTTTAATAGATTTAACCAAATCAGCCGAGGCTTATAAGGAAGAGGCGGACCCTCCAATAGCTTAAGCACTGAGGAGCTGAGGGAGGCGTCGAATACCCAAGCAATATCAAAGATGGAGAAGAAACTATTCCAACAAACAGAGGAAAAGGGGCAAAGTAGGAAGAGATGAAGCAATGACTCATTAGCATTCATACAGAGAGGGCAAACTGAAGGCTGGAGGCATCTGCTTGGGGATTTCTTTTAAAGAATTTCTGCACAATTTAGGGACCCGAAAAGCATGATCCACATCAGAATGTCCACTCGCCGAGGGCAGCTTGATTTCCATAAGGCTTTGAAGAGTTTTTTATCCATTGGGGAGGCAGAATTTAAGTGGGCTGAGAGAGATTTAACAGGGAATCTACCTTGCTGTCCAATTGACCAAACATTCGAGTCATCAAAATCAAACACTTTTTCTGGTGCAAGAAGAGCTAATAAGGAACCAAAGGCTACTATTTCCTCTTCTTGCAAGCTTCTTCTAAATGAGAGGGACCAAGAGAGGGTAGAATGATCCCAATGATCAACAACTGAGCCTTGTGGTAATAAAGCAATTCTGAAAAGCGAAGGAAAAAGTTCCTTTAGAGTAGAGGGACCGACCCAGAAATCTGTCCAAAAACCAATTCTGCTGCCACTGCCAAGTTTAAGGTGAGCTAAATGCTCCACTAGCCTCCACATTCTAGAAATGTTAACCCAAGGGCTCCTTAGGCTATTTCCAGATTTTCCCAAAGTGAACCAATCAAACGTATCTTTGCCATGGATACAACAAATAATTTTCCTCCATAAAGCTAAATCTTCCTTAGAATATCTTCAGCCCCACTTAGCAAGCAAAGCTGAATTTTGGGTTTTAATGCCCCCTAGACTGAGACCTCCATCTTTTAAAGGAAGGGAAACCAAGTTCCATTTTACTAGATGATTGATCTTGCCACCTGCAAATCCTTCCCAAAAGAAGCTCCTCATGATTTTTTCCAATGAAGTTGACACATGAGCTGGAATAAGGAACAAGGACAGATAGTAAGTTAGGAGGCTGGCCAAGACAGCATTGCATAAAGTTTGCCATTCTCCTCTAGAGATATTAAAGCGCTTCCATTTGTCTAATTTCTTATGAATTCTATCAATAACTGGCTGCCAAAAATCCCTTCGCCGAGGGTAGCCTCCTAGGGGGAGACCTAAGTAGAGAATAGGTAATTTTTCTGCCTTGCAACCAAGTCGGGCTGCTGTTTGAAACAATTCATCATCATTTAGATTTACACCACTAAGAGCTGATTTCTCCCAGTTAATCTTCTGCCCCAAACACCATTCAAAAAGTCTAATGGCATCCTTCAACTTGAGAAGCATTTGATCATCATACATGCAAAAAAGTAGGGTGTCATCAGAAAATTGGAGTAGGGGAAGATGGATTGAATCCTTACCCACAAGAAAACCCTCATATTGCCCATTAAAGTGAAGATTATTGATGATTGCTACTAAAACTTCACTTACTAGAAGGAAAAGAAAGGGAGAAAGGGGGTTCCCTTGGCGGATGCCTCTTGAAGCTATAATGCGGCCCCTTGGTTTCCCATTAATGAATATTGAGAATTTAGGGTTCTTTAAGCAACCTATCATCCAAGCAGTCCATTTGGCGCTGAATTTTTTCTGGTGTAAAACCTTCTCAAGGAAGTTCCAGTCCACTCGATCAAAGGCCTTTTCAAGGTCAAGCTTCAAGATCCAACCCATTTTCTTTTTTGCCCTATAATCTTCTACAGCCTCATTAGCAATTAATATAGGGTCAAGTATTTGTCTTCCTTCTATAAAAGCACTTTGGTAAGGGCTGATGATTGAGTCCATTACAGATTTTAACCGTTCTGCTAGGACTTTAGCTACTACCTTATAAGATAGGGTAGTGAGACTGATTGGGCGAAAATCTTTCATTTCCAAGGCCAATTCCTTTTTCTGTACAAGGCAAATGAAATTTTCTTTGATACAAGCATTCAATCTACCATTGCTGTGAAAATCTTTCAACAAGGCTTCAAAAGTATCTTTGAAAATAGGTCAATGCTTGATGAGGAATTCCACGGTAAAACCGTCGGGCCCTGGGGCTTTGTTCCTGCCAAGTGCTTTTACTGCCAAAAATATTTCTGTTGGAAACTGGGAAGTTAGTGCAGCATTCTGAGCTTGAGTGATACAAGGCCAATCAATGATGAGAGGGATGAATCTATTAGCTGGGATTTTAGTATAAAGACTACCAAAGAAGCTCAACACTATCCTTTCTATATCACTAGAAGAAGCTGTCATCACCCCATTAGTATCTTTCAATTCTGAAATTAAATTTTTCCTCTTCTTTGCATTCAGAAAACGGTGGAAAAACCCAGAATATTCATCCCCAAACGATAGCCAATTAAGCTTGCTTTTCTGAATAAGGTTGCGCTCTTCAAGATGGTAAATACTGAGTAATTCTGCTTGTAATGCTGATTTGAATACGCACTCGTCCTCATTTACGCCTATCGAATCTGCTATAGCGTCACAAATTTCCAGCTCCGCAAGGAGAGATTTTTCTTTTTCTTTAAGCTTGGCCTGCTTAGTGGAATGCCAAATTTTAACAGCTACCTTTATCTTTCTCCATTGCTCGTGTAGAATAAAACCAGCCCATCCATGGTGAGTGAAGTTGGGTACTGTTTCTTCAATTAAAAGGTTGCACTCATTGGACAACAGCTAGCTGTTGCAAAACCGAAAGGGAGAGGGACCCCAGATGATGGCAACAGCTTCTAATAAAATGGGGAAATGGTCTGAGAAGATGCGGGTTTTGCGAGAGACCCGGGAGTTTTCAAGAAAGTCATCCCAATCTTTGTTTATAAAGAACCTATCAAGCAATGATCTGGAAGGGGGACTACCATCCCTTGACCAAGTGAACCTCCCATTCTGTAGGGGTAATTCCGTGAGATTAACTGCTGCAATGAATTTATTAAAATGATGCATGCTTCTTGTGTTTCTGCCGAAAGGGGATCTTTCATGAGCCCATCTTGTAATGTTAAAATCTCCACCTAAACACCATGCCTCAGCTGAGCATGATGTAAGGGGCTAACAATTCTGGCCAAATCAGTTTTTTTTCACTATATCTGCAGGGTCCATAAACATTAGTTATTCAGAAGATCTGATTACTTAGGGAGAGACATTTTAATGACAAGGAATTGATGACTTTAATCACCTGTATAACAGAAATTATACTGCTGTCCCACACATTGTTAAAATTCCTCCAGAGGCACCTAATGATTCCACAAATTCCCAGCTAATGTCTCTAGAGCTCCATATTGATTTTATAATGACAGAATTAATGACTTCCATTTTTTATTCTTGTATCAAGACAACATCCAGATCATGATTTTTTATGAATTTCTTCAATGCTGCTCTTTTTGTGATGTCATTTAAACCCCTAGTGTTCCAAGAGATTATCTTCATGTGGCCCTTTTTCCTAATACTCTCCCCCTCGTTCGCACGTGTATTTCCCTTCTTTTTCCTCCTACTATTTTGTAATACAATAGGGGGTCTATCATTTTTCTACAGCTTCTTCACAATGTTAGAACTTAATCACCAGAGAAATTTGGAATGACAAAGTAACAGAAGACGTTATACTTATACTCCCCTTATGCTAAGGCCCAAATGAAAGATCTTAGCATCCTCAAGATTCTAAAATTTGACCAGGGCCTTACATCAGTTAACCACTGTGAAAATCTAGTTTACCACAACAATTGTACTCTTAACATTATTTTGACAAAAAAAATATTAACACTCAATGGAGTTGAGCTAAAGCCATAATACAACCACTAAAGTAAAAATCTCACCAACTTTTTAGTTGTGTCAGATGGTAAAAGAAACCTTTTATTCATGCACGATACTTTTTCCCAGTTGGCGCATTAATTAGACAGGATGCTTAAAAAAATCTCTTTTCATGGTTAATTGTGTAGCTTTCGATAAAAGAAATTTCTGGTTTATTACGTGAAGGAAAAAAGAGATGTCAATCATCAAGACCTGATATTGCCGGAGTCAGAATACCATCCCCAATAACCATTGAAGTCCCCATCAGAACCAACAGCAGTATAAGAGTTTTCAAGGATGATCTTTTCTCCAGAATCTCTTTAATATTCAAGGCCCTTTCCAACTCTGGAGTGGGTAGTTTAAGCTTAAAACTTGAGATATGTTCATCAGCTGGCTGACGGTTTGGCAGCAAGTTAACTTTGGCATATCTACAGATAAGCGAATACAATGCGAATGTCCCTCCTACATTGTCATTGTCATTGGAGAAAATAAGTTATGATAAGGAAGTATACCAAGGGGTACAAAGTATGGCTGAGCTCATACCTTCACCATTGTCATTGGCTCTTAGCACAACAAAAACATATTTTGCCAAAGGAATAAGAGCAATTGTGTAAATCACTAAGGAAAGAGCCCCCAAGACATCAACATCTTCCTCAATATGCACCTTGGTGAATACATCAGCAAAAACGTATAATGGACTTGTACCCATGTCACCATATACAACACCAAGTGTTTGAAATGCTATAGCAATGGTTTGCCACATGGAAACATCCTGCTTGAAGATAAAATAATTCAGTGGAAGATCTTTAGCTTATGTCCATCTTCTTTTTCCCTTTCAGCTACAGTGCAATTTGTTCACATACAAGTTATTTTGTTAGCACTTGGTAACATACGGAGGTATTGTTGTTTGCCCTGTTTAGCACCAAGCAAGTTCACAAATATCCACAGCTTCCAATGAACACAGTCTTAAAACGACATTTTTATTCAAAACTAAACGAAGAAACCAATGAACGTATACATTTTCTTTATCTCGGTACTCCTCATCATAGGTGTTAGTGCGTGCGAGTGGATTGCGGAAACTGAAATTTTCAACCAGAGATGTGGACGTAGTGTTACGATGTGGATTATCTTGATGGTAGCCAAAGAAGAAACACAAAAGGATACCAGGATTCAGCGAAGCACATAAATTTGCATACCCACAACGATCAAATTATACATAATTCCAAAGGAAATTTAGAAAAGAATTAGATATTACCTTTAAATGGTGAGGGTTGGCACCGGCAATCTCCATTGCTTCAACATCAAAAGAATCAACTCTCTTGGGTTTCTTAATCAACCTCCGTCTGATAGATCCAGATGCTTCCACGCTGTCCCTATCTTCAAACAGCGACCATGGAGGCAACTCGGAGTCCACTTCACTTCCATCAACCCACCTGTAATCATTACTGCTGCCAGTAACGCTACTACCCGGCAGCAGTCTGGAGCTACCTTCTTCAATTCGATCTCCATCCTCCATATCTTCAAAAGAAAAAAAAAAAATTGGATACCACCAACTTTCGCCCGCAGCTACTCCCTGTCGAGCATACCTTTGATTGGTGGAAAGCGGCAAAAGAACGTGGTGGATTGAGCAAAACGAGGGAAAGATAAGAGACGAGAAATGAAGGGTTTAAAAAATCCAATGTTGTGATGTGGTAGCTATTGTATTGGGTTCTGGTAGTCACGTAAGCACCAGTGTGATTAACTCAATTATGATGATGATGTTTCCATATTGGATAAATTATTGAATGATGCAGCGAAGCATGGCGACGAGCTATTGCCTCTTTAATTATTTGTAGGTTTCCAAATATAAAATTAGCTTGGGTCCCCTTTCTCTCATTTTGGGGCGTTTGGGTTTGCACACCCCTTTCTCTCATCCTCCTTTGTGTGGAACGTAGAACTGTTTTTTTTTTTTTTTTCACTATTTTTCTTCATGCTACAAATAATCAATTTTCAATATTTTTTCTCTTTCACTGCATCTATTAATTAATAATTAAATTAAATAGCTTATATTTAACTTAAGTTAAATTTGAATCATATTTAAATATATATTTCTCTCGTAACCAATAATTTTAATATAAATCTCATTTACATTAAATTAATATTTGAACTCATTCAAATATTTTATCTTTCATAAATTAATTTTGAATTATATCCAAAATTAAATTTATACAATAAAGTTTGATAAACTTTTATATTATAATGTATCATTATACATTAAACTAGTTTCCAAATTAATTTTGAACATTTCAAATTACAGCCAATATAAATAAATCTCATTATCCTTTATGAGCTAGGAAAAGGACCTAATGGACCTACAGATCAGAACCTACAACGATCTAAGATTAATTAGCTAAATTCATTAATCACATTAATCAATATTTGTTATCTGTGTGTACATTCCACTAAAAACTTACAGTTGAACTCTTCTCACTGTAAATATATTTCTGTGTCCATGGATATAGATCAATAATAGTAAGTTAGTCTTTCACGAGTCTTCGTAACACCAGCTGGGTCAAATTACCGTTTTACCCCTAGGTTATCTCTAATCCTTATGTACCAATGCCACTCTAATGAACAACCTGTTTATGGTCCTACCAATAAACAGAAACCTCTCTCGTGTCATAGAGAGGGTAGGGTCATTTGCTCAAGTCCTGAAGACACTATTTAAGAAAACACTCATCTACTTACTCTAAAGTAGGAAAGAAGTGAATTTCATATTTTATAATTATGTTCCTAGCTCCTCACTCGATCTTGTCCCCAAAATGATAAGCTTATTGAGTCGACGATCTGACCACTCTCATCCATACAAAGCAAAAGACAATTCCTCGCAAACAGGAATTCATAATACACTTAAGATTAAGACTAGGTTACCTAGGTCATACTAATAAAATAGAAACCTAACTAGTTAACGGAGTTACATCTAGTGATTACTATTTCGTGGTCCGGTCTTATGTAAACTCATTGCATAGGATACCTTCACTCGCATGTCAACTACACGAACACGTTGGGTCATTGTGTTTGTATCAAATACAAAGTGAGTCGTATCCACAGTGTTACCAAGATAAGGTACCCAGCCTTATCCCTATACTATATACCATTTAAGCTAATCTTGATTATTAATCTCTGTATGTCTCTACATAATGTTCAAAACTCATTAAACAGCTTAGGATGTTAGTTTATTGGATTTGGGTTATTAAGACAAAACAAATAATATAATCAATAACAATTATTACAATAATAACACTTTATTAACAACGGTCAATAAATTATATTTATAATCTACAAGTTTTAGGACATAAATCTCAATATAATTGTCTTCAAATTTCAAACCAAATGAGAGTAGAAGAAGATTGACCAATCATAATTTTTTAAAACCTCTTGGTCGTTAACTCACCCAAAAATACACATATTGAACCGTTTGTCCTTCCCCACTATCATAGTTTTGATAAAGAGGGCCAAGGCAACCTTCACAACATCTTCATCAGTTGTAAAATCAAACTATTTGAAAGCTTCCTCAACGTTCAAGCACATTTTTTTCCTTTTCTTTCCAAACCCTTGGTCCAAATATGAAGTTTTATAGCTGCTCACCGTTATAATCTTTATAAATTATTACACCGATTGGCCACAAATCGTTACCAAGTTGAATTCTCTTTGGGTGAAACAAACTTTCTTTCCCACAATAGAAAAAGACATTTTATGTGGCTCGCCTTATTTAGGTAGCTCCTCTAAGCAAGAAATGATGGATCAACTGACCATTGAAGATCATGTCCACACAAATATTTTTTTTAACATTTTCAATTGCTCCTTGATCAGTTTCTCCTTAATAACAATATCAATCTTGTGGACTTGACATGAAACAGTGGCAGAAAAGTATTTCTCTCAGGTACAACCATCCTAAAAACATTGACAATAGAATATTTCAATTACGTGGACGATTGTTTAGAAAACCCTAAAAGTAAAATGTAAACTTCAAACCCTAAACGATTGCTTAGTCTAGGTTATGATAATGTTTACGTTGCACAACAGATCGTTTAATCCAAACACTAACCATACATAACATATATATTAAACATACATGCGTAGATAAAAAAAATAAACGAAAAAAAAAACCTATTTTTAGCTTATTTTAACACAAAATATTAGTGTACAAAATATAATGAAGACAAAGCATAATATGTTAAAAAAAAATAGGCAGTACATAAATAATGAACAAAAAAATCAGCATTTCACAAAAATACCTCTCGAGAATGAAAGAAAAGTTTAAGGAAATATGAAACATTTGAGAGTAAAAGCATAAAGAAAGTACAAATTTGAAATATAGTGAGCGGAAATGAAGATAACAGTTAGAATTTAGGTCTTTTGTACCAAAGGGGAAAAACGGTCAATTCACGTGTTTTTAACTTGTCAAATAACTTGTTATTAACCCGTCCACACATTTTTATAAACGATAGGTCTAAACGATCTTGTAATAACCTAAATGATCATGTTATAATCTACATGATCTTTAATATATGTTAAATGATCGTATAGTGAAGTAAAAACAATCTTGTAATTGCATCTAAACGATCTTGTAATTACAACTAAACGATCTTCTAATAACATCTAAATTAAACGATTGTATAGTTGAATCTAAATGATCATGTAGTTGTATATCTTAAACGATCATATAGTTTAATAAACGATTTAGTTATTACATACAAACGAATAACATCAAAGCGATCATGTGAATAAATCTAAACAATTTGAGCGATCTTGTAATACAACTTAAATGATCATGTAGTTACATCTTAACGATTTTCTAACTAAATCTAAACGACCTTATTCCAATTAAATCTAAATGATCGTGTTATTAAATCTAAATGATTTTATTCTACATTCTACATGATCATATAGTATGTTAAGTGATAGACAATGATAATATTCTATCTTTGTCTATCTAAGAATTTAAACTTGAAAACCAGTATGATCTATCGTTGTCTGTTTCAAATAGACATTAATAGTGTACTATCACTGTCTATCTGAGATAGATAAAAATAGTATTCTATTTCTGTTTATTTGAGACCCTAAAATTAAAATAGAAAATAGTTTGTAAGCACCAAGATCAGATTTAGTAAAGAGTTTGAAAGAAACTTACAAAGTACTGAAGTATAAAACAAAGAAATGTTCAAAAGTTAAAAGTCAAACTTTTAACTTTACAAAGAGTATAAATTACTTTTATAACTATTGAGAAATGTGTAGGTAAGAGGATGGAGAAAATCAAGGTATTGAGTTGAAATTCTTCTTTGTTCTTCTTGTTTGTTTCTTCTTATTTTGAGATCGGTTGTCTCCATATAGCGTGTTTGAAACCTTTGGTTTTGTTTAGTCCCCTGTTTCTTTCCTTTTCCTTTAGTTTCCGTTTCTTCTTATGCATCATCTTCACTACTATCATTGTCAATCTATTCTTCCACTTCATCGTCATCATCAACTAGTTTTCCCTTTTGTCTTCACTACTATCACCGTCAATCTATTCTTCCACTTCATCGTCATCATCAACAACTAGTTTTCCCTTTTGTTTTTTTTATTTTATTGTAAACATAATTTCTTCACTCCTATTATCTTCTTGATTTTGCTCCCCTTCCACTTCCACTTCCACTTCCACTTCCACCTCCTCATCCTCTTTTTATTTTTTCTTTTCTCTGATGATTTGTTACAAGAAGCTATTAGAGTTAATAAGAAAAACAATGAATGGCCGACAATAATAGTTATTTATTTTTCTCAGATAGACAGATATAGTGGACTATCACAATATTTACATTTTGTTCTTGGCTTTGTTTTATTTTATTTTCCCTTCTCATATTTTCTTCTTCATCACTTTCATTTGATGTTTGATTATTTATCTTCATCTTCACATCTTATTTATCAATTTGATCTTCATCTCTTTGAAAGTAACTACTGGGTGGTCTCATTTTGAGCAATATTAAAGTTTATTTGTTCATAAAAGCCGAACACTGATGCTCCAGACTCAAGTTTTGGGTTTTGTTCCAAAACATTGAAAAAATGACAAATGTTTTGGCCTAGAAAGAAACGACCCAACTTAGAACGGTATCAAAGGTCTCAAAAGTTTGCATCCAACCACTCGGTGGTCTCATTTTGAGAAATATTAAAGTTTTTTGCTCACAAAAGCCGAACGGTGATGCCCCAAACTCAGTTTTTTGGTTCTGTCCTAAAACGTTGAAAAAAGGGTCATCGCTATGGCCTAGAAAGAAACGACCCAACTTAGAACGGTGTCAAAGGTCTCAAAAGTTCGCATCCAACCACTGGGTGGTCTCATTTTGAGCAATATTAAAGTTTTTCGCCCACAAAAGCTGAACGGTGATGCCACAGACTCAATTTTTTGGTTTAGTCCCAAAACGTCGAAAAAAGGGCCACCGTTGTGGCCTAGAAAGAAACGACTCAACTTAGAACGGTGTTAAAGGTCTTGAAAGTTTGCATCCAACCATTGTGTGGTCTCATTTGGAGCAATATTAAAGTGTTTTGCCCACAAAAGCCGAACGGTGATGCCCCAGACTCAGTTTTTTGGTTCCGTCCCAAAACGTCGAAAAAAGGGCCACCGTTGTGGCCTAGAAAGAAACGACCCAACTTAGAACGGTGTCAAAGGTCTTGAAAGTTCGCATCCAACCAATGGGTGGTCTCATTTGGAGTAATATTAAAGTTTTTTGCCAACAAAAGTCGAATGGTGATGCCTCAGACACACTTTTTTGTTTCCATCCCAAAACGTCGAAAAAAGGGTCACCGTTGTGGCCTAGAAAGAAACGACCCAACTTAAAACGGTGTCAAAGGTCTCGAAAGTTCGCATCGAACCACTGGGTGGTCTCATTTTGAGCAATATTAAAATTTTTTGCCCACAAAAGCCAAACGGTGACTCCCCAGACTCAGTTTTTTGGTTCCGTCCCAAAACGTCGAAAAAAGGGCTAGTGTCATGGCCTAGAAAGAAACGACCCAACTTAGAACGGCGTCAAAGTTCTCGAAAGTTCGCATCCAACCACTGGGTGGTCTCATTTTGAGCAATATTAATGTTTTTTGCCCACAAAAGCCGAACGGTGATGCCCTAGACTTAGTTTTTTGGTTCTGTCCCAGAATGTCGAAAAAATGGCCAGTGTTGTGGCTTAAAAAGAAATGACTCAACTTAGAACGATGTCAAAGGTCTCGAAAGTTCGCATCCAACCACTGGGTGGTCTCATTTATTACCAAGGTTTAGTTTCTAATTTACTTGTATTTATCCCTTTGGGAAAATTCGATAGGTTTCGTGTACTTAGTTTCTTTGTAAAAATGTTATCTATGTTATTGTTATATATGAAAGTTCTTATTTATATGTGTACTAGTTTTGTGTTAAAATAGAATCATTGAATAACAGGAACAAAAATATAATTGAATTACAATATTTTTAAAAAGATAAATTCATAACATACTTGACAGTTTTAAAATGTCATAAACAAGTGCATCCTTGACGGTTTTCCAACGTCATAAACAATCAATTTCTTGACGGTTATTAAATGTCATTAACATTTATACTCTTGACTGTTTTAAGTTGTCATAAACATTCATACTCTTGACGGTTTTTAACTGTCATGAACATTGTATACTTGATGTTTATAAAACATCAACGTTCAATATTCTTGACGTTTTTATTAACCGTCAAGAACTTTGGCTTTTTTGACACTGGCTTCAAGGACGGTTTTAAAACCGTCAAGAATAGTGATTCTTGACAGTTTAAAAACGTCAAGAGAGTCTGTTTTTGTAGTAGTGCGATGTGCCTACTGAATTGAAGGACAAGACCTATACCATAGTTGAGGTAAAATTGCTTATAGTTTTTGTACAAGTTTATTTCAATTGACAATGTGACACTAACTGAAATTCAATCTCAAGCTGCATTTCTAATTGATAGTAGATCTAGAAAGAGTGTTCTTAAGACTAGAGGGACAACATTCCGTCAATTCAAGCATTGGTTCACGAAGAAGCATATCTAGTCGTTCAAGAATGAACTTGAACTTTTGAGACGGCCCCCAGATATGTATTCTTACATTAACCAAGGATACTAGCAAGAATTTGTTAGATCCAGACTTTGTCCACATTTTGAGGTATCAATGCATTTATTTAGATATTTAGATTGTAAATATTTGTTCATAAACTTTATAAAAATCCAATACAATGTTATATTTGTGTAAGACAAAAGGAAAGTTCAACAAGAGAGAAGGAAGAAGAATAAGTATAACCATCGTCTTTCAAGAAAAGGTTATGCTAATCTTTGAGAGGAATTGGTAAGAAATAGTTTATGTTTGCTTCTTAAGCAATCTAATGCATTGTATATATTAAAATGCAGAAAAATAACCCTTTTGGAAGAAAGTGATATTGATCGAGTAAGCATGTGGAAAAAGGCTCGTGTAGATAAGAAGGGAGAATATGAGAACGAAGACATTCAAGAAATTGTGAATCGTATAGTAAGACATATTACAATTTTTCATTATGTAATGTTTTTAAGTTTTATCAATTAAAGCTTTAATGTTTTTTTTTTACATTTGTAAGATGAGATCTCAAGGATTTATGTGGACAAAGAACCATCTCCAAATGATGTTTTGGCACAAGCTTTGGGTACAAACGAGCGCAATGGACGTGTACGTGGAGTTGGTGGGTTTGTCACCCCAACTGCGTAATTTCATACAACAAAATGCTCAAAGAAACGAAGTGACGACATTGAGAAGCTTAGCGAAGAGAATGAAAAACTCTGTTTGTGAGTTCAAGAATTAGAGAGTATTTACCTAACAACACAATCTACATCAACGTCTACGCATGGTTCTTGCTCTAGACCAAGATTAGAGTATGATATTCAACATAAAAAAAACCGCAAGAGGAGAAAATGAATGTCACAACAAAGGTGGTTATGGAGGAGGTGAATGTGGATGATGAACATAAGGATGCTATCGAGGTATTTTTTGTATTAAATCATGTTTATATTAGATGTTAAAATTTTGGAACTCGGTGTTAAAATTAATAACTTATTGTTCCCTCTTGTCTTCTTCTTCTTGATCTTTAAATTGTTGTATTAAATCATGTTTATATTAAATGTTTACATTCTTGTGAGACCATGAGGTGAATGTGGGTTTATCACTTTCTTAGGTTTCTAATGAAAAAGAAGATACTTGTGAGTCTAATATCAACCTGTCACTACCTTTGAAGGCACTACTAAGATTTGCTAAAAAAGTGATGGAGAAAGATTCAAGCATTCGTTACCAACTACCAATCTCATTGTTTGGTATCGATAGGAAGACTTGTATTCTCTGTGAAGATATTATTGATTTCTGTAACATGCTAAAAGTCAATACTTTCACATTGGTGGCATACATGGCGTAAGTACTCATTCTTCAACTCTAGACTTTTTATATAAGTGTTCCTTTATTGACTTTTCCATCTTTGTTAAGTATTTGCATTCACAAGATGTTTCAAATTACATATTCGTGGACCCATCCCTTATATTGGTTAGTCACAAAACACAAAAAGTTAGAGCTCGCAATCTATGTAGTAGATTAATGGCTTCAAAACCAAATCAACTTGTTATGGCTCCTTTTAATCCCGGGTAAGTAATAAAATATACTAATAAATTCATTAAATTGTATTGCTTTGTTTAGGTTTGTTCATGTTATGTTTCTTTAGGAAATAAAATAATTAAGCTAGATAGATGGGAAGAAACTGGTGTGAGGTTTGAATTTTACTCTCAATTAAATCTTACGATACTTTGAATTGAATCTTACCTTGATATGTTACTGGGCCCAGGTTTGAATTTTTTTGTTTGGTTGGTTTGGTTTTAATGTTTGAGGTTTAGAAGTGAATGTATTTTGGTTGACAAAGATTATATCATTGGAAGGTTGGTGTGAAGGTGGACAGAAGAGAAGAAGATGGAATTTTTTTTGCAAAGAAAGTGTGTGTAAGGCAGTGAAGACAATGATGGTTCATTTTAGAACTTCTAACCATTCATTTTCTTTTTAACATTTATCAAGACACATGAGCTGTTTCTTTGCAGCCATGTACAATGCTGCACGAAAATCCCCATTTTTCTCCCAATGGGGACTTCTACATGTGAGTTGTCTTTCAATATAATATGATGTGCTAAAATGTGTAGATATTTATATAGCAAACAACTATTATATGAAATTTACTTTGCATTGAATCTTAGGATACTTTGAATTGAATTCTACTTTGATGTGTTATTTTGAATTGAATCTTAAGATTTTAGAGTATGTTAAGGCAATGTGGAGGGGGGAGGGGGGAGGAGAGGTCTACTTTCATAACATCTGTTGAAGTCTTCTTGTAGGACCCCTTATCATTTGTGAGGTGATATTTTGAACTTCCACCTGTTAAATATTTTAACAATATTAGAACTTCCAACTGTTAAATTTCTCAAGTCGACCTCCCGCACTCCCCTTGGCTTTTCCATCTTCGATAAAAGTCTGAACAAGGCTACTATTTGTTTGCCTCTTATCTAAAGTTTGGTTCATTACGAGAGATATAATACACTTGCGAAGTAAGCTTTAAACATCAAATTTTGTTCATACAAAGTTCAAATTAAACAAAAAAAAAGAGATGTCTGGCTGTTAGTTGATACAACTACTGAACTACATATATTTTGAGCCCCCTGCGTAAATATTTACAATAAGTTGACTTATAAGGAGGCCACTGTTTATTGATCTACACAGTAATGGGACGACAAGGGTAGATTTTTCTATTTCTTTTTTCTTTTTAGTAGAGACCTGGTTTATGTGTTTTTCTAGACTTTCTATTAACAAGATGAACCAAAACAAGGGTTATCTAGAACGATCATCAAAATCATCCAACAAGTTGAACAAAAACTGAGGTAGAGAAGTAGAGAGATTAGTTTGTTTTGTGTTTTTAATGGTCATCATACAACTTGTCTCCATAGAAATCTTGAGTTAGTATTTGATACAATTATAATGAATCATGATCAAGTAGGCAAAGTGGAAGTGGACACCATATTCATAGCTCGAATGGTGAATTTTAGTTAATTTTCTGTTTGCTGATCTATAACCAATAATATGGTTATTTTGATAACCAATAATCTGCTGGAAACCATATTCATAACAGATAATCTGCTTCTTTTGATCAAAGTTGAGTTTTGTGTGATAAATCATGGTGGAAAGGCATTATGTTGTAGTTTCTGTTTGCTGATCTAAACCCTCCTTCATTCTACTGTTTTTTTTTTGCTCATTCAGTTTCAATTTTCTGTTTGAATTGTTCTGTTTCCTTTACTTGGCCATTGTTCTGCTTATTTAGATCAAAGTTGAGTTTTGTGTGATCAATCATGGTGGAAAGAAGAAGACTGAATTTTGATCAAAGTTGAGTTTTGTGTGATCAATCAAAGTTGAGTTCTACTTATTTTCATTCTTATGTTTGTTTGTTTTTTTTTTTTTTGTTGATTCAGATTGAATTTTCTCAATTCCATTACAAATGCCGAGTTTCTCCAGCTTTGTTCTTCATTTTATGATTGAATAAGTTCAAGTTATATCTACAACTTGGTTTTATGAATTGTCTGAGGTTACATCACACATTTAGTGCAAATACTTTGGTCTGTTTGGTTTCAATGCCTCAAAAATTTAAGTTATGATGTTGGATTACTTTGAATTGTTGTAGTGTTCATTGGGCACTTCTAGCTATTAGCGCATACGATGAGACAATTTATTATATTGACTCACTTCGAACAGCATCAAAAGTAGACATTAGATACGTAACTGACACGTAACTAAACTTTTTTAGTATATGATGTTTTCCGTCTTAAAGTTAACTTCATAGCTAAAGTGTAGTTGTTTCTCGCAAATAAGGCTATTACTATCTTTCGCTCTTAGAAAAATATTCAATCAAATTGAAAATAGCCAATATGGAAAACAGTGAAGGTAAATTGTAAACATATTTATTCGTTAATAAAAAGCATATGGTATATGAGCTATTTGCACCATTAAATATATATTTTTGGTAAGTTATGTATTTACAGTGTCTTTTGCAAGTTGGAGTACTTGAATGTGGGTACTATGTGATGAGATACATGAGAGATATAATCACTAATAGGAGCATAGTAAGTCACAGATTCAGTATGTTATGTTTAAATGATTATTTGAATTATTTTCTACAATTTAAGTAATCAAAGAATTAACTTTAATATTTTCTGTTTCATATCAGATTGATACAATGAGTTCATATAGTCAATTCGAGTTGAATGAAGTGTGCATGAAGCTTGCTAATTTTTTGGGTCGTCACATTGGATTTTATGCTAACTTAAATATTTCTTGTTTCATATCAAATTGATACAAAAAGTTCATATAGTCAATTCGAGTTGGATGAAGTGTGCATGAAGCTTGCTATTTTTTTGGGTGACCACATTCAATTTTATGGTGAATTATATATATTTTGGGTTAGATAGACAAGTTTTTATTGATACTGGATATATATAGGTGTGATATTTTGTTGATATACTTGGATATATCTAGGTGAATTAGTTTAGTTGATATTTTTTTTGATACACCTATAGTTAGGCTACACATAGATAGAAAGTTTAGGTGGAAAGTTTAGGCTGCTCTTGTTAGAAAAGTTAGGCTAACTACATGTATGTATATGGTTCCATTGATATATATGTTAAAATATTATTAAGTTCTTTGATGGAAAAAGTTTAGTTCATTCAATTGTTCAACTAGTGTGTACTTTAGCACATTTGTACGTGTACTCACTTGCTTTACTTATATACGTTCGACTTCAAAACAGGTGCATGAAACATTAAGAAGATATTTTAAAATATATAACTTTTTTTAAAAAAAAAACTTGACTTGCAAAACGTGTCAAGAGTAACACACATTCTTGACATACAAAAAATGTCAAAAAATCTCATATACTTGACATTTATAAATTGTCAAGTATAACTCTACTTAACACTTAAAATCTGTTAAACAAAATCACTCATATTTTTTACATTGGATTACTTGACAAGTAAAAAGCGTTAAGTAACCTCATATACTCGACGCTTTTTACCTGTTAAGTAAACTAGACTTACTTGACGCTTAAAAACAGTCAAGTATACATTCTTTATTCTTGAAACTGGAATACTTGACACTTTTAAAAACCTTAAATAAACTTTTACAGTTTTTAAACGTCAAGTAACATTAGTTTTGTAGTAGTGTACGTTATTTCTTTTTAAGTAATAAGCCTAGCTTAGATCTAAAAAAATGGGGTGGTCACATTTTGCGTCCAAAATCAAAATGTCATAAACATTACTAATACGTACAATGATAATCAATGATTTTCGTATAAAAATAGAACTGTATAGCCCCGAAATGAAATAGTGAGATATAACTCTATTGATATGCAATTTGATTTGGAGTAAATTTGACTTAGCATTTAAAAGGAAAAAACGTGGACAGTAGATGGATCGAAATTAAATTTTGTCAGGTTTCACATTTTCATGGTTCTTCCACATCTAATCTTACATCACCTACACGTTCTCTCTGTCTTTTTCTCTCGATAAAATATTGCATTTTAGTTTAAATGATGATCCAACCTCGGTATGGGATAAAAAATATTGTAATCAATATTATAAAAGCGTTGGAGAATTCCAAGAAGGGTTTGTGTTTCGTGTATATAGCGTTGGGTTGCTTGCAAGAACTAATTGAGTCGAATTGGTGAGTAGCAAAAAAGTAATATGGCAGAAGAAAATTCAGGGAAGAAGATCCTAATAACAGGTGTGAGCCAAGGTTTGGGAAGAGCCTTGGCTTTGGAATTAGCAAAACGTGGCCACACTATCATTGGCTGTTCTCGCAACCAAACCAAGTTGGATTTACTTCAACCCATCTTCTCCAACATCCCTCCATACAACCACTTACTCCTCAATCTTGACGTGGTATTTATATTCAAATCATTTCCTTCTTTCTTTTGTTTTCTTATTTTGTCTACAAGCTTTATTTTTTGTTTTTTACATTTTTCCATGTGTGAGAATATTTTTATTTTCCAGAAGTTGGACGATAAAGTTAAAGAAACGCTAGAAATTATCGTAGAGAAAATTGGAGTTCCTGATATCATTGGTATATACATGTTTCTTTATAAATAGTTATTTTTTTAATATTTTTTTTCCTATGTTTCAATTTAGTTTGAAGTAACGAGTTTTTATATATATACACACAGTGAACAATGCTGCAATGATCAATGTGAAAGCAAAGATTTGGGAGATTAGCAGAGAAGAGTTTGATGATGTGATTGACACAAATATAAAAGGGACAGCTAATATATTACGCCACTTCATTCCTCTTTTGCTTCCTAAAAATAAAGGCATCATTGTCAATATCAGTTCTATATTTGGAAGAATGGGAGTTCCCTTGGTAATTCATTGTTCAATTAACTTCTTCTTTATTTTTATTAGTATACCCTTTCATCAAAACACTTTATATATATCCAACGCAATTATATGTAATATATACTCTTTCATCCAAACACTTATAATATTTTATTAGTATTGTTAAAGTGGTTCTCTTTTGAGTGTGTATTATTATGGGCTTTAGGTTTCACCATACTGTAGCTCAAAGTGGGGAATTGAAGGATTAAGCAAATCAATAGCAAAAGAGTTACCCAATGGAATGACAATTGTAGCATTGGATCCTGGGATTATACATACTGAAATGCTTTTATCCAGCTTGGGCAATAATATTGCTTCCCAATACCAAACTCCCCAAGAATGGTATGATGATAAATAATCTCCATTGGCTAAATATATAATTGTAAATCTTATCCTTAAAGTTTAAAAATAGATCATGCGTGTTATAATATAAGAAATGAAAAACAGGCATTGGTTGATTTGTAATCGAATAATATATGCCTAATTGGTATTTCAATCAGGGCTTTGAAGGCAGCTCCGATGATTCTAAATCTTACAAATGCTGAAAACGGTGCATCTCTCACTGTGGATGACCCAGGAACTCTTCCAGACTAAGTCAATTTCAAATATAACAACCCTTTCATCGACAAAACCACTAAACAAAGGGTTGCTACTTTGTGCTTCTTTTCTGTGCCTATTCAACTAATATTGGAGCTATGGTTTTTCTTTTTTTTCAGAAAATATCTATTTACGATGGTCAACTTTAGAATTTGTATCACTTTAAACCTTCAACGTTTGTAAATGTATATGAATAAATATTGTGAGAAGATTATAGTTTGATGGATGTGAAACTCTAAACTTTTGTTGGGAATCAATTTCATGTTTGTGTTCTTAATTGTTATGTTTTGAGGTACTTGAGTTATTGCATTATTGTTGCCTTTATATATTTTACAGCCAAGATGTTTGCCATTATGTTTTACATTTCGTACTCGTTATGTGAAGCATGGTGTTCCATATTTTAAATATTAGGTCAGGAAATATTTTTCTTTTTTCTTTATTGAGGTTGTGTTGCCTTTGTGTTTTTAGATTTTTTCCTTTAATTTATATGCAGAATAGGTCTTGGTCCATATTTATTTTTTTATTTCCAATAGAGAATGCTATATTTATTTATGTGTTCTACCTCAGTGATTCGATAGGAATGTAAATTACCACTACTTAACTAACATGCAACATACATGTATGTACGTATAACAGAGGTGATCTCATCACAAATCATAAAACGTGCCCAATAATATTGATACAGAAACCATGCAACATACATGTAGTGTATAGAGAAACCAAATCTAGAGAGAAAGGAAGGAGGAAATGAAAAAATTAGGGGTTAATTTGATTTTTCAAATTTCATCCCACATATATATCTGTATATAGTGGTTCAGTAATTTGTTACCCACTAAAAACTATTAGGGAGCGTTTTGTGGGCTTGTTTGGAATCTTAAGCTGGGAGGTTTAGGTAGCTTGAAAATCTCAAAAATTGTATTTGTAGTACAAATTTAGGTTGCATGGATTTAAGAAAAATGTGTTTGCATGGTGTGCAAACTTAGAAAGCTTGGCAATGAAGCTCAAATTTTTACATCTTTGAGTTTGTGAAATATTTTTTTGTTATTTAAACACTAATTAGATTTTAAACTAGTTTAAGTATTTGTCATCTTAATAATTTTAATATAGTTAAATGTAAAATAAACTAAAATAATTGTATGAACATTTGTTTTTTTTTTTCTTTTTTAATTTTGAAATAGAGATTTGACTAAAATTATAATTTTATTTGATTTATGCTTTATTAATTTGATATTTGATTTTACTAGGTTTCAAAATAAAATCTCATATGCTTTTGTCATTTTAATTACTTAAAAAGATATTAGGTTTTTCTAACATGTAATTTACAAACTTCAAATTGAAATAAATTAGTATTTTAATCTTAAATTGAATTAGAAGAAAATTATAATTTTTTTTATGAAACTATATTTAAGTAATAAAACTAATTATAAAGTTTGAATTTTAATTTTTATTTGACAACTATTTTTTCCCAATATTTTAATATCTAAAATTTAAAGACAATTATAACTTTTCCAGTTAAATTGACCAAAAAAAAATAGTATTAAACTAAAACATCAACAATGGTAAAAGCAATATATATTTACATTTTCCACTGTGCTAGCAATATATTTGATTTACAATTGAGATTGCGACAGATAGGGGATCGATTTTCACCTAAGAAAAATATAACAAACTAAACAAAATCTTCTAAAATGAAAGAAACGTTAATTTTAGGGGTTTTTAAAAATATAAAAACTATTTACGTACACTCTACAGAACAATTTCAAAAATGGAAAAAAAAAGTTCACAGATCCACGATGGAAAATACTAAAAATACCCCAGTCAATACGCGATTAATCGACCACACGTGTGTGTGAGTAATCTTCTTCTTAAGATTGTGTACTATAATCTAAATGAATGATCGTGTTGACCGTGCTAAACGATCGTGTTGACTATCATAAGTGATCATTTAGATCATATCCACATGATCATGTAGTTCTTTTTAAAGGATGATAAACAACTCTAAATCTAAACGACCGTGTTGACAATGCTAAATGATCGTGTTGACTATGGTAATCGATCGTCCAAATCATATCCCCATGATTATGTAGTTCTTTTTAAACGATGAGAAAATGGCTTCAAATCTAAATGATCATGTTAACAATGCTAAACAATCGTGTTGACTATGGTACTCGACCGTTCAAATCATATCGTGTTGACTATGGTAAGTGATTGTTTAGATGATATCAACAGAATCGTGTAGTTCTTTTTAAACGATGGAAAATGAGCTTCAAATTTAAACGATCGTGTTAACCATGATAAATGTCAATTATTTAGATCATGTCAAAATAATATTTAAACGATCTTGATATTCTCAAATATGGGGAAGATGAAGTAGTTACAAAGAATCTTGCTGAAAAGGTAAAGATGAAATAGGAGGTTTAAAAAGAAAACGAAATTGTTTGAAAATAGAAGAAATAAAATCTATAAGAGGAGATGAAGAAATCTGGGAAGAGAAGATGAATAAATCGCAAAGAAGAAGAAGAAAGAAAAGTGACGAATCGTCCGCAATATTTGAGGACAAATATAAAAATTATGAAAATATTGTACGGCTTCATGAGCTTTTGCTTTTTGTTACACATGTCGTAAATATTTGTTACATTTACGAAAATTAACCTTAATTTTAAACAAAGAACAAAAATGAGATAAATAAAAAAGATAATCAATGCACAGGAGAAAAAACTAGAAGAATGAGAAAGTGTTCTTAAAAAAATATTCGGTTTACAAAACACGTACTACCTGGAGATTGTAATCGGTTTTTGAGCCTAGTTAATTAAGTTTTATGAACATGTGTGGGAGGTGTGAGGTAATAAAAAAAATTTATCACCTAGACATCGTAGGTTAAATCTAGTGTAATGGTTACACTCAAATGTTTCACCTAGACATAGGATTTATTTAAGTTAGCCTAGATATAATCCTAAAGTAATTGAATACTCTTAAAACTTTACATAACACTTTAGCTAGAGAGAAGTAATGTACTTTTAATTAGCTCTAGCGTCCATAAGAGTTCACACCGTGAGGTCCATGTAGGACTTTGGATTGTGCATAGGAGCAAACTCCCTTTGAAGTGTATCTGCATGGATCAATATCAAGGTGAATAGAGAAAGTAGATCATAGTAAGTGAATGAGGGATATGGTGACAACACATCCTATGGTCTCTTCCATTAGGTCGCAACGTGAGATTCATATAATGCGCTTGTTTTTTTGCCTTGGAGCGACGTTTCCTTCGAGGGTTGTATTATAGGATTTGGCACACCGCGAACTCCAAATATGGATAGGTTTTCTTAGATCGGTTTTCATATTGACTTTCCACTTTCGAAAGCATAATGATTATGATCTATGTGATCAAAAAATGGTGGGTTACACTTACAAGAATTACTAAGTTCTTAGTACATTCTCGATCAAAGTAGCTATAACTAAGTGCTACAAAGAATAAGCAATTAAACACATTAACACAAAACGAATGAAGGAAGGGACCTCCATTAGAGAACATGTCCTAGACATGATGAAGAACTTCAACATCGTTGAGGTGAATGGTAGAGTTCATATTGTTTCAGACAAACACGTCATTGAATAAGATAGAGTTCAACCTAATCACTCTTGTTAATGAGCTTGAACGGGTCTAAACTCTTACTTTATGTAAAGAAGTGGAAGCAAATGTTGCTACCACCCAAAAGAAGATTTTAAGAGGATCGTTCTTTAAAAATAAAGTTGGACCCTCAAAACTTAAAGCTCAAATGAAGGAGAAGTGAAGGGGAAATAATCTCAAGATGAGCAAGGCAAAGAAAGGTCCAGATAAAGGAAAATGTTTCCACTGCAACAAAGATGTACATTTGAAAAGGAATTGCCGGAAGTACCTTGTTGAGAAGAAAGCGGAGAAAGCAGTGCACGGTAAATACAATTTACTAGTTGTTGAAACATGTTTGTGGAATATGATACTTCAACCTGAATACTAGATTCAGAAGTCACTAATCATATTTGCTACTCGTTTCAGGAAACTAGTTCTTGAAAAAAGCTTGTAGAAGACGAGATTACTCTCAAGGTTAGAAAAAAAGAGGTAGTCTCAGCTAAAGCAACGAGAGATTTGAAGTTATTTTTTGAAGACAACTTCAGCATATCTCAAGTTTTTGGTGCTTTGGATTTAGTTTCAAGGATTCAGTGTGTGTTCCATTTGTAGTCTTACTATATGAGTTTGAGCGATTGAGATATGTAACTTAAATTCGTATCGCAAATATCTCTATACGGCGAGTCATGGTCATTGCATGCCAGATGCCCATTATGTCTCTAATCCTTGCATAGTTATTGAATCCACGTTGAGTATAAGTTTTTCTGTTGCTTGTCCAAGTGTAAGCGAAAGGATAGGTTTTCCGGATAAGTCAGGGTCAAACACAGGTAATCGATATCAAATCTTAATAATAAGGTTACTTCTTCATCTGTACGACATAAAATATCTATCTATACATTATAAAGTAAATGTGTTTAAGTACCAAGCCTAATATCTACATTTGAGATTCTGTAAAAGGTGGTAAGAAGGGTGAGAAGATAAGGATGTGAACTAACTTATATTTGGGGAAAAGTGAAAGAATTTTTCCATGTTGCTAGGCGATTAAGCTATGCGATAGCCTTAATGAGATAGATGTTAGTTAACTAGCTTTTAATTAAGGCGAGCACCTATCAGTACCTTAAATGTCACACTTGCTCACCTCTCAAGATGCAAATGATAAAGCTTCATTAAGTAATTTCCATCTAAAAGTGGTCACTTATAAGACCCATATTACTTCTCCTGTAAGGGTGACAACCTTGCAGCCCAAGTCACCACATGACTTGTTCTCTTTTCGAGACACAAGTGATGGAGGTTTAATTGTCAGGATGGAGTTTATCTCTAAACTCATTTTCGAGTGTGTTAGCTATGTCCTTTCTACTTGCTCTCTCGAGAAGTTGGCGATAGGCGCTAGCCAAACGATGGAGTAAGACTCAACTAACGCGATAAACTTTATAAGCTAGACTTCTTATCAAGAACTTATCACAAGCCTAAATTACTTATAACACTTTGATAAATGAACCACTACAGAAAATATGCATTTCTCGACACACAACATAGACATTGAAAGAAAAAGCTTCTTTAGATGTCATAGAAGTTCAGTCGGGAAAGGTTTACAATTTCGATGTGACATAAGACAACGTCAGTATAAGGTAATTAATAAAAAAATTTAAACTTTTCTCGATGCCGTTATGCATGGCATCGGGGAAAGTTTGAATTTTTTTAAAATTTTAAACTTCTCCCGATGCCATTATGCATGGCATCGGGAAAAGTTTGATTTTTTTAAAAAATATCTTAAACTTTTCTTGATGTCATTATGCAGGGCATTGGGGAAAGTTTGATTTTTTTCAATTTTAAACTTCTTCTTACGTTGTTATGCCTGGCGTCGGGAGTTCTCCTTTAAAAACCCAAAGACTGTGGAAAATCTCTCACCCTTATTTCTTTTCTTCTCTTTTTTCCTTGAACGTCTCACTCCCTTAAGGTCCACCGCCGCTTTCCATCCATCGTCCGTTCCGTTAACGGTTGTGAGCCGCCGTCTGCCCCTCGCCGATAAGTGTTTGTTTTTTTCTCTTTTTTTTTTTTGGTTTGAGTTTGAGAAAAAAAAAAAAACTACATGGGTATGTTTTTTTTATTGTCAATGCCTTCTTTTGTGTGTTTTTCTCCTTGTCATTGTCGTTTGCCGCTACCCTTCCACCATCGCAGTCGTTCCCCCCTCATCGATAAGTTTTTGTTTTTACTTTTTTTTTCTATTTGGGTTTGAGGTTGAGAACAAATTCTTAAATATGTGTGTTACTGTTCTGGATTCCTTCTAATTTTGCTATTTTTCCATTTGTTTTTTTCTAATTTTTCATTTGATTTCCTTTCGTTTTCCATTATGGGTTTCTTTTATGTTGCAGTATTTTTTTTTTAAAAAAAATAAAGGATCTCTCGACGCACAAAATGTAGCATCAAGAGATCCTTTGACATCTTTCGACGCTTAAATAAGGCGTCAGAAAATATCAAAGGATTTTCTGACACTATATTTTGTGCGTTGGGAGATCCTCTCTGACTTTGATCTAGATGCAAATTTATGCGTCGAGAAATCATTTTCTGACGCTTTTTCATATATCTCTCGACGTTTTTGGACGTTGGGAGATCTCCATTTTCTTGTAGTGAACAGTAATGATAGATTGAAAGGGGATAAATATGCAATGTATTAAAGAATGTAAGCCTTAAGCCACTGTAAAATATGAACATGATACATTACAATGAAATACAAAGTGGAAAGTAAATATGTGAAAATTATTACAAATTAGAGGAAAGAATGTAATGAAATCTTTCATCTAATCTATCTTAAGCTCCCACTTACAAAATTGACTAAAGAAGAGGGTAGGATCTTTTACAGAGGGCGTAAAGACTAGTCCTTTCCATCAGCTCCAATGGAGCTCTCTAGGTTTTGGCTCATTCAGGCTAGACACTTTGCATGGTGGAGATGAAGTCCTTTTATAGGTTACTTTTGGCGGAAAACTTCTATTCTTCTAATCATGTCATTGCCAATTGCAACCTTGTCAAGTCACATCAACTTCAACTACCATTCTTGTCAGTTAGTGAATCTTCCTCATGTGCTGATGTGGTTCCTCACCTAGAGATGTTTAGTCACCAGACAAGCTTCTTATCGTGTAGCATGAACTCCTCTACGATTCACTATCTTTCTTCTTTTCTCTATAATTAAAACACTGAAAAATATGGTAAAACAAGCATGAAGACTTATGAAAATTGTATTTTATTATATTTATGAATTTGCAATAGAAGCTACGCATTTTGATACATTATCATGCATTTTGGTTCCATTGTTCTATCTAAAAGGCCAAGATAACTTTTATTTCTACAAGCTATCAATAACTCTCTATCTCCATGTGAATCTTTTCTTGAAAGAAAAATAACCATGAAATATTTTAGTGGAAAAGGTCTTAGAGCGAAAGTACCTTCAGAGATGATACATTCAGACCTCTGTGGACCAATGAATGTCAAAGCTCGGGAAGGATATGAATATTTCATTAGTTTCATTGATGATTATTCAATGTATGGACATGTTTACCTAATGCATTACAAGTTCTAAGAATATAAGAGTGGAGTTGAGAATGAATTAGGTAAAACGATAAAGATACTTCGATGAAATCGAGGTGGAGAGTATATGGACTTACAATCCAAGACCACTTAATAGAACATGGAATCCAGTCACAAATCTCTACAGCTAGTACACGCCTCAACAGAACAGTGTATCAAAAAGAAGAAATTGAACGATGTTGGTTATGGTTGCCTCTATGATGAGTTTTGCTCAGTTGCCAGATTCTTTTTGGGGATACACTTTAGAGACAATTGTCTATATTTTGAATAATGTTCCCTCCAAAAGTATTTCAGAATTTGGAGATGCCCAACACGGGTTGGAGCAAAAACTTAAGAAATTGGAATATCGTTCAAAATTATGTCTATTCGTAGTTTTTCCAAAGAAATCAAGAGGTGGCCTATTTTACGATTCTCAAGAAAATATAGTATTTGTATCGAAAAATGCCACATTCTTAGAGGAAGAACACAACAAGGATCCTCAACCATGTAGTAAACTACTATTAAATGCGATTTCCGAAAGTGCTATAGATTAACCCTTTTCATCCACTAAAGTAGTTTAGATTAACCCTTTCCAAAAGTCCTGATAGCTTATCAACAATGCGATAAAAGTCCAACAACAGTAGGACGAAACGGTGGAATATGTAGAACGACCTGACTCAAACGAAGGAGTCTGGTTACATGAAAATCTTCTGGACGAATCGTTCAGATAAAAGTATAGTGTGAGGAATCACACAAAAGCGAGGAAAAAGGTGACACAAAGAGAAGCACTTGCCTAAGTAATACGATATGAAGACTAGATGGCCCATGATTAAATGACAAGAGTTAGGCGTTTGCTACTATAAAATGCTAGAAGGGACATTTATATCTAGGGAAGTCTTATGGTACTATTGACAAGACTAGACGACCTGTGAAGTGAAATAAATTAATTTGACTTCCTATAGAGATAAAAAGGGTAAGATGATTTAAAGAAGTATGGCTTTCCAAAGTGATAAGCTTGACGCCCTAAGGAGGAGATGTCCAATTGTCTTCTGCATTTTAGCCTACGTGTCAAGTTCGTATTGGTTGCATGGCATATCAAACCACAAAGAAACATATATAAAGTAATGAAACGACCTCTAGACGTAAAAGGTCACTATAAAAAGGGGGAAAGGCCAAAAGAAGGAGAATTATTTCAAGAGAGAAAATGAGATGCTCGTACGGAATGACTAAGGGGAAACTCGACAGACTCAATGACTGGTGAAGGAAAACGTAGAGCGAAAAGATGTATCCAAAGGCAGAGAAGAAAGAAGTGGAGACCAAAGTGTATGGGCGGGTGATAAAATGAGTTTCTACGTGCATTCTGACATGTCATTTATTGTTAGGTTCTTTCCTCTTATTTTTTACAAGTACGATTTAATATTGTGTTTGTTTGTTCTAAACTGATTATCTATATAGTAAATGTTCTATTTGAAATATCTTTTCTTGTTAAAATATTTACAATTTTTTTTTTATATTTAGAAAGGGGTTTTATGTTTAAATTTGGTAAATGGCTATGGAGGGGTTCAAAATCTTGATACGAGAACAAGGCATTCCATTGATAAGAATATCCTTTCGTTGGAACTTATTGTACAATGTACATGTTATTAAATTCTACCTTAGAGGAGTAAGCTAAAACGAACATTTCTGTTTGTAATTATTATTTACCAAGAGAGAATGAAACCAATCGTAAGATGCCGGTGGAAATCCCAAGTAACTCGCGTGATACTCTTTGAGTGAGAACCCAAAGTCCAGGCGAGGGGAAAATCTCAAGTCTAGACGAGGTTGTAATATCACGCGAAGTGAATATGAATTCTCAATTTGAGAGAGATGAATATGATGTTAATATGATGAGGCATTGGTGGCATTCCCAAGAAACTTGCGTAACGCTGGTTAAGTTTTTAACCAAGTAAGGGGAGATCCACAAGTCTCAGTGACAAGTACAAAATACGATGCGATTTAAACTCTTGATGTTATGGCATTGATGGAGTTGATGGTTGTATGATTTGTGACTGTAATGCGATTAGATTACTAGATGGTTTAGGTCGCGATACAGATGCTTTTGAGGAATGGATGGTCACATTGACTATGAACCATAATGCGCTCAAACTTTCTAGGTGACTTGATGTGAATCCCATTTTTTAATTCAAATTTTATAGGAGAGGTTTTGAACATAAAAAAAAAAAAAAAAAAGGTTAGGTTCCTCTAAAGGATCTCATATCTTTCTATTTCCTCCACCATTTTTGAGTCCTACAACTCGATTCTAAGTATGGAGAATAGTAGGTCAACGCTAGTGTTAGTCCCGACTTTGATTTCGTGAGGAGATCGTGAAAAGCACGTGAGGAGATTACAAGAAAAGAAAAGCATCAAAGGTGAGGTTTTTTTTTTAACCCTATCTTTGTTATTTTAGGGTTTTTTATGCATGTTAATCACTAAACTTGTTTAGTTGCAATTAGAGTAAAAATTTGATCCTAATTTCACTGCGCATGTCTACCGTTTCCATCAAAAACTACTGGTTGTAAATGGATCAACAAAAGAAACGAGACCAAGCTGGTAAAGTACATACTTTTAAGGCTTGACTTGTGTCAAAAGGTTATACCCAATGAAAGGGAGTAGACTACGAAGAAACTTTCTCTTTTGTTTCCATGCTTAAGTCAATTGGAATACTCTTTATGATTATGAAATTTGGCAGATGGATGTGAAGCTTGGTTAAGTGAGATATATCTAGAAGATTTTACATGCAAGACTTATAGAACTTCTCTTTTAAGGGCGAGAACCTCTCACTGCCAAATACCCACACTTGTTCACCTTTTAGCACACAAATGATAGAGGTTATCTCACTAAGGTGGAGTATGTTTTCAAACTCCCATTTTGTGCTGGCTAGCCATATCCTTGTTACTTGCTCTCTGGAGTAGCTGACAATTTATACTGGCTAAGTGATGACTAAAGCTCAATTAAAGTGATAAGTGCTATAAGGTAAGCTTCTTATCAAGAACTTATCACAGATCTCAACTACGGATAACACATTAATGGATGAATAGTAAAGACATGATGGATTGAAAATGAATAAACATACAATATATTAAAGAATGTAGGCTTTAAGCCACTGTACAATATGAACAAATATATTGCAAAGAAATAGAAAAATGGAAAGTACAGAAATGAACATTACAATTTATGGGAAATTAAAAATTGACTCTTTCCTACTCAAACCTTAAGCTTTTACCTACGGATTAACCAGAGAAGAAGAAGAGAGACATTTATCGACGATGGAAAGACTATTCATTTCCACCCCTCTCTAGGGTTTGGCCAATTCAGGCATTTGGTCGATCCATTCAGACATTTGACTTCTCTCGAAGCCACCCTCATCTCTTGTTATTGAAGGAGTTTTTTTATAGGCAAATTTCAACGAGAAACTTCATTCATTATGAACATGTCAGCGCTGAACGTAGCAATTTTCTAGTCACATCAACATCAACTACCACTCTTGTCTTCTAGTGAACTTTTCTCGCGTGCCGATGTGGATCTTGCTTACAAATTGTACTTGCCAGACAAGGTTTTCTTGCGTTAACACACTAAAAATAGAGTGAAACAGACATAAAGACTTATGTAGAGTGTATTTTCGAATATTTATGAATTTTCAACCTAAGCTATGCATTTTGACACACTTACTACGCGTTTTTGTCTCATTATTCTATCTAAAAGGCTATAATAACTTATATTTCTACAAGTTATCATCGACCCGTCAACTTCTTACATGCATGGAAACAAAAGTGCCTATAGAGAACATAACAAATATTTGTACTATGATGCATCTACAGAGGTATTAGATCGATAAGAGTACCAACAAGAACCAGATAAACATAGAGTTCAAAGTCGACCGCGACAAGCAACTCAAAACCGACAACGTCCAAGTTGTGGAACACATTGATTTTCTGATCTTATCTTTAAAATGAATGCACTTTGGTTATTAAAAAATATTTTAATTTATATTAAAATTTTCAATTATGGGTCATTATTAGAAAAACAGTTCAATAGTCATACTTTTTAATAATTAAAAAATACAATTATAAATTTTCATAAATGTAGTGACAAGTGAATGAAAGATAAAATACATAATCTGTAAAAGAATTGAAATTTGTATATTGTTTGATTTAAAAGGTAAAAATCTCTAATTATTTGATTATTTAAATTTAAATGTCTCGGTTGGAGAGAGAACAAGCAAGGTCATGGGTTGGACCCAAAACCTTTGAGGGAACACAAAACTACAAAACTACCATAATTTTATAAATATTTTCAAAGGGCGTTTTTAAAAATAGAAAAATAAATTAAAATATTTACAAGTTATAGCCAAATTTTTAATTCTATCAATGATAATTTTCTATAGCATATCAATGACTATTAGTGATAAAATTTGCTACAGGTTTACATATTTTGTAAAATTTGCTATTTTTAAAAATTTTCCGATTTTCAAAATTACATTGTTTTGTAAACTAACAATCCCCATCTAAATTTCTCATTTGAAGTATTTAGTCATACTAACATTAGAAATTTAAAAAAAAAAAAGGAAAAAAAAGACCGCTAACTCTTTGAATTTTAACATAACCAAAATTTAACTTTTGACTTTCAAAAGTTATATAGTTAATTAATTTATAAAAAAATTAAAATAATTAATTAAACCATTTAGTTAATTAATTTAAGGAAAATTGCATAAATATTTGAATTTAAATTTAAATCACTCCTAACACCTTTTTTTTTCATATTAAAAATTTGGCAAATATGACTAGTAACTAAGGGTAATTAGATGGTAATCTACTTTTAAATTTACTACTTTGCAATTTAGAAAATATAGGTGATATGGACTCTATTATCATAATTTTTTTTTGTTATTTTTTCAAACTTCTTTTAATTTAATATTAAATAATAAATATACTAACCCCAACCACTCTCAAATCTCAAGTGAATATAAATCCGTATTAAAATTGCTTATTCTTAAATAATATTTAAATATCTTCAACTCTCTATGACGTTTAATTCTTAAATTAACATTTATATGTAAATATATCAGATATAATTAAATACTACCTAAATTGAATTTGAATGTTTCAAATTCACTCATCACATTGTTTGAGAGACTTCATATCATGAGCTCAGACGATTCAAGGTTAACCAGTCAAATTCTGTAACCTAGTCAACTAACATTCGTTAACTACACTTGGACACTCCACTAAAGCACAAGTATCACGTTCCATCCCACATGTGCCTTTAATCTTACTATGTAGTACGCGATGTGATTAGAAACTTTGAACTTAAACAAATACCATTAACAGCATAATAAAACTTCTTAAACTTTTGTTAAATTAAACAAACGAGTTCTACAATCTTAAAAATAATACAAGCACCCTTAATACAATAACTTAACAAAGAAATCCTAAGCATTTCCACAACCTTCAACCTTCAACAGCCTAGCTTGCTCATCTTCTTTTATCCAAACTTGGTCTCAACGTCTGACGCCTAAGGGAAGGAAAAACTTAAAGCTTAAATCGATGACTTAGTGAGTGATAGTTTTAAAAACCTTTTTGGAAAAATACAATGCAATCACATAAATCATTTTCATTTCATAAACATAACCTCAACACCTCATTTCGTAAATCACATACAAACACATTAGTTCTCCACTATTCCTTTCGCCAGGAAGGTTAATCATGCCCACGAATAGCCTATTGTGATGATTGCATTATCATCAGCATTTTCTAGGATCTCATTGATCCAATTCTCGTTGCTCAGACCACTAACACAATCGCATTGGTTAGTCTATCACTGTCATGTGGTTCGCTCACCCCATGGTTGTCATGACTCATCATGTGCTGATAACTAGCTAGCTCATTGATAGAGATAAAACTAATGGTTTACTCTCAATCAAGTATACAATACAATCAATAGTCATGCCCTTGACTTGAAACACAACACTAAAGCTTTCTTTCAAAATCATGCTTTTCATGAACATAAATGTGAATTACAATTAACATGACAATATGAAACTTAAAAGGAAAGCTTTAGAAATCAAAATCACTCACTATACTTGGTTTCCATTTTTTTAAGAATACCTTGCTTCCTCTTCTTCTTGCCTAAAACTTCTTGATGATATAATGTTAGTTTTTTTTTTAATGTGCTCTATAATAATTTTATGGATAATTAAATTATTGTTTATTTATTTAATAAAAGTTATTATTCTTATATTATTCAATTGCATGTTATTGTATAATAATATCCATCAAAATGTTATTATTCTAAATGTCCCTAATCGATTATTATTGTTGGAAGAATAATAAATTTAAGATTAGTATGAGTTATAATTGATAATCATAGGATGAATCTATATGTAGAGACATAAATTATAATTAGAGAATAAGACTAAAGGTTAAGAAAGGAAGGTTATGGTGAAATTCTTTAAGAGTTACTCTATTGTAAAGAAGAAACACTAGATGGGAAGAAGGTGTTTGAGTGACCAGGTGTTCTAAAGAAGGGAATTAACCGGTAAGTGATTTTCTAAAGTCGAATTGTTTTTAAAACATTTCTTCCTAAAGTTTCATGTTGTCTTATAATGTTGTTTTACACATTAATGTTTATGAAAAGAGTGATTTTTAAAGAAAGCTTTACGTCCAAACTAAAGTTTTCATGTATGATGATTGTATGTTATGTTGTGAGTTAACCATTAGTCTTATTTCTACCAATGAGCTATATACCTATTATGTGCACATGATGAGTATAGGCAACCATGTAGAAAGCTAAACAAAGCCACAATTCAACAATTTCTACGGTGGGTTTTTAGGGAAACTTCTAGAATCAATAATCTATTTAATGAGTTCATAAAACAAATTCTCAAAACAAAGATGTCGTCATGTGGCCGAGACAATGCAGAGCAACCAACATCCTCAAAAGAGTTTGTTTTAAAAGAAAATAGGAGTCGCTAACAATCTTTTGTACGGTGTTATTGGACACCAAAATAAAGAAAACAATTTCTTAAAAAAATGGTTTGGGGAAAATAGAGTTGAGTTTGGGACTCATTTGTGTTTGGGAAAGATATTAGCACCCCACAACACTCATTTAGAAAAACGGTGGTCAAATTTTAAATCTTGAATTTAAAATATTTTTTTAATTTATTTTATAATTAATGTTTATTTTACTCCTCATTGCTCCAATATTTGAAGCAGTGATCTCATAAAATAAGTGGAATAATATTCCATTAATTAGACTATATATTGAATAAAATTTCTTCCTTAAGAAAATTAAAAATTATTACAATTTCTCAAAATCTATCCAGACTAGTCTTCGAATAAATACTTTTCTAAAAAATATTGATTAAATTTATTTTTTCTTGGAATCAAATCTCGCACTCCAAAAGATATTGATCCCTCACCTCACGAATCTAGAAATAACGGACTCCCAAAAAGTTCTAGATTCTATCATAGGATTTGTTTTAGCAAATAGATGTGAGTAATTAAAAAAAATAGTTGATTAGGAAACTTGATGAAATATAGATTTATATTTTAAACTTAAAAAAACATTTAAAAAAAATAGTTTTAAAACAAAAAATTCTAAATGGTTAAAAAAGAAAATTTAAAAAAGATTTCAAAATTAGGTAAACAGAAAATAAAGCACAATATCGAATCAACTATATCACACAATAAATTAAACAAATAAGATAAGATTTTATTTTTAAAAAAATATTGGAGGTCAATCTTAGACACCCAAAAAACTGATTCTCTCACTTCAAGAATTTGAGAATAACGGACTCCCAAATATTTCTAATTTCATCAAATTTTGTAAGAAGGATAAAATGCAAACACAACTACAATCTAAAAGAAAAAACAAATTAATTAACCAATATAAAATAATAGGGTAATATTGTCAAGATAAATTCAATCCAAAACATAAGAAAAAATATGTATACATAAATTTAAGCACATATCATAAATAATTATTACGATTGTAATGTAAATAAGTAAAAAGAAAAAAACATAATGACAATAAATAAACTAAGGAAAGAAAAAAGAGAAAAGAAAAAAAGAATAAAGAAAAAAAAAAGCAGAGGCACCATAGAAGAAATAAAAACAATAACAATAATAATAACAATGATGATGATAATATTAATAATAATAATAAGAAGGAGGTGTTTAAAAATAGAAAAATTTACAAATTATCAAAATTTTAATGGTCAACTAGAAGAATAGAAATTTTAAAATTGACATTTTGAAAAATAGCAAAATCTGTTTTTTCTTTGAGAAAATGGCAAATGGCAAAAAAAATAAGAAAAAAAAATAGGAATTTGAAAATTCCAATAATACTCATACCTACATAAATTACACCCTATTTTCTCAAGTAAAATAGAAAATAAATTATACTTTCATGACCTTTTCTTCTTCCAATTTCAAGTATCCTTGATTGCACCACATACACCATCACCATTTACAAAAATAGAGATTTACTAACTCATGGAACTAAACAAGACCTCCTACTATTATTCCAAATGATAAAGAGAAAAAAAACTCATAGAAACATATCCGTTCCTTTGAGAATGTACTCCCGGCCTTGAGATGGATGTATCAAATCGTCCTCCGATAGGTCTTGTCATGCATATCCATTCTTGTACTGCCGGAAAGCGTAAGTAACTAACTCCTCTATCAATTTTAGTTTATGAATTTAATATTCACCTTCCATTTTAAGAAAAAAATCAGGAAATAAACACAGAAAATCAGAGTGGATTTTTTTTATTTTTTTATTTTTGAAAATTTAAAAAAATGGTTTGATGAAGTGAAGAAAAGGTTGAGTTTTACCTTTGAGGAAGAGTCCGTGGAAAGAAGAAAGAGGAACTTCAAGCAAATGAGGATGCTGGAGTCGACCATGTCGAGTGAGGTAGTAGAAAAAAAAACTCATACAATTTCATAGTTTGTTAACAAAAAAGTGCAGAGACCAAGAGAGGAAGAAGAAGACGAAGAACACCAAATTTCTCAATTTCTTTCTAAGAGAAAAAATGGGAAAAATGGAAAGAGTCTTCTTCTTCAGTAAATTGAAATCCGCCACACGTAAAATCCCTTAGTTGAAATAGATTTTGTTACTTTTTTAATAGTTTAAATTTAATACAAATTAAATTAGATTTATCTGATATTCCATTCAAAAAATAATAAACTAATTAAGTCTATTTTGTTCAGATTTTGTTAATTTAATAGATAATTTAAATGAACTAGATTTACAGTAGATTTCATTAAAAAATAATAATGTAATTTAATAGATAATTTAATAGATAATCTAGAAGATAATTTGTATTACTTAATAAATAAAATGAGCTAAATCATTTTTTATATATAATTAAGAGGGATGATTTCTTTTCTATAATTACGAGGGACGGAAGAAAATAATACTATGACGAGTGCAAGACAAAGTAATCGATTAAGAGCTTTAGGGGTGATTGAAAGACGGGTCAAACAATCTGACACGATTGAAAGTTTAAGTAGTTCTAAAGAGGTATTCCATTTAAAGAAAAACAGTTATGAAATTCATCCTTCTAATTGAATATGTTTATTGATACAGGAAACAAACAACCAAATGGAAGCACCATCAATTGAAAGATTGAAATTAAAAAGAATGAAGAAGAGAGAAAGATTTGAAGTAATAGGTGGTATGACTGTAACAAAAAAAAATCAAAGACGAAGGTAAACAAATTATGTATTCAATTAAAGCACATTTATCACAATGAAACCAATACACTATATATACATTTTTTTTACAGAGTATCAAGCAACCAGAAGAAATTAAAAAAAAAAGGAAAAGAAGTTTTGGATAAAGAAAAGAAGGTACTAAAATTTCTTATTATGTTGTAATTATACATTTTTTTTTACCAAAAGGCTTATATTTTCAGCATAATATAATTTAAATGCAATTATTTAAAATGGAGAATCATAGTAACGAAGTTGAATATACTGAAGATAATACAGACGAGAAAGAGCAAAAAGAAAGGGAAGAGATTGGTGAACAGTGCTCACAAAGCCATGAAGAAATTACTTCAAAATAACATAAGACACCAATTGTTGAAGAAAAAATAGAAAAAAGTAGCATTTCTTTCTATTCTTTATAAAATGAATGTGTGTAAAAATTAATACAATGTTCAACCTTGAAGGCAAGATCAAGGAAGACTAAACATGCTTGAGAAAAAGTTGTTAGTACTAGAGAAAGAAGTGAGGTTTGTAATACATATAATGCCTTATATATATATTTCTTGGCTAAATAGTTATAGATTAATTATTCTTTATTGCATGTATTTGTGTTGGCTTAATAAAAAACTAAATATGTTTTTATGCTGTGACTAGCTGCATAATTATATATTATTATTGAAATGCATATATAGTTTTTTGTGACTGGCTGCATAAATAGAAGAACTGCATATATTTATGTGATGACTAGTTGCATACCGAATTTGTTTGTGTTGTAACTGGTAGCATAATTATAGATTAATTATTCGAAGTGTATATATTTGTGTTGTGACTGGCTGCATATTTATTATGTCTTTTTATTGTCTTAGGATGGATTATACCTGATGCCAATCCAAAAGCGAAATGGACCATTGAGAATAAACCTTGAAACTAAGTTAGAAGTAATTGAAAAAAATCAAGGAAAAACTAGGTCATAATCTCTTAGAAAAATTTAGGAAAACACCTTTTGGACACTTCCTTGACTTTGCAATTACCAATAATCCTAACAACTATTAATGCATCTAATGGATAGTCCTCCTTCCTTCCGTATGGACATTAATACAAAAACAATGCAAACCAAAGTCTTCCAAAGAATTAAACTTCTTAATAGGAGGAAGAGCCATAAGATTTGGTCTTAGAGAATTTGCTTTAATAACAAGGCTTAATTGTGGACCTTTACCAAAGATGATATTAAGGGAGGGGGTCATATAAAAGACATGTATTTTGACGGAGAAAGCAAAATAATGAGGATGTATATCAATGTAGGATTCAAGGTTAGTAAGACTGAGACTGATAATGCTAGGTTAAAAATGACTTAACTATATTTTTTGGAGAGTTTCCTTTTACCTAAACAGGATAATGTATGTGTAGACATTGACCATGTGTTGATGGTTGACGATGAAGAACTTTGTAGAACATATCCTTGGGGTAGGTTAGCTTTTGACCTTTTAGTTAATGCAATGCACAAAGCAGCATCTAGCAAGTGTGCTACAGACATGACATTGGGTGGTTTTGTCTTTCCAATCCTTTAAATAGTGCACAATAATCTGAACTTTTTGTATGTTTGTTATCCTATAGCTTGAAATATGTCCACTTCTAGTAACAAAATAAGAAATGAGAATGCCATGGTTTGAACCATTCTTGGAAGAAGAAAAAAAATCATCATTGAAGTGGAAGCATAACTTCATAAAAGTAGATTAGAGTCAAATGTAGTGGACCTAACAATTAATAGAGGGGGCACTACTTAGTTGACAATGATCTTATATTGGAAAAACTAAAAAGAATAGAGAAAAATCAAACGATAAATGAAATGTTGAATGAAAACGAACAAGTTCTGATGAGGACTCAAGCCTTACTAAAAGAGCAAATGGAACTACTGATGGAGAAAATGAAGCTAATGGTGAATAAGATGGAAAAATTAAATAGAATGGAATGTAAAGGAACAGGTTAACGACCAACAATTTATGGTATGTAGTATGATTACATTTTAATTATATGTTTACACATATTACTTAATAAAAATATTTAAATACTATTGCCTTTGAAATCTAAACAGACGGCTACTGAATTTCAAAGGAGGCTTGATAGTATAGAAGAAGAAGAAACGTGAATGAAAAAAACCTAGATGCTAATACATCTTGTGGGGTGGACAAATTTCAACCAAAAAAATATGATGAAAATGAAGGGGATGAAGGGGATGAAAATAAACAACACCAGACAACAGATCCTAATCTAGTCAACCAGCAAATAGAACAACCTAATGAAGACAAAGAATAAAAAAGAGATGGAGGAAGAAACACAAGCCACAAGGTAATAAAATACAACATAATCTTGTTTAAATAAATCAGTCGATGATATTTGATAATCTTATGTCATGAAATAGAATGTCGAAGATCCAGATGATATAATTGACACTGTCACAAACTCAATTAATAAGGAGGAGATATATGAAAGTTTATCGAAACAAGGAACATCCAACACTACTGAGAATGTATGAAAATTTTCTTGATTCTAAAATATATTGTTGAAGTAGTTAATGAATGTATACCTAGTAAAATTTTTTAATTTATTGACTATTAGGATTCAATCGTTGGACAAGTAAAATATGAAGCAAGTGGACTTCACCAATTGAGAGGCAACTAACCGAACAAATCAAAGAAAAGGGTCAACAGAAAATTGAGTATGGTTGACACTAGCTAGCTTGAAGTCAATGCAAACCATCCTACAACATGTAAGTCTAAATAATTTAAAGCATAATTATAAGGTTTTTCTTGCACTTCACATAATTTAAAACTTGTACTAAGATTTTTTTTTTATTTTTTAACAGTTAGGTACAACTATAGAAGAAATAGAGAGTATGAGAAAACAAAAGGAACAACATGAAGCTAACAAATCAGAACAATTACGGAAAGTACCTAACACATCAATGGGAGGTATATGGATCGATGCCTCGAAGGGAAAGATGTCCAAAGAATTGAAAGAAAATGTAGACATGAGTGCACCATCGTTTGATCTTCACTTGAGTCAAGCATAAAGGGATGTGAAGTTGGTTTGAAATTGAAAACATTTATCTGTTTGTTTTGTTTTTTTCATTACTCCTCTAGAAACTGTATTAGTGTTTTATTTCTTCATCGTATCACATAACTTGTTTCTTTTTTTTTTAAATGGATATAGTGATTTGGTAATACATACTCTTGAAATCATGTTAGTAGTTTATTTGTCAAACAAATATTGATGAAAATTATAATTTAATTAATGTTATTCAGCTAAATGAACATTTTTATCTTTAAAACCTTTGAATCCAATTAATGTGAAAAAAAATTAATTTTAATTCCTTTGAACCATTGGTATCAATTAATGGTATATCTCTAATTAACCTTTCATGTAGGTACACAATGTTATTTTTGTACTATAAATTAATTTGATATTAATAACAAATGTTAATAAACAAATTAGGCATAAAAAAATTAAAATGAAACAATCATTATTATCCAAAAGTACACAAAACTAAAATACACATAAACATTATTTCAGGATAATTACTGTGTAACTATTATCACAAATATATAATAAATTAAAAATTCAAGTATATGTATATATATAATCAACATAAGAAAATTCATAAGAAAACTTTTTCATAAGTACTTAATAAATGTTCCAAACGAATAACAATAGTTGAAAGTGAAAAAAAAAGGCACTCAAGAAATATTCCACGCGAATAACAATAGCAAAAGGGAAAAAAAAAAAACTTAAATAAATGTTCCAAACAAATAACAATAGCGGGAAGTGCAAAAAAAAAAATAATAACAATAATAATAATCAAACTCAACAAGGTATTGGATTTGTACATGCTCTTGAATTGTGACCACTACCCTGACAACGAGAACATCGTATTGTGTTCTTATTCTCTAAGCACGATTTGATCATCTTTTTTCGTGGTCTTCTAGATGGATGTTTCACTTGAGGAGGACGTATAGGGTCATCATTCGAACTATATAGATTAATAATTTGTTGCACCCAATAGGTCGGGTCTTCTTGCTATATAATAAAATTGAATTGGAAACGTGATAAAAATTATGTGTGTATGATTCCAATCCAAGGCTTCGAAAAGATAAGGCACTGCAAGCATGAGAACATGATATATCATCAAGATCCCAACGACGACAGGAACAATTCCAAGTGAGAATGTTGACAAAATATTGTTTGGTACCATTATGGACTTCAAATTCATGTTGGTTAATGGGATATCTCTGTAATGAAAATACAAAAAATTTAAACCAATGAGATATAAGTATGATAAATTAATTAAGTATATAAAAAACTATTAAACCACTCATATCCCTTGACCTATTATCCCTTAATGCCTCTCGTATCACACCTTCTGCATAAGAGATTAATTTTGAAAGTTGAAAACTAGAATTACTACGATGTTCATAAAACCATCGTTAAATCAAACTTCGAATAAATTCAAGAAGGTCAATAATAGGTATTTCACGCGCATCCTTAAGAACATTGTTCAAACTTTCAGATATATTCGTCGTCATCAAATTGTACCTTTTTTTTGGTACATAATGCCGTGCACCACTTATGTTTGTCTAATCCTTCTAATTCAATTCTTATGAAAGGTGAAATATCATCCAACTGTCTCATGTAATATTCATACTTAATAGTTGTATAGGCCCTAGCACAACTATAGAATGGTCCTTAAATTGGAGCTGACTTGTAAGTTTTTTTAAAATTCTTAAATATATGAAAACAACACAACCCATGTTCAGCTGTATTGTAGACAACACTTATAACCTTTGAAATACTTCTATGACCATCAGACACAATTACAAGATCACTACGCTCACCAAATGCAACTTTTAAATTTTGGAAAAACAAACACCCATGAATCATCATTCTCTTAATCAACTATACCAAATGCAAGGGAAACAATTTTTGAGTTACCATCCAATGTGCATGCAGCTAGTATAGTACCACAAAAGTTGTTCTTCAATGTTGCACCATCAACTGAAATGATCAGAAAACAATACTCTTATGCATGAATTGAAGCAACAAGAGCCATAAAATAGTATTTGAATGTGCCAACGTCATTTACATCTTGTGTTGTATATGTACCTAAATAAAAAAGTAACAATATGTATATATAAATATGATTAAGTGACACTATAATTATAAAGTAAGACCTACATGTGTTAATAAAGATATGATAGCCTTTTTAAATTTAATTTAATGATATTGTAATTATAAAGTAAAACATACCTGGATTATTTTCAATCAACGCATTGGAGAATGCAGGCAACAGCACATATGATGACTCTGAAGACCCACGCACTAAGTTTAATGCAAGCTCACGTGCTCTCCAAACTTTATCATAACTAACATTAACCCCATGTTTTTTTTTTTCATAAAGCTTATTACATCTAAGGGACGACATGGAATCGTAGAATTCATATTGAATAAAGTCTTCATACACTCAAATACTATCCACGAAGTTGCCTGTCTATGAGAATTCTTTACAACGTCGATAGCATATTCATGAACATTGAAAAACTTTTGAACAATCCATAAAGAACTCTTTTTATAAATAGAAGATCTAAGAAACCAATGACAAGAAGTATCTTTGCAAGAAAGTTCAAGAGAAGTTTGATTGGAGCGGACAATCCTAAACTCAAAATTATGTTGAATAGCAAACAAATAAACAGCTTTCTTTAAGGCATTTTTGCTGCTAAAAATTGAATCTTCTTTTATGTTGAAGTCTACAGCACATGAATCCAAATCTACTAAATCAACGACATTAGATGTGCAATTAGAAGTTCTTGATGAGGATCCCGAAATAGGAAAATTTGATGAACAAGATGGGACATGGTCAATAACAATAGAAACACGATCAGAAGAGGAATTCAAAATGAGAGACAATAACCATAACACATCCTTGTCTTCAACAATAGTAATGACATTAGGATTGCTCCAACCATCATGATACAATGTAATTCGAGAAATTAAATATTCAGAAGATGGAAAAAGATTAGATTGAATTAGATTAACAAGGTGGTTGAAAGACGTGTTCAATGGGACATGAAATTATGTCATATCTACTATTCATAGAGAAAATAATTCAACTAATGTGAAAAGTGTCGGTGGTTTAAAAAATTTGTAATTCCAATTCTTCAACCTCTGTTGAGCCCATGGGTCTGGTCCATGGACCAACTAGGCTCAAACTCATAAAGCTTATCAGAGAACTCTATAAATAAAGGAGTTTTTCTCATTTGTAAGGGGTTTGGAAAATTTTGATTCCAAAAGGTCTAGAGAGAATTCTCTCAATAACTAGAAAACTCTCTAACTCCTGAAGTCGACCATCCTCGAAGATTGAAGCTACTTTGAAGATAGAGGCTTTCTTCCAAAACTCCAACTTCCCTCGAAGATTGAAGCACCTTTGAAGATACAAGCTTTCTTCTAAGACTCCAACTTCAAGAACATCACGTGCTTCGCTTCCTCAAATCAAGCGTAGGCATTCAACCAAGTTCAAGAACATCACGTGCTCTTTCCCAAATCAAGCGTAGACTTTCAACAAACCTTAAGAACATCACGTGCTTCGCTTCCTCCAAATCAAGCGTAAGCATCTAGTCGAGAGAGAATAAGAGGATCAAATTCTAGAGATCGAACCACATCATATCAAATCAACAAAAATACAACATCAACTCAAGTTCAACACCATGAAACAAATTTCTCTGGAAATCTTGTGCGAACAAATTGGCACGTCCAGTGGGACATCTCTACCTCTCATCTCTCTCTCGAAACTCAAATCAACAAACCAACTAACGGCATCAAAGAAAGCTGCATCCAAATCTTCTATTTCAAGCGACGCTTACACGGGATCTGTCATCCACAGTCGTTCAAAGTGGATCATTCAAGAACAAGATCAAGATTCTGTCATTGCGCAGAGCATCATTAAGCAACTAGTGGAATCTTCTAAAGGCGAGATCATCATCAGAGAAAATCCTTTGTTCGACAACTCTACTCTTGATTCTGATCTATTAGAGCAAGAATTAGACCTTGAAGTAGTGTCTGTCATTATGACTGATGTAACTATTTAGGCCGCCATGGCGGAGATGGAGAGAAAAATAAATTTCCTAATGAAAATTGTCGATGAGCAAGAACATGAAATTTTCTGCCTTGAAAGACCAAATGAAAGCTTGTGAAACTGCTAAGTCGACCAAAACTCCTACTGTTAAAGCTGACAATAAAGAAAATACTACTACAAAAATGGGTTTACTTGACACTAGCAACTTTTACATACTTGACGTTTTTACGTAAAAAAACGTCAAGTATGAACTATGTTAAAGAAAAACGTCAAGTATAGTCTTAAAAAAAATGAAGTTTTCACGAAATTTTTTTAATTATTCTACATTAGCTTTATTTGACGTTTTTTTTGCATCAAGTATAAAGTAGATTTTACTTGACATTTTATTTGGGTTAAAAGTAGTGAACATTTACTTGACACAAAAAACATGTCAGGTATGGTTTTAAAAAAGAAAATTTTTACGAAATTGTTTGGACTATTTTACGTTAACTTTTACATGACATAGTGGTGATATTTTAAAAGTAGTGGAGACATTTACTTGACGTGAAAACAACGTCAAATATAGTTAACATTTTTAATTTAACACTTTTAAAATGTCAATTGTCAAAATGTCAAATATAAAACGTTTAAAAACATGAAAATAAAAATATAAAAATCAACTTATTAAAATAATTACTTTTAAAATCAACTTATTAAAATAAATCTTTTGAAAATTTTCACTAAAGAAATCACTCATTAAATTAAATTTATTAAACTCTCTCGTTAAAATAAATTTATTGAAAATTTTCCTTTAAATAAAATTATTGAAAATATTTCCTTAAATAGATTTATTAAAATATTTTAATGAAAAACTTATTAAATAAATTTATTAAAATATTTTAATAAAATATTACTAAATAATTTTTTTGAAATCTTTCACTAAAACAAATTTTGAGAAATCTTTGACTAAAATAAATTTATTGAAATCTTTACTTAAATTAAATTTATTAAAATCTTTCCATTAAATAAATCTATTGAAAATATTTTATTTAAATAAATTTATTGAAATCATTTCTTTAAATAAATTTATTGAAATCATTTCTTTAAATAAATTTATTAAAACATTTTAATGAAAAGTTTATTAAATAAATTTATTAAAATACTTTAATAAAAAATTGTTAAATATTTTTTTTTTGAAATTTATCAGTAAAATAAAATTTTGAATTCATTAAAATAAATTTATTCAAATCTTTCCTTTAAATAATTTTATTGAAAATATTTCATAAATAAATTTATTAAAATATTTTATAAACAAATTCCATCAAATAAATTCATTAAAATATTTTATTGAAATGATTATTAAAGAAATTTATTGAGATATTTTAATAAATTTAAATGGATCAACTTTTCCCATTGTCTAAGGGTTAGTTTTTACTTTGTAGTGTAGATTAATAATAGATCCAATTTATTGGTATATCTCCATAATCATTTACTTTTACACATCATTTATCACTACTCACATAAAAAAAATTACAAATTTTGTGACATGATTAGACAATTTGATAGACAAAAATAGGTGATATCCGGGAGATGCATATCTAAATATTGGATTGGTAAGTGATATAATATTAAATTCTCTCATCATCAACTTGATTTTATGAAGTTTTGTTTAATAAAAAAATCATTTTATTGAATTAAAGTGAGCATATATAACTCAATTAAGTTATTTACCAAAAAAAATTAAATCAAAATAATTTAGGGTTTCTTTTTTCTTTTTTTGTTTCTTTTTATGGGAAGATTGAAGATCTGGAAAACCTAAAACATAATTTAAGAAAATTGGTCAATGATAACGAAAATTAAGAATAAATTCTTCCCTAATTCAAAAAATATTCATAATCTCAGATTTTTATATTCTCATCAATCCATGGATCTTCCTCAAAAGTTGACAAAAACTCATGTAATTTTCTTTCATTTTTAATGTCTCTTTCATTCTTTTTCTATGGAAATTTCCATGTTAATTATTGAATTTCCTCCTTTTATATATGGTTAAAAAATGTAGCCAATCAAAAGATAGAAAAATTTGTTGCTTCCCACGTTTTAACCTTCAAACAATATATATGGAAAAAATTCTTTCTTCCCAAGCTTGTTTTATTTTTCTTCCCAAGCTTGTTTTATTTTATATTTATATATGGAAAAAAATAATTTTTTGAAAAATTTATCAAATATATTTATTGAAATATTTTAATTAAATTTATTTAATTAAAAATATCAAATAAATATATTAAATTTTTTTATTTCTCTATTTTTTAGTAATCCCTCACGTCTCCACGATGAAACCCTATTCTCATCTCCACGCTCGGCTTCCACACAACACAGGCGAACGACCATTTCTTCGAATCGACGGACGACTTCCACACAACACAGAGCGGCGAATGGCTTCCACACAACGAACGCTTCCACCCGGTGAACGACTTCCACAGTGAATGGCTTCCACGACAAACGACTTCCATGGCGAACATCTTCCGCACGGCGAACTGCTTCCGCGTTCAAAGGTTTTATGCTCCTCATTCTTATTGTATTTAACATTTTTCTATAAATAATGCTCCCTTGAATTTGATTTATATTTTATAATTAAGGATGATATTGTAAACCCAAAGTGAGAAAAACACAAATAGAAGAAAATTGAGAATGACTCTCGTATGTTTATATTTATTTGTGTTATATGTTTATGCTGTTTATGTTCAAATTCGTAAACAAATGGTATAATCTAATTGACAAATTTGACTATCATTTTTCTTTATTGTTGTGTTTTTTACAGGAATGAGTAATGAGAAATTAAGAGTGACTCTGGTATGTTTTAGGCAGTAATTAATTTGTTGTCGTTATGGTTATAATTACCATGTTGATTTTTTTATAGTAATGAGTAATGAATTGATATATTTACTCTTATTGGTAAGATTCATACTTTAGATGAATGCCATCAAATGCAATTCAATTACAGTTTGTACATTTTTTTTTTTATGACAAATGACAAATATTGTCTCTAAAGTATAATGACAATGTTAAATTTACATCCTTGAACTTTCAAAATTAATATTTAAGTGATCCAGCTTATCTACATTTTTAAATTAGACCATCAAATTTAATTATACACTAAAAAGAATGGGTGTATGAGACAATTTAAATATTCCCTAATATGTAAATTAATGGGTTTTTAATGATTATTGTCTTGAATTATGATTCATAAATTAAATTAGACCCTCAAATTGGATCTTGTGTGCATCATCATATCCCAATTACACATGCATCTTGAAAGCTGGTGCCGACTGAGTTGAAAGAAAAAGTATACAATATGGTTGAGATATGCAACCATCCTTCTCATTTGGAAATCATGCAAATATTACACACTTATTGTATATTTTGAGTCATAGTAATGTCACATCATTTATTAAATTAATGATGAAAAATACAAATAATTGAATCTGAGACTAATTAAAATTGACATGTGCCCCAAATTAAAAATTGAAAACATAAATTGGTCAATTCTAATAATGTCACATGTTTTCATCTTAACCGAGGGATAAAGTTAATTATTTTGGTTCAATTAAATATTATTTACTTGGACTAAGTTCAATTAAGCCCAAAAATAAGTTTAATTTTGCCCAAAGACTAAATATAACCCAAATTCACGTGGTTGAGTCCATGGGTCTGGTCCATGGACCAACCAAGCTCAAGCTTATAAAGCCCACCAGAGAACTCTATAAATAGAGGATTTCTCCTCATTTGTAAGGGGTTGGAAAATTTTGACTCCAGAAGGTCCAGAGAGAATTCTCCCAAGAACTATAAAACTCCGTAACTCCTTAAGTCGACCATCCTCAAAGATTGAAGCTCATTTGAATATAGAAACTTTCTCCCAAGACTCCAACTTCAAGAACATCACGTGCTCCGCTTCCCCAAATCAAGCGTAGACGTTCAACAAATTTCAAGAACACCACGTACTCCGCTTCTTCCAAATCAAGCATAAGCATCTAGTCGAGAGAGAATCAGAGAATCAAATTCTAGAGATCGAACCACATCGCATCAAATCAACAAAAATACAACATCAACTCAAGTTAAACACCACAAAACAAATTTCTCTGAAAATCTTGTACGAACATAATGCATATCAAAATTATATAATAATATGTTAGAATTAGCATTTAAGGATTTATTCCTTTCAAAACCAGCGTAACTCTCTTTTAAGTAAATTACATTTTTGGTGCATGAGGTTCAAGACGATGGTTGAAAACTAAGGATGATAATGATTGTGTAGAGGAAAAAGGATAGAGAAGGCAATAATGGGAAACGAGAAAAATGTTGGCCTACTTTATTTATTATTATTAAAATTATTAATTATTTTACAAAATGTATTGTAAGTAATAAATTCAACTTCTAATCTCGACTTTGTTAATACAAACACTAACTGGTACACATCATGTTGGTTGTCTTGTTTACATGTAATGACAACAAACTTAAATTTAGTCCACACCTTATCATTTTATTTGGTTACAACAACCAATGTAAAAGATATAAATGTCCATCTTTTCCAAAAGAAGATCTATTACATTTCCACATTTCAAGGCAGGTTAAGTTCAATGATGAAACCTTTCCTTTTCAATAGAAAAAATTTATAATTTTCTCCTAAATGACATTACACCTACCAACGTGTTTTCACATATAATAACACCTAAGTCAAACTATAGTTTGAATTTTGCACCTCATAATTCTAATTCTAATTATCCTAATTTTAATATGTCACCTCATCATTCCACCTCCAATAACTATTCTTAATTTGGATACCCCACCTAATCCTTCCAACTTCAAATTATCCGTAGGATATCTAAACAAATTATCCCAACTCCAATTATACTTTTTATATATCATCAAATGCTTCAAAGCAAACTCCCAAGTCCGAACCAACATCTCCTTCTGTCATCTCCCATCCTTCATTCATCTTTCTTGGCAACTGACCTATTTATTCATGATATAATGTAAACAAAAGTTCATTGTTAACTCTGGATTAAGATTAAGTTATTTAGGTCATCGATAATCGAAATAGTTTGTTTTAAACAGTAAACAACATTATAACGTAAAAGTGGTTATTTCGTTGTTCAGCTTTACGTGAACTATTGACATAGGATGCTCCACTTTCATGTCTCTACATGAACAAAGCAGGATCACATCGTGTGTACTAACTACAAAGCGAGTCACATCCATAGTGTACTAGAATAAGGCATCCAATATTTATTCATATACTATTGACCGTTTTAGGCTATATACTCGAACTTGATCTACATTTATGTCTCTACACAAAGTTCAAGTTTACTTAAAATAGCTTTGAGACGGATTTAAGATTAGAGTATTCAAGTTCTCAATAACGACTTTATTGAATAGAATATGATTATAAACTACGAGTTTTAAGACATATATTTCAATAAAAATAACCAAATTATTATTTTTTATTAGTTGAATCTCAGCCATTTTATTTCAAAATAACCTTAATTGGTAATTAAGAAATTAAAACAAGTTTTCATATTAAATCTAATTTTATTTTTGAATTTTGAATTTTTAAAAAATAGTCAATATGTTTTCATTCTGTCAACTGAGCTAATTTACTGTCGTGAACCCCTAAACTTTAAGAGTATTGGTCATTGATAGATGAGATGAAAACAATGGTTATCATAACTTCCATTTGGGTGAAGTGCATATCCCATTTGAATTCATCTTTCAACAACTTATTATTTTTCTAATTCAATCTAATCTTTTTCCTCTTTTAAATATTTAATTTCTCGAATTACATTGTATCGTGATGGTTGCAGCAATCCTCATGTCATTACTATTGTTGAAGACAAAGATGTATTGTGGTTGTGGTCCCTTATTTCTGGTTCTTCTTCTGATCATGTTTTTATTGTTATCGACCATGTCCTATCTCGGTCATCAAACTTTTCTATTTTCAGTTCCTTATCAAGAACTTCAAATTGCTTATCTACTGTCGTTGATTTAGTAGATTTGGATTTGTGTTGTTGTAGACTTCTACATAAAAGAATGTTCAATTTTTAGCAGCAAAGATGCATTAAAGAAACACGGGGTTGATGTTAGTTATCATATGCTTTGCTGCCTGCATTCTCTAATACATTGATTGAAAATATTCCAGGTAGGTTTTACATTATAATTATAGTGTCATTAAATCATAATTATACAGTCTATCGTCTGTTTATTGACCTATGGTTATTTTTTTATTTAACTTTTGATAAGTACATATAGAACACAAAGAAGTAAATGATGATGACATATTCAAATATTATTTTATGGCTCTTGCATGAGAGTGTTTTTCGTTTGTAATATTTACGAATTTTATGTGACAAGTACTTATGAAATTTGTTTTCTCGTCAATTTTATTATGTTGATTATATATATACTTGAAATTTTCTTTACTTATATATTTACAATAATAATTAATAGTTATATTCTAATGATCAAATCATAATGTTCTCGTGTGTTTACCTTTGTGGAAATATGAATTATTTTATCAATCTTCTTTCTTCATGTTTTTTTGGTTTCAGTGAGAACGCGTTAATTTGTTTCTCAATGTTTCTCATTAAATTTAAACTAACTTCTTCTCACATCCTCTCGTTTATCCGAGCAACAATAGTTACTTATCTCACATTCGTTCTTCCTTTTCGAGTATCGCCATTAAAGTAGGCCAGTTGCTCTTCTTCTTCTTCATTTTTACGAAATGTTTTCTTCCAATATCACCATGCAATGACTATTTTGGCCTGTATTTTTCAACATTTTAAAATACCCATTGTTGTCGGCTCTGTAATAAATCACCATTGTTGTCCCTGTAATCTTAGAAGGTTCAAAAGAGAAGAGATTCGTGTTTAAAAATTTGTTGTTTTTTGTTATTTAATTATACGATATATATATATATAGAGATAATCCGTTTGCAATTATTTATTTCTATTTATTAAAATAAGATAAATAGTATAACAGCTCTGTCTTGTTTTAGGAGGAAAACGAGGGATTTGGTTTTATTATTCGTTTATGATTTTTTTTTAATTTTATAAATCATAGATATTCTAAATATGAAGAAGCAACAGCCGGAACGAGAAACACGAATAAATCATAGATTAAGAAATGATATACTATAAAGGTCAAGGAATTCTAAAACAGGGATACGATAAATGCGACCAACAAATAGGACAACTGCAGTAAAAAAATTTCAAAACTGGAAATAAATTCATTCGAATACTTTTATACTCCAAAATAAAAGTCAAAGTAAAAAAGGAAAATTGATACAATTAAATAATTTCAAATAAAAATCATATTATTCTCACACTTTTTTTTTTTTTGAGATATTTTCATTTGAATCCTATTTTTTTAGCGTTTTTGTAGTTTTAAATCAATATTAAAAATCAATTTTAAATGATATTCAATAAAATCTATGGAAAACATCCCAATTTAAAAATAATAATTACATAAATTGATTTTATTCTTGTCGTTATTTAATATTTAATTAATAAAGTATTGCTTAAAAGTAGGAAAGATACACTAATTATAATTATATGAATTTGTTATTATATAAAATGTATAATTTTAGGTAGAAGATATTATTTTAAATTCAAAATTTGGAATTTTTGTTCCATCCAAAACTACCATGCAGGAAAAACATTATTAATGATTTAATTATGTGAATTAAATAGTGTGAATTAAATATGTATTATTATATATAATAATATGGTGAATCCATTTACTGAAAAATTTGTATATGCATAATTACAGGAAGTATACATAAGTTGTTACTATATAAAAAACATAATTTTTGGTAAAATCTATTATTTTAAAAGATAATTTATTATCAATTTAAGACATGGATCTAGCATAATTTAGTTACATGAGATCAATAGATAAAATAAATATTTATTTAATAAACGTTTATTTAATTTCATTTAATTATAAAATTGAATGATATCCAAATACATTGTACTATTAATTTTACAGTTTACAAATAAATTGTAACTAACAAGCTTGATATTGAGTCTATAAAGGGGTAAAACCGGGTGAAAAAATATAAAAAAAATATCTATTTTATGAGATTTTGCTAAAAATAAAATTATTTTTTATGTTTGCTGTTTTCCCAAATGTACTCAATTATTTTGTCATTTTGACAGTTTGGAGGTCCACCCTATAATAACAAAGATTATGTCTATGTGTCGCACTTTTGCACGTACTTAAATCACTAATGAAATAGATCTAGTGATTCACCAGAGCCAGTAATGTTGTTGCAATTCGCCTAGAAGGAGTATTTCACCTTGTATGTCTCCCGGTGAATATTTGTATTTTTCCTTGACTTGACATTTGATATGTCTCGTCTTGTGTAGAGATTATAACGTCTAAGGATCAGCTTACAAGAACTTGTTATGTACTAATAAGTTCACCTAATGATTAGCTCATCTAATCAAAACGCCTTTTGTCAATACGCTTATTACAAAATAGAAAGTAGTTAAGAAAAAAGGCTGAGTCGCGGATCTTGCTCACTTTAAGACGTTTTGTCGTTCAGCTTCTTTGTGCAAACATATTTCTAATGCCTTGTTGTCCCTAGGAAAAACAACCGTGTTCTTCAATTAATTTTCATAGAAACCAGCTAGAATCTCAACACTCAAGGAGACACTATATGCTCGGAAGACTTCACAAAGAAAATTTTAAAGAAAGCTTTCTCTCTCAATTTTTTTCTCCTATCCCAAAATGAGGAATGAAAAGGGTTATATAGTGAGGAGACAAAAGAGAGTCGTTAGTAATTAAATATGAAGATTTAATTAAGAAAACGTTTATGGAAAGATTATGTTGAGGACTAAATATAAAACGATAATAAAACGTTCGATTTTTTAATTATGTAACAAAGATCCTGTCATTTATTATATCTCATCTTACCTGACCATCTCGCATAGAATGTCAACATATGTAATAAGGTATTCTAGCATTTCGCATAGCTAGTATTACTATACAGTCATGATCAATATCAAAAAATTTACAAAATTTGATAACTCTATCACGTACGATTCTTATCGCATAGCTTGGTCCTTATCGATATCATAGCACATCCAATATTGTTATCCAACAAGTTATTAACTTTTTTAAGGCATTAATTAATTACTAAATAAAAAGATGAGAATGAATTGAAAATTAAAAGTTGTGAAGAAATAGAGTTGTGTAAAATGAATGATTATGACGTAAAAAAGTTGATGGTTTGAATTTGGATCCGTAATGAAATAGTAATAATGATAAGGAAAAGTGATTATTTGAAGAAATAGAGAGGGAGGTAAAAAGTGTAAATTATTTATATATGAGTAGAACAACTGGGAGTGGCACCCGTGTGAATAAAAAGAAAAACAATCAAGTTGGTAAGTTGATCGATCAGCTCAATAAAGGTGAGTCATTAAAGCTTTTGGATCCACATAGACTATCACGCTCACTTACCAAAAGTCGTACCCAAGTTCGAATGGATGCCACATGCCACACCACCTGATTAATTTTCAGCAAAAGAAAAGTTAAACAGTGTCACATTCTAAAAGTAGGAAAATAAATTAAAATATTTACAAATCATGACAAAATTTTGAATTTTACATGTGATAGTCTTCTAAATTTACTATAGATAGATAAATATTTTGTAAAATCTACCACTTTTAAAAATTGTGACACGTATAAAGGTAGAGGGAGAAATTGTAGGATTTTTCTTCTACACCTAACCTGGATTCAATTAAATATATGCATTCAAGTTACTAAGCATATTACTCAACATTCAATATATCTATCTTCCATCATACTTAATCATATTATTAAATAAGAACAAAGAAACTAAAACAACAACAAAGAGAATATCAATCTTTTAGGAGCACAACTATCTGGAAACGGTAGGTGGTGTATCACTGAACTTAAGTACTAACTCTTGTGGGTTACTATTGTTTCTTTTTTCTATTGATTTGACCTTCTTGTCTCCATGTTTATTAATTTGCGTGATAAAAGGGCATTCCAAAATTTAGAACAGATTTGAAAACAAAACATAGATATTGGAAGATCCGATCGAAAACACAAAAGAGGCAAAACTAAAAAGCAATAACACAAAATCCACTGTGAATGTGTACGACACACTAGAAAAAAAGTGGTGACTAAATTGACCAAATGGGTCTTCTGAATCTGAATTGGGGTAAACCGGAGTAACTGAAGGGTGGTGAGGGGATGTGAGTGATGGTGAGCAGATCTGCAAAGGGTGGGTCAGATTGTGGTCTATTATATTGTGAACAACAACAGGGAGGTGGCCGTGAACATTTACATAGATGACCATGGGTGGTGTGGTTTGGGATCCTAGATACTGATTTTCTATTGAAATTGAATTAGGTGCACAATTCGAAAAATGAAGAATAAATTGGGCAATAATTTGGTGAAGATAAAGATAAGGGAAAAAATGACAGTACGGACAGAATTGAGTTGATTAGTTTAGAAAGAGGACAAAGGAAAATTAAAGTAGCTAATGAAAATAGGAGATAGCTTAGGTGTATTTGAAAAGGGAATATCTTCCCTATGGCCTAGCCTAGGAATAGTGTAGGTGTGATTGAAATAGTAAAAGTTATGTCATAAGTGAAGGGAAAATATGTTATATATACTCCTAGTTAAAAGGTTGTGTTTGTAAGATTATTTGAGGTGAATGATAAAGGAAGAGAAAAAAGAAATGGAGTGTGAAAAAGAAGTAGAAAACGGAAGATACATAATTGTAGTAAGTGGAGTGAGCAAAGGGATAGGACGAGCTTTAGCTTTGGAATTTGCAAAGCTTGGGCATATCATTGTTGGCTGTTCTCGCAACCAAAACCAATTGGATTCACTTCAACATCACCTTTCTACCATTTCTTCACTCACTCATTTGCTTATCAAAGTTGATGTGGTATCTAATTCCCTCATTTTTCATCTCTCTTTACTCTCTCCTTTCATATTCATTCTTTTTTCTTTTTCAAGGTTTTAGTTTTTTTCAAAAATCATCTCTTTACATTCTTAAAAATTTCACTCTCATCATTTTCCTACATAATAATTAACATTTTAATTCTTATTCAATTATTTCCAAATTTTGTTTTATCTTTTTTTATTCTCTACCTTTAACACACAATCCATATTCTGATTTTTAAAACTGTTTTTAGATTCTATGTCAATTCAAACAATCCACTTTCTAAAAACTAACATTTTTATGTTTTTATTATATATAGATTTCGAATTTTACCTTTTATGATGTAGAATCATATTATAAAGTACATGTAAAAACATTTAGAAATGTAGTATATCATGTTATTTTCATTAAATTCTTTGTTTTCAATTTCCTTTTAAAGATTTTTTACCAAACATATCCCATTTACTTGTAATTGTTATCTCAACTCTAAAGCTCAGACACTGCAGAAGTCCCCTTTCTGTTTTTTCTTTAACCAACAATTGGGTTTGATTTTGAAAGGCTCTCTAAAATATGTGCAACTTTAAAGCAAATGGATGTGAAAATAGTGGTAATAAGGTTAGTTATTTTAGTTAGTTGAAGATGAAATAAAAATAAAAGTAATTAAAAGTAGCAAAATTAAAAATATAAAAATGCAATGAATATAATAATGAACAAACGTTGAAAAGTACAAAATCTAAAATCATAGTGAAAAAACAGGAATGGAATGTACAAAAAACTTGAGCCTTAGCTTACATATTGTTTTGTAGAGCTCAAATGATGAGGTGAAAGTGATGGCAGAAACTGTGTTACAGAAAGTGGGCTCTCCTCATATTATTGGTAATTAATTATATAATGTTTTTGTTTAATTTGATTCTTAATTAATAATATATAGTTTGTAATTAAAAATGGATTGTTATGAGCTTAATTAAGTAATGAATTGAATAAAATATTTGTGTATTTGTGTAGTAAATAATGCAGGTGTGATAAATGAAAACGTGAAGATGTGGGAAGGTTGTGTTAAAGAGTTTGATAATGTGATTGATACAAACATAAAAGGAACAGCAAATGTGATACGTAATTTCATTCCTCATATGATTTCAAACAATAAAGAAGGCATCATTGTTAATATGTCTTCCATTTATGGAAGGACAGGAGCTCCTCAGGTATGTTAACCTTTAATTAATTAATTGTCTCTATGTGTAACATAATTAATTTTTCACTTTCATTTTCTTATATATAAACTAAATTAAAGAACCCTTTTAAAATGTTAATTACAAGTATATATGATACGGGTTGATTATCTTTTAGTTTAAATTAATTAAAAAGATATGTGCATTTACTTTTGGGTTTTTTTTTCAAAAATATAACAAAACTCCAAAATATTTATATGATATAAAATAATTTCGAAATCAGAAAAATCTCAATACTCACAACGAAAAATACAAAAAGTGCTTGAGTCAACAGACGATTAAATGGTTTCCACTCGCGTGGGTAATATATTAGGTAGTTTAGATTTGATATACAATCGTTTAAATTTGGCTACAAGCTCGTTTGGATTTTTGGATTTGGATTTGACTACCCAAATCTAAACGATCGTGTAACAATATTCCAGCAATTTTTTTAAAACATTCTTTGTTACACAATTGTTCAGATTTGACTATCAAAATCTACGTACCAATATTTCAACGATTTTTTGTTCAAAATTTCTTATATTGGTTAGATATGGTTGTATACCAATGTTCAAGATCGTATACCAATATGTATCTTGAAGAAAGAAGATTGAAAGGAAAAGAAAAATTGCAAAAGACGAGGAGAACAAAGAGATGTAAAGGAAGAGAAAACTTGAAAAATCTCAATACCCACAACGAAAAATACAAAAATTGCACAAGGCTCACTAAATTTTGTTTAAAACCATCTAGTTTCTCAAAAACACACCTAGGTTTCAAACCACGGTGACATTGATAATGAGTTGGTTAGGCAATTTATTGGAAGTTTGACCAAAGTCCCACGTTCGGTTAGATAAAGAAATATTCTTAGGAACATAAGTAAGAACAACTATCTTCATTGGTATATATGAGACGAACCTTTCGAATGGTACAAAAAACAAAGTCATGAGAGTGTATACCTAAAGGTGGACAATGTCATACAATTCTAGAGTTATTTGGAGAATTTGGTGTCCTAACCTTCCAAATAAATCTATATATACCCTTCCATTTCGTAAAAGAATTCAAATTGATCATTTCTATGATTATTGTACCACAGAAAAGGATCCAAAAGTGCCGCTTATTTGTATAAATAGTAACTTTCCATTTTTTTATGCATTTATTAGTTAACCTTACACATGATAAGCATTGGAAATTCCTTATTAATTCCCAAGGCCTAATTAACTACCCATCGGTAGTTATCCACTATCTCTCAACGAGCACACATAAGCCATCGAAAGTTTCTCTCAAATTACAAGTTTAATTTCCTAGTTATCGATGCCTTTATAAGGTTTTGGAAGTTAGGCCCTACTCCCGATGCCATATTTTGGGTGTCTAGAGAGGAAGTCTCTCTTGACAACCTTTTTAAACTTTAGGAGATTCTTAAATTCTTGTAAGTGCTATTAGAAATTAACCTACTTGTAGTGTGATGAAACTCCCAATGGAAAAAGGGTTTTTGAGTTAAAACTCTTTCCTTTCCAATTTTAAAGACATCGGATTGAAAAATAATATATAGTGTTATATTGAAATGATTGTATAATTTGTAGGTTTCAGCATATGTTTGCTCAAAATGGGGAATTGAAGGGTTAAGCAAATCATTAGCAAAAGAGGTGCCAAACAGAATAACAGTTGTGGCATTGGATCCTGGCATTATAAATACAGACATGCTTGCTACTCATATTGGTCCTCATTTAGCTTCTCATTATCAAACTCCTCAACAATGGTATATCATTCTGCTACTAATGTTTTGCCCTACTTTGCATAATGTGAATAAATAAAATAGCTAACAAACTAATATACTATTTAAATGTTGGCACATGATTTTTGTGAGACGTGACTAGATCAACAACAGTATGTGTTGTTACCTTATTTAAAGTCTAAATTTATATCCATCGAGATATTAATAAAGAATGTATGTACTAAAAAAGGACTCTTTCATCATGCTTTTAATTAAATATATTGAATAATTGATATATACGAACTTTAATGTTTTTTTTTCATAATGATTGAAACACATCATATATAACCATTAATTTTATTAAATTTGGTTAGGGCTACAAAGGCAGCTTCAATGATTATGAATCTTTCAAGTTCTGATAATGGTACATCTCTCACTGTTGAAGATCCTGGAACTCTAGTCTTCGAATGAATTCTTATGATTTCATCAAGAAATTATATATTGCTCAATCAGTGTTTTTTATCTTGTTTATATTATGAGACATTGTCATTGTGTTGTTATTTGGAGACGTATATTAATGTTGTGTGAGGAGAATATTCAACTATAATGTTGAAAGTAGTTTGTTGTTGTGTTGGTGTTATTTGGAGACATATATTAATGTTGTGTGAGGAGAATATTCAAGTATAATGTGGAAAGTACTTTTAATATATACTCCAACTTTTATCTTAATTGTCAGGACGCTCTTGACAAAAAGTTAATAAACATCACTCTTAACCCATATATCTGAAGTAGTAAATGTGCCATATTTACTCATGCACATCATTATATACTAGTTCGTAATTATATTCAATCTTCCATGTTGTTTCACTTTTTCTTAATCAAGTAATATTTTGTGCATATAAATACACACTAGTGCCTTTAGCCTAATTTTACTTGTATGATTTAGTCCATATTTGTAAATTAAACTATGTAATTAAATTTGGGTAAAATTCACTACTACAAATTTGGTTTTTGTTGATGCACGCAAATTTTGATTTCTTGATGATCATGGCAAAAGATCATCAAAAAAATATATTTTTCTTGATACATTGTTTATCTTGATTGAAAAACAATGGTTATGTCAACTTTCTATTTATTTTACCTTTGCTTGAAAAACATAAAAAAATGTTGTGCATGTAAAAAGAGCTCTTGCAAAAATAGAAAAAAAAAATGATAATAGAGTTCATGTCACTACATTTTCTAAATTGCAAAAATAGCAAATTTAAAAGTCGATAATCCTATGAGTACCATCTGATAGCCCTCCGATAACCCTATGATTACCGTCTGATATCACTAATTTTGCCATATTCGTAATATGCAAAAAAATATGTGTTATAAGCTGTTTTTGTCATTTGATGCAACTTTTCAATATAAAAATACTCACTATTTGTTTGGCTAGGTGATCTATTAACTTTTCGTTAGGAGGTACCATAAAATAATAATATCAAGCGTCTGATGGAACACACCTGAGCAATGATCCCGTCGGAATACCCCTAATCTGATTCATATGTGAAGGAACACGAGACATGCACAACTGAAATATGAATTTATTTTACCCAAATTGCGCAACTAAATAATTTAGTAATTAACATGCAAAATTACTAATTAAAACAAAATTAAGGTTAACGAAAAACTTACGTTCGTAGCTTCCTGTTCCTCATAATCTCCTCACGAACTCGAATCGAAGACCACCACTAGTGTTGACCCACTAATCTCCGAACTTAGAACCAAGTTATGGGACCCGATGAATAAAGAAAATTGAGAGGGAGATGAAAATGAGGTGGATTTTTAGAGTTTGAGATTTGGGAGAGAAAAATATTTTTAGATTGTTTTTGTAATTCAAAAAACACAAAAAAAATTGTCAAAAGTTTTTGCTTAATTTGTAAAGAAACCTATTTATAACCTAATTTTATGAAAACTTTCTATAATTACTTGGTCAAATCTCAACATCTAACATTACACTAGTTATCAGTGGAATTTATTGGGCTAGATGTCTACATCTCATGTAGCGACTTATCCCACTAAGTGTTAGTAGGATTATCCAACAAAATGTTGGATTTTCCCACTAACTTGAGTTCAAGTGCAATATAGTCATTTGACCATTCAAGTCAAAGTCAAAAGACCACATTTTTGTTTTTCACCATTTTTTCTGTCTTGACTAATTCCAAGTTCCTGAGCATGAATATGAAGGGATAAAAACTCTGTGGCAGTGAAAGATTTTAAAAAATCATTACTCAATTTAATTTAAGAATCTCATAATATTAATACATTGACAAATATCTAGAATCAAAATTCTAAACAAAAAAATTAAGCCTGCTTTTAATTTAAAATTTATAGAGAACTTATTTTCGATGATGTATCTGAATCTACAAATCATCGGATTGGAAACGCCACGCGTCGAAGACCTTTCTATTCTCTGGGATGAGATTAGTTTGTGGGAACCAATTGGGATGAAAAAAAAAGTTTAGAGATATTTGAGAGAAACTCTTTTCTCTTTAGAGAGAGCAAAAACATTATTTGGCTTCTTTTTCTTGATTTTTTCATTAAAGAAAATTATTTTCTTTTAGATATTTATAACTTTTTGAGATGAGTAGGAGAGAATCATGAGACTAATTAATTAACAATTAATCAATTAGTTAATAATTAATTAAATCATATTTAATTCAAATCTTATTTGAATGAATATCTCATTTATATTAATATAATTAATTAAATCATATTTAATTAATATTTCATTCAAATCTTATTTGAATAAACATCTCTTTCATACCTAATAAATTTAATTAAATAAAACTAAATTATTAATTAGTTCTTCAATTAATTAATAACTAAATTAAATATCTTATATTTAACTTAAATTAGATTTGAATCATATTCAAATATAAGTTTCTCTCCTAACAAATAATTTTAATATGAGTCTAATTCACACTAAATTAATACTTGAACTCATTCAAATATTTTATCTCCCGTAAATTAATTTTGAATCATATCCAAAATTAAATTTATATAATAAAGTTTGATAAAACTTTATATTATAATGAATCACTATATATTACATTTCAAATTACAATCAATCTAAATAAATCACATTACCCTTTACGAGCTAGAAAGGGGACCTAATGAACTTACAAATCAGAAGCTATAAATATGAGATTAATTGCATAAACTCATTAATCACATTAATCAATATTCATTAACTGTGTGTACACTCCACTAAAGACTCATAGCTGAACTCTTCTCACTATAGATATATTTTCATGTCCACGAATATAGACCAATAACAGTAAGTTAGTCCTTCACGGGTGTTCGTAACACCAGCTGAGTCAATTTACCATTTTATCCCTAGGTTACCACTAATCCTTAAATATCAGTGCTACTCTAATGAACAACCTGTTTATGTCATACCATTAAACAGAAACTCTTCTCGTGCCATAGAGAGGATAAGACCCTTTTTTCAGGACACCTAGAGATATAACTTAAAGGAACACTCATCTACTTACCCTAAAATAGGGAATGAGTGAATTTCATGTTGTGTAATTATATTCCTAGCTTGCCACTTGGTCTTGTCTAAAAAATGATAAGCTTATTGAGTCGACAATCTAAACACTCTTACCCGTACAAATCAAAGAACAATTCCTCGAGAAAAAGAGTTCATAATACACTTAGAATTAAGACTAAATTACCTAGGTCATCTTAGTGAAATAGAAACCTAACTAGTTAACGAATTTACATCTAGTGGTTACTATTTCGCGGTCCGGTCATATGCAAACTCATTGCATAGAATACCTTCACTCGCATGTTAACTACACGAACGCATTGGATCATTGTGTTTGTATCAAATACAAAGTGAGTTGTATCCATAGTGTTACCAAGATAAGTTACCCAACCTTACCCCTATACAATATACTTTTTAAGCTAATCTCTAACATTGACTCCCATATGTCTCTATATACTGTTCAAGACTCATCAAACAGCTTAGGATGTTAATTTATTGGATATGGGCTATTAAGACAAAACTAATAATATAATCAATAACAATTATGACATTAGTAACACTTTATTAACAACAGTCAATTGATTATATTTACAATCTACGAGTTTTGTGAATAATTCCAACAGAATCCATGTTCATTTTTTAAAAAAATTCAAATCATATTCGAATATAAAACCAGTCAAATATTGACTTTTCAAAGTTGAAAGTCAACATTTTGACTTTTTACAACTTTGACCATTTTCATCAAATTGGAGCTTCGAATATATATGAATTTGTATTCGTATTTTTAGTATTTATATCACATTTAAATATAAAGTTCTAACTCAAAATGATAATCGACAGTCATATCACATATATTTGTTGGTTGCTCTATCTTTACCTAATTTGAACAATTCGAATTATTTCAACATATTGTTCTAAGTTAGTTTCATATGAGCTAGTAGGGGAACCTAATGGATCTATAGATAATGGACTCCAACGATCCGAGATTAACTAGTTAAACCCTTTTAGACCGAGCTAATCAACATTATTCATTAACTAACAGGTCATTCGCCCACTAAACTCCCCCCACTATATATATATTTGTGTCCATCTTATATAACCATGATCAGTAAGTTAATCGTTCATAGGTTACTTGTAACTTCAACTAGGTCAAAATACAGTTTTACCCCCGAGATTTCATCCTTATGTCCCACTAATTCACTATTGAACAATTGGTTTTAGGTCCAACCTATAAACCAAATCTGACCCTCTCGGGCCAATGAGAGGGTGGAGCTTTTTATTCAAGACTTGGATTCGATCCTTAAGGGAACAACCTATCTACTAACGTCCCTAAATCTAGTAGGAGCGAATTTCGTCTTGCACCCTATGTCTCATCCCTAGCCATCCACTCGGTCTTACCCTTGAAATGGGAGGCTTATTGGGCTAATGTTGTTGAGCTGCTTTTACCTATGCAGATCTAAGGAAAATTCCATGTGAACAAAATATTAGAGTTAGCTCAAGATTAAGATTAAGGTACCTAAATCATCAATAATCAAAATAGTTAGTTTTATATTATCAACGATATTATAACTTAAAAATGAATATTTCATGGTTCCAATCTTATGTAAACTCTTTACATAGGATGCCCCCATTTGCATGTCACTACATGAACGATTCAGGATCACATTATTTGTACTAACTATAAAGCGGGTTGCATCTATAGTGTCCTCTGAATAAGGCGTCCAACTTTTATTCATACACTATAGACCATTTGGGTTATATACTCGAACTATATCCACATTTATGTCTCTACATAAAGTTCATATCTACACTACATAGTCTTGGGACCTTAGTTTATTGAATATAATATAATTTAAACTACAAATTATGAATTTTAAGATATAAATTCCAACATGATGATCTAAAATGATACCTTACATTTGCCAGTCTAGCAGCCAAATTTAATAAATTATATATCACCATAGTCCAAAAGCATATAACGATTATCATATACATGGCATGAAACATGTCAATCATAATGGACCTACATAATCATGTAATCCACTAAAACATGCATAACATCAGCCATCAACTACAACATCTCATTATGCATTTTAGCTACCATCAATGTATAATCGGTGAATAATACATGTAGGCTCTTAAACTTACGTTCGGAGGTCCAATAATAGAATATAATCTCTTATAACTTATTTATGCAATCTCTTACAACTTATTTATGTATTTTACCTATTGTCAATACATAATCAATCAACACATTCATTCTTAAATCTTAATTTTGAAGGTCTAATAGTAGAATCTCTTAACTAAGATTAGCTAAAAATTATTCCCTTGTCTCACTCACATGCATCCTAGGAAAATTTCCAGAAATTCACCAAACATATAATTGTTCCGAGCTAAACACACTAAACTTTGAAGTTCCTATGATCAAGTCACCAAAAACTAAGGTGCATTTTATTAGTATAGGTAGTAACTTTCTATTCTTTGAACTAGTCGAAAATCTCTATTAGATTGTGCAATAAAATTATATTAAGTTTGAATAATTATACATTTCATGAAGTTTAAATTGTATATATTGAACAATAAATTTTAAAGTATGAAAGAAGTGAAGGAAAAAAGTAATAATAAATAAAGATGCATTAATTAAATGGAAACTCATATAGATTTGACCAATTTTTTTAAAAAAATAATATAAAATTTAAAACGTATATAAAAAATAGGATAGATACAAAACTATCGACAAACATGTGTTTTAGGTGAAATTGTGGCTGTCCACGACTTCAGGGAAGTGAGCCCCACACCTTTGATTTTTCTCTTATTTTTATACATCATAACGGGTATCACACATTCTTCTTTTTCTCATTATATATATTAAATATTCAATTTCTAAAAATATCTTTATTTATTAAATTAATTTATTGTTTTTATTTTTTTATATACATATATATATTAAATATCTCAATCTTCAATTTTCAATTTTTTTTATTGAATTCATCTTTTCTAATTTAACTTAATTATTTCTTAATCAAAATTATACGTATTTTTTCTTCAATTTTCAACTTTTTTTTAAAAATACATATATTAAAAATATATATTATTAAACAAATTAAAATAATAATAATAATAATTGGGAGAAGTTGAAACTTAATTCAAAATAATAAGAATAATGATGATAATAACAAATGAAGCCACCAATGCACGTTGATCATGTAGGTAATTGAATAAAAAAATTTAATGTTTATGGCAAAAAGAAAAAAACAAAAATCGTGAAATAATTTAAAGTTGATCGATAGAAATTATGATTCGATTGCAAATTAGATTTAAAAAATTTAACTGTTATGATTATTATTTTCAGGGTAACCTTCAACTTCTCCCAATTATTATTATTACTATTTTAATTTTTCTAATATATTTCTTAAAAACATATTTTGTTAATATATGTGTTTTTTTAATTGAAAATTGAAAACAAAAACATATGTATAATTTTGATTAAGAAATAATTAAATTAAATTAGGAAAGATGAATTTAATAAGAAAAATTGAAGATTGAGATATTTAATATATATATATATATATAATGAGAAAAAGAAGGTATAGGACCCATGCATAATATATATAAGAAAAATTGCAATGGATGACTATTTTAGCAATAATAATTAAGGATATAACAACATTTTAAAAAAATTGCAAATATAGCAAAACTATCATTGATAGACTTATATCGCTGATAGACTTCATATGGTATATCAGAGATAGACCAATATTTGTAACATGGTCTATCATTGATAGAATTTGACAAATTTTGCTATATTTACAATTTTTTTAAAATTGTGTTATATACTTAATTAATTTAAATTTAATTTCTCTTATATATAAATAATGAAGAAAAAAAGTGTGATCCCAACGTAATATATATATAAAAATAAAGAAAAAAAGGAAGGTGTGGAATCTCATCCACGTCTTCATCCAAAAATATCTATTTTTATCAATAGTTTTGAATCTACCATATTTTTTATATACGTCTTAAAATTCACATTATTTAAAAAAAGGAATTTGACATAAAATGAAAAGTTATATATTAATTTGTATAAGAAAAAGAAAGGAGATAATAAGATATGTTAGGTATGCATGTGAGGCCATCCCGACGGAAACAAAAAGGTGGGAAAAGATGGGAAGTGGTGAAAAGTGGAAAATTCTCCTCCCTTTGGTCGTTTTGAATATAATCTAGATTTGAAAATACTTTCATGATTTTGGTATTTACATATTGTCTCAATCATAGATTTTATAAAAATTAAAATATTCCTAACATTAATATGGTTGTAAATTTGTTTGAAGTTTCCTTGAGTTTGAAATAACAAATCAAATTATATATATATTTTCATTTTTCCTCTTAGATACTTCCATTGTTATGATTCTTACACCCAATTTTTTATTGGGACTGTTTCAAATATAGCAAATTTAGTTTTATAAATTAAGCTGGTGGCACACCATTTTTTGATTTGCAAAAATGGCAAAATTCAAGCTCAAGCCCACATTTGAAAAATGCAAAATTACAAACTTATCCTTTAGAATTATAACCATTTTTTACGCATAATTTGATACGTTTTTGATACACTTGATGTGTTTTTGATACTCTTGTTATTCTTACTAATCTTGATACACATCTTTGGTTTGATACATTTTATATGTTGTTTATACATTTGTTAAACTTTGCGAATACACTCAATCAGTTAAATACATTGATGCACTAAACCGAATAAGTTTGTTACATTGTCGATACATTTATTACAATTTGTTCATACACTTATTGTGTTTTGTTCATACACTTGATGAGTTTAATATAGCTCAAACCAAGACCATAGAATAGCCAAGGTAAATCAAGACATTACAAATCTTTTTATGGCCGCCTTCATTTTAGACATGCCATCACAAAATGATGCCTACTTTTTGATAATGTATATTAGGTACATTTTCAAAATTTCATAAACATCCACCAATTTCATAAATAAATTCCTCTAAATTAGAATAATTCCACTGTAAAAGGTACTCTTCAAGAATAGCTCTACACCTGGGATCACAGCAAAGTAGAATGAACATTATATTCAAGACCCAACAACTTCTTTAAACCACAAGTATTCAATTTCTCTCTCTAGAATTTGAAGGGAGATAAAAGAAACACAAGTTACAGTGGCGAAATCAAAATGAAAATTCTTCCTCGACTTTCATAGCCCAACTAAGAACTCCAGCTCCACTCCAAATCTGTCAACAACCTCTTCAAATTCGACTTCGTAACCCAACTAAGAACTTCAACATTCTCCACCACATGTGTTTCCTTCGGTGGCCCATCATTAAGAACATCAAATCTAGACGCTAGGGCATTATGACCAACCAACAATGGGAAAAAATTAAGTGCCAAAGAAATCCCCTACAACCTCATCAATTGTGAACTTCATTGAATAGTTCTAGTAAGGATCTGTACCACCTTCTTTAGCTACCAGAGTCTTCTGCTTCGACCTCCCGCGAGGATCGCCGGATTGGAAACTGAGACCCTCCAAAACCAAAAGAGGATAAAATTAGAATTAAAAAATATAAAAGTCTGAAACTTGATTATTATTATTATTATTATTTTGCTATATTTGCAAAATCATTAACTTAAAACATATTTTTCAAAATACCTAAACTATTTTGCCACCCAATACAATTTTCCTTATTTCATCAACTAAATAAAAACAAAAACATTGAAGTTGAAACATAAAATCTCGAGTACAAACGTACAATTTTGTTAAAATATTTAAGTTTTAAAATATTTTAAGTGAATCGCACCTTTTCTTTTCTTCTTTTGAATAAAAATGTCAAATATTTAGCAAACGAAATGGGGAGTAAGGAAGATATTGTGGAAGAAATAAGAGAAAAACAGGCAAAATAGAGAATTAAAACCATATTAACGATTTCCAATCATACAATAGTTAGTTCTTTTTTCTTTGTTTTTTTTTTTTTCTTTAAGTTTCTTTTTAAGTTCACCGTTACCTCTTTCATCTTTTTTTAACAATTAATTTATTCAATTTTATTTGATTGCTACATTATGTCTTTATGTCACGATAAAAAAGGCACATAACGTAGACAAGAGGTAGATCACCTTACTCTTTGATTTCCTAAATTGTATAGGAAGTTAGGCTTTGGTTGTGGTGGTTGTGTTTTTAAGGTAGGTTGAAGAGCGAGGAAATTCAAATTTGTGTTAGTGTTGAAGTTTGAAGGTAGGTAGCCAAGGGACGGAAGGTGTTGGAAAGTTGGCTAAGCCTTGAGTGGTTTGAACCTAGTACTAGATGACAAGAAGAATCCATGACAAAAAACTCCAAAGGAGTTTGTGGTATGTAGCCAAGGGTACACCTAGGCGAGGATGTTACACTCCATCCCGAGCACCTCTTCTCTAGGTCCTGTTGGATCGGTATGGCAACCCTAGAGGGGGGTGAATAGGGTTTAAATAAACTTTTTGACAAATAAAAAGTAAAATCAACTAATTAGATATTTTCTAAAATTTAAATAAAGAACTTTGTAAACTTTGTTAAATAACAAGATTGATAAAAAGATATGAATGGAAGTATGCAATCAAACTCAACCAATAAGAATATGTAACTAAAATTAAATTAAAAAATAATTAGAAAAGAGTTAGAGAAGAAGACACCGTAATTTTATAGTGGTTCGGTTAAACTCAACCTACATCCACTTTCCCAAGCACCCCTTGGGATTTTGATTGAAAATCTTCTTTGGACTCTTTCCACGGATTTGAGCCGAACCGATTCTTGCTCCTTTTTCGGGTTCAAGAGCAAACCCGATCCTTTCCACGGGTTAGGATCCAACCGTTACAATATGATGAAATTTTTAAATCACACAAAAGAAAACTCTCTAAAAGAGTGAGTATACAATTTGAAGCTCACAAATTTAATCCTCACAATACAATAAGAAGCTCTCAAGAATAAGATGAAAAGAATAAAAATTGGAAGCTTTAGAGAGAATAACAATGTTGGCTTTTTGCTTGAGGATTGTAAAGATGTGGTGATCTTGTGTAAATGTGAAGTATTTAAAAAGAGAGGAAAGATAAATTCAAAATCATTTGGGTCATTAGATATAAGTAAAAGAAAAATGAATGGTTGAGATTTAAACTTAATTAGCCGTTAGACACAATACAAATAATAATATAATAATATGTCTTTTCAAAATATTTTGTTTAAAAAGAAATCAATAAAGCAACTTCACCCTCTTTTAAAAAAACTAGCCGTTAGACACAAGAAAAAATAATAATATTAAAATCATTTTTCTTTTAAATTCATTTTCTTTATAAAAGCCAATAAAACATAACAAAAAGCCACATTTGTTACTTCTTCATTGCTCCAAGTGGCTTTCTCTAATTGGTTCAAATTGAATGCTTGGTCGCCACGTCACCATCTCGGGTATTTTTTCGTTAAGCTTCTTTTAGCAATATTTTCTTCATTTGAACTTCGATTTCGGTGATTCAAGAGGCGTTAGAATCAGTTTTCCAAGCTCTACGATATGGTCTATTCAAATTAATAAAATTGTCAATAAAAAAAATCAGATTTGTTATCATCAAAACATAAATTAATTGAATAATTAAAATAAATTAATTTGAGATTAAGGGCCAAAAAGCCAACAGGTCCAAGACGACGACGTGAAGCCTACCGACGTTGTTTTCCTTCTAATGATACTTGTCAACCCTACTTAACTTGAAATTAACACTGTCTCTTGTAAAGACATTGTAGAAAATACTTAACTTAAAACATAAAACTTTGAAATAACTCTAGCATCCAACTAATGGACAACCTGTTTTGAAAAAGAAGTCTTACATAGACATACATAGTATTCAGAGTCTTAGAAACAAAACAAGTTCTCACTAGTCTATTGCAAACTCTTAAGCCAAGCTCAAAACTAAATCAATTACAGACCACATGCATGTCAGGAAATGATTCATACTTAAAATCTAAATAAAAACTACCAGCATAGGTGGATCTAAAACTAGGCGTTGGAACCACGATCTCTACCTGTAAGGAAATTAAAACTTGAATGGGTGAGTTATTAATGTCACACCCCACCCCGAGCAGTTGCTTGCTCGGTTCGAGATGCGGTGTGAAGTCAACCAATGTCATTCCCCTTCTAAAGAACATGAGTTGACCCTAACTATTGATCTTTTACCTTGTTAAATGATTTGAGTGAAATAAATACTACGCAACGAAAACACTTGAGAAATGTACATTGACAGACTTTACTACATAATCTTAAAAGAAGTCAAGGCTAAATGTCGTTATTTACAGACTATCCTTCTTAGACTAAACATAAATTACACAACTGAATTGAACCCCAACTATATATATACACCACAAAAGTAATCTAGATACTCACTAACAACAACAAAACTAATGTACAAGACATACAAAGCTCTAGAACAAAAGTAATCACGACCTCTACTTGGAAAGTGGGAAAACATTTGGAAAGGGTGAGCTAAATAGCCCAATGAGTGACGATTTTGTAAAACAAATTTTAAAATTAATAATATTTAAACTTTTACTTTGCATAAATAAATTATGAACATAACATATCGTAAAACCTTTAGAACTTCCATTCATTTGCTATACCACATGAAGTGTGATATCTACGAGGTAGAATCCAGTCATCAGTAGTGTTTCATCTCGTCATTGTTACAATGAGGTGGGTAACCTATTGGATCTTTATCTCGAGAGATGACAAACTAGATATCTATCTGTAGAAGCCTCGTCTCATTAATCTGTCCCAAGGATAGGAATCTAGGTATCTACCAAATACCTTCATCAAAGGAACCTTTGTGCACATACTATATTCCCTTAAGTGTTGCTATCTATATAGATTGGTATAGTCTAAAACATTCTAAAATCATTCTTAAATACTTGACATAAACATACTTGTTCTGTAAATCTCATGAGTAAATTTATCAGAAAATACATGCTTGTTAAATATTTCTAAACTCTTGCTTTGGAAACACTTTATAAATCAGTATACTCAAATAATCCTACATCAAAGCATGCTTTAAGCTTTTGATAATAAACCATATTTATAATCATCATTTAGAAATCATTTTGTCACTCACAGATAATAGTTTAGACCCTTACAAATTTGCTCAATCTCCCCTTGATCTCAAATAACAGGAAATAATTTCATTTAATTCCCTTTAGTCATAAAAACCTAAAAACTTTGCTTAAATTTTTTTCCAAAATATAAAAAACAACCCAAAACATCCAATTGGCATGGCTGATGCGTAGAGGGTGGGCGACAAAGGTTGCACGTGTGCGCATGACCTGGGCAGGCCATCTGTGTGCTAACCTCGAAAGGGGCATTGCTTGCGCGTGCCTTAGCATCTTGCCTGGCCCTTACATGCGTAGGGCTTGTCATGTGCTTTCATGGCCGCACACGTTCTTGCACGTCTGTGCTTCCAACACCAGACCAAAATATCACACTAACCTCTTTTAACCTAAAATCCATGTCCATCTCACCTAGCAACCTCTAACACTCGACCAACAACCTCCACTACTCAGAAACTCATTTTCGGCCAGAACCTTACTTCTACTTTAGAGCTTGTTAACTTAAAATCAAGAACTCAAATGTAAATATTTTTCTCTACAAAGTTGTTGCACATTATTGTACGATTCTTACCTCAAATTTTCAATCAACAACTCTTCATAATGAGTTTTATAGCCTCCTTGAAGTGACTATTGCTCAAAATCCTTATGAGAATAGTCTTTCTCTCTTCTTTCAACTCAAACTCAACCTTCCCCTCTCAAATTTGTCCAGCAGCCCCAATGTAGAAATTAGGCTTAATTTATGAACTTTTGAGACTAATTTTAACAAAAACTCAGGAGTACTTTGGTATAAAATGAAATCTGAAGTGACCTATTTATACTCAGTCGTGCATGAATCTTTATTAACACCTCTTACCAAACAAAATCTAAGTTAAGCATGCACATGACACCTGGAATCCACTTAACCGACTCCACCTTTTTCTCATCTCTCCTAATAAAAAATGTCAAAGTGTCATACTCAAGCCCAAACGCCTTGCTAACCTCACTTGACATGTTCGCTAGCCTCTTCTTGCATAACCAAGCCTCCACTCCTATCTTCTCAACGCCAACCTAACATCTAAGAAGTATTCTTGCCAAACCAAAACATCCAAACTAACCTCTATAGACATTCTTCTAACCTAGCCAAGGCCATTTTCGCTAAGCACATGGAGGTTTTTCCAGACTTCACGGCCACACATCACGCACACATGCTTGGCGCCTAGCTTACCACAACTTGTCCAAATAACCTCTTTAACATCCTTCTCGCCTTGCCCACAATCAAAACACCAAGATAACCTCTTTAGAGGTTATTTCCTTCTCTTTTGGCAACCCACCAAGTCCAAAATGCCAAACTCATGGACTTAGCCAAAATTTTCCATCATCACTTTCCTTCTTTCTACCTACCATGAAACTTCTCAAGCTTACTTCCCTCACTTAAAACTAATCATTTCACGCTCTTGAGAAAATCCAAGTTTCTTAAAGTTTGCGGTTTACAATAAAGTCGTGTGAGTGACAACTTTTAAAACAAAGCATGATAATGAAAGCATTAAACAAAATGTAAGGACCCAACTCTTAATACTAAGCTAAAGTCATTACAACTAAAGTAAATAATATTTTCTTATAAAAAATAAAAGAAGACACAAAATCTTTCAATGAAAACCTTAAATACTCATTTATAAATCGTAAATAAATTATATAAAATAAAAATAAAATGTCAAATAGTAGTTCGAGCCCTAGTTAAAATAGTAAGAAAATATCATAATAGTACTCATAACTTTTGTGAATTTAAATAAAATACTATAAATATAAAGGCGGAAGCAACATAAACTGTCCCCTATGGCGAACCACGATCACTTCTTATCATTTGTCTGCTTTCCTCTACCTCTACCTTTGTCTACAAAATTAAACATAGAAAGAGTGAGAAAAAACATATACTCAATAAGGGACTCACTACTAGTCCTACTAGGTGTCTGTTAACTTTCTATTAGGGTCCTGTAAGGAAGTACCCCATAACTATCGTGCTCTCAAACGTACACTATTTAGTGATCCTAAAGGAACACATCTGGTCTTCGGTGATCCCATAGGAACACTTAAAAGAAATTGGTCTTCGGCGATCCAAAGGAATGCATAAGAGAATCGGGCTGTAAGTGACCCCGTCGGACCACTCATAAAACATATAATGACGGTCTCATCGAACTCACACAATCATAAAAAAGGGTGATCTCAAGGGACACTTATGTGGGTACAACCCTAACAAAAAAAATTAAGAGAACACTGTAGGTTATTCATGTAGCATATCATAAATATCATATCTTAGTCATAACATATCTCATTCATAATATATCTTATTCATAACATAACTCAGTCAAAATATATCAGACATAACATATCAGTCATCTGTGTTGCCATCTATATTAGTCATCCTTAACAATCACATTATACATCTTAGCTACATCAATGCATAATAAGGGGAAAATACATGAGACTCTTAATTATGTTTTGAAAGTCTAGTAGTAGAATCTCTTACCTGAGAAATTAGTTAATAAATAGTTTCTAGTTGACAGTTAACGTTTTCATTGAACAAATGCTAAATAGTCAGAGAAAACAATTTAATAACTTAATAAAATTTTCCAAATGGCTACATCCAAACTTTCCAATTCGACTTACCAATAAAAAAGGTTGGAACCAATTATACCTTTGAGGATGTTTGCATAGATCACTAGTTCAAAAATTTTAGCAAACCAACCCTTCAAGAAACAATCCCACTTTAAGAAAATAAATTAATTTTAACCAAAATTATATTATTTTACAACTAGAGGAATTGGTATTTGATGGGTAGACCAAAACCCAATCAGACACTCATCAAAACCAACGAAAAACTTAAATGGCTTAAGGAAGAGAGGAAAAGACTCATAGCTCGGCTAAGAGGAGGCCATGACTCAGCTTTTGGAAATTCAGCTTGCGAAGGACTGCATGGACGCGCAGAGCTCGCACACTGCTCGCGAAGGGTGGAGGATCGTCTCAAACTGAAGGGTATTGACTTAGATCAACAAGGAACTTCGCGATTGGCTTCAACGAGGCTTTGGGTTCGTTGCTGAGACTCGCCGGACGATGGGGCACGACGAAGGGATGATGACACGATGGAAGGAGAGAGAAGACACGGACGCTTCAGCTTCACTATGACAAATGAAGAGAGAGAAAATGCGACGAAGACCGGTGACATAGACTACACATTGCAGCCAGTAGAGAGAGGTTGACGGAGATGGAAACGATGTCGTCAGTGGCAGAGGTGCGGTTGGAGAGCGTGGGCGGCGGCTAGGGTTTTATCCAAGGGGGAAGATGAAGTTTGAATTGTCTTGCACACAGACGGAGACCAATTTAAAATAAAATATCGTTATTGTTGGGATTTATGTCCTAAAACTCGTAGATTATAAATATAATCCATTGACTGTTATTAATAAAGTGTTATTATTGTAATAATTGTTATTGATTAAATTATTAGTTTTGTCTTAATAACCCAAATCCAATAAACTAACATCCTAAGTTGTTTAATGAGTCTTGAACAGTATGTAGAGACATACAGAGATCGATGTTCAAAATCAGCTTAAAGGGTCTATAGTATAGGGATAAGGATGGGTACCTTATATATATCCTGGTAACATTATTGATACAGCTCACTTTGTATTTGATACAAATGCAATGATCCAACGCGTTCATGTAGTTGACATGCGAGTGAGGGTATCCTATGCAATGAGTTTGCATAAGACAGGACCGTGAATTAGTAACCACTAGATGTAACTCCATTAACTAGTTAGGTTTCTACTTCACTAGGATGACCTAGGTAACTTAGTCTTAATCCTGAGTGTGTTATGAACTCCTGTTTGCGAGGGATTGTCTTTTGATTTGTACGGGTGAGAGTGGCCAAATCGCCGACTCAATAAGATTATCATTTTGAGGACAAGACCGAGTGGAGAGCTGAGAACATAATTACACAAGATGGAATTCACTCCTCCATCTTGAACAAAGGGCCCTACCCTCTCCACGACACGAGAGAGGTTTTTGTTTATTGGTAGGACCATAAACAGGTTGTTCATTGGAGGAGCACTGGTATTTAAGGATTAGAGGTAATGTATGAGTAAAACGGTAAATTGACCCAGCTGGTGTTACGAACACTTGTGAAGGACTAACTTACTGTTATTGGTCTATATTCGTGGACATAGAAATATATCTACAATGAGAAGAGTTCAGCTGTGAGTCTTTAGTGGAGTGTGCACATAGTTAACGAATATTGATTAATGTGGTTAATGAGTTTAGCCAATTAATCTTATATTGTTGTACCTTCTGATTTGTAGGTCCATTAGGTCCCCTTCCTAGCTCGTAAGGGGTAATGAGATTTATTTATATTGGTTGTAATTTGAAATGTTCAAATATACTTAGGGAATTAGTTTAATGTATAATGATACATTATAATATAAAGTTTGTGAAACTTTATTATAAATTTAATTTTGGATATGATTCAAAATTAATTTATGATAGATAAAATACTTGAATAAGTTCAAATATAATGTGAATTGGATTCATACTAAAATTATTGGTTATGAGAGAAACTTATATTTGAATATGATTCAAATTTAATTTAAGTTAAATATCTTATATTTAATTTAAGTTAAATATCTTATATTTAACTTAGCTATTAATTAGTTGTAGAATTAATTAATAATTTAGTTTTATTTAATTAAATTTATAAAATGATATTGCAGAGATATTAATTAAATATGATTTAATTAATTATATTAATATAAATGTATAAGATACTAGAGAGATATTTATTCAAATAAGATTTGAATGAAATATTAATTAAATTATATTTGAATGAAATATTAATTAAATATAATTTAATTAATTATTAACTAATTGATTAATTCTTAATTAATTAGTAGATTTGATATTAAGAATCTCACGATTCTCTCCTACTCCTTTTCCTATTCCAAGAAGGAAAGAGAGTTATAAATATCTAGAAGAAAACAATTTTGTTCAATGAAATTCATTAAGAAAAAAGCAAAGTTTTTTTTCTCTATACAAAAAAGAGTTTCTCTCAAATATCTTCAAGTCTTTTCCCATCCCAGTTGGTTCCTACAAACCAATCTCATCCCAGAGGATAGGAAGGTCTCTGACGGGTGATGTCCCAATTTGGAGATTGATTTGTAACTTCAGGGATGCATCGAAAGTAAGTTCTTGTATCTTATTCTTTAAAAGCATGCTTAGAATTTATTTATAATTTTGATTCTAAAATTTTGTCAATGTACCGGTATTTTAAGATTCCCAAATTAATTTGAGAAACGATTTTTAAAGTTATTGTACTGTCATGGGGTTTTTATTCCTTCAGTTATTTCTTTTCTTTTTCCTTTTTCCTTTTCCAAAATAACAAATAACTCCTCCTATCTCCTCATTAATATCCCATCAAATCATCTCTCTTTTTATCTTCGCAAAATCAAAGTTAATTATTTTATTGGAGAATTTTCAAAAATATCAAATTTTACAAAATACTTATAACCTATAGTAAATACTATCACTTATAATCATTGATAGAATACAAACTTTTGTTATAACCTATAAATATTTTAATTTATTTTGCTATTTTTAAAAACGCCCCTATATTATTTCCAATAATATAATTATTATTAACCTTCCATAACCCAACTAATTATATATATCTATACATAATTAGTTAAAATCCTTAAATATTATCAAACCTCATTACTTAAGTTAAATCCTTTGCAACACCAAAATTTCCAATAATATATATAATTAATCATATTTTACACAAAACAAACAATTCTCACAAAATTTAACACCCAACTAATTCCAACATAATTAACATTAAACTAAGATAATTAAATTAAAAATTACCATAATTTTGTTGAGGTGTTACACAAGATGTAACTAAACATAGCAAAGCAATTTTGTTTTCAAACTTAGCTTTCAACTTTCACTTTTCTTTCTTTCTTGCTATATATTGAACTCTTTGTATTTACGGAACAAAACTCTAGGCATGAAAGCCCTATCCCTCGATACATTACTTGCTAGATGAAACTCTAGGCGCCACTAGCACCTTATCCCGCTATAGCTAACATGAGATGAAAAATCTAGGCATTCGTAGAAGCCCTCATCTCTTACCTAGTCTATGTGATGGAAACTCTAGGCATCTACTAGATACCCTCATCATATGACCTTTGTGCACAAGATAATCTATATGACCCTCATTCTAGAAGGGAGTCCTGTTGAAGAAGAAACTTCGTTAAGATAAGTTGTTTTGACCATGTGTAGAGTGAAGCATTTAGCAAAGAAGGATGCGACTGAAGAAAGAGTGATGTGGAAAAAAGTATTTGAGTTAAGAGCCATCGCGTGGAATTAGGTAACGCATTGAGGCTGCTAGCAAAGAAGAAGTTGTGTTTAACGCCAAGGACTAGGCGATTGGAGTAGCAATTCAGGGAAAAGTATCTACACCTAAGAGTATGGCGAGATGTGGTAGGTGTTCGATTGAAGTGGCTAGGTGGCCCTCTAGGGAAGAGTAAAAGTTTGATATTTCTCGAGTAGAAAGTCAGGTGAACTAAAGAGTTTAGCTTTTCAAGTTGATAAGGTTCACATCTAAAGGAAAGTGTCTATTCATAATTGACATTTGGCTTATGTGTTGAGTTTGGGTTGGCTGTAGAATGCGACAAAATGGAAAGGTGTGACACGTGCAAAGCAGGAAAGTAACTCTTGGATGTGAAAGGTCACTATAAATAGGACTAAAGACCAGATGAAGAAGGGGGAAATATTTGCTAAATTTTCGATTGAGTTGTTAAAAGTAGATTTTGAAAATTCAGTTGAAAGAAACCACGAGACAAGAAGAGGAAGCTGAAAGCCAAGAGAGAAAGGGATGAGAGTAAATGTTGTTGTGAGTGATCCTTATAAAACAAATGTTTGTTGTAAATTATTTCATATCCTTCTAAATGAATACATATTGTTTTTCACCTAAGCATTGTAATTTATGATCTTGACAAATAGGAAAGTATCGTACGGATGTTGTATGAATAACATTCTTTTGTAATCCTTTCATTGATACTTGTTTGTATCATATCTGTGTTATGTGTTGAAAGTGATATGTTCAGCGAACGCCTCTCATGTGATGTTGGTGTATGAAGAGTAATGGATACTGATCTATCGCAAGACACTAATGAAAATCCCAGGTTTAACGCAAGATGCTGGTGAGTGTGAATCTTAGATCTGAATGAGTATAAGTTGCATTCTTGAAATGCTAGATGCTGGTGAGTTTGAATCATATATCTAAGTAAGAGTTGATATATGAAGACACTGGTGAAAGTGACTCCCAGATTTATCGTGAGACATTGGTGAAAGTGAATCTAGGTCTAAACGATGAAATGCTGATGAAAGTGAATCCATGTACAGGCAATGAGATGTTGATGAAAGTTAATCTCAAGTCTGAGATGAGATTGAATATCATGAGAGATTGGGGGAAATCCAAGGTAAATCGTGAGACGCTGGCAAATGTGAATCCCAACTTCAAGCAATGAAAGAATTTCAGGTCTTGGTGATGAGTAGTGATTGCTCTGATGGCCTTGACCGTGTGGAATCGTTGTAATTGTCGTAGCTATGTTTGGTGAGATAAAAGTTCATGTTTATGAAGATAGTATTGATGTAATTGCTATTGTTGTTGTTATTATTATTTTTATTGAATCTGTTGTATTCCCAAAAAGGTTTTCCTAAATCATCACTCACTAAGTCTTCGACTTACGTTTTAAGTTTTTCCCTCCCTAGGTTGTTAGGCACTGAGGCCAAGTAAGGAATTGAGGTCAGACGTATAAGCCATGTAAAGAAGGGAAATGATGGTTGTTATGTAAACTTATGTAATGTCCAAGCTGTGTCATCCTACCTTGCATTTAAAGAGTAAGTGGTTAAGAACTTTACTCCTTAAAGTCATGGGCTCCTACTCAAATCGAAGAAAGGTTGTCTGTTGCATTAAGGCTGGTAAGGCCAAAGGCGATGAGTGTGAAGGAACTAAGCCAGGGAAAGGAAGCCCTGAATGTTATCCTTAAACTGGTCACTGGCCAACTGAAGAGAAGGATAAAAATGAAATCTTTACACCTCTAAATACCCCGTCGTAAGGAGCAGCATTGGATGGTGGAGGAAGAAAAGTGGATCATAACACATATTTAATTTTATATGCTTAGCGAGAAAAAGAATGTAATTGTTAAGTTTTAACTTTGTATAAAGTGTCAAGTTAATAAAATAAGTTATGTTTATTCCGCTGCTTATTACTTGAACTTACTGCTTAGTAATGAATTTCTTTGTAGTGACAAGAGTGTTAAGTGATGCAGTAAGTTTAAAGGCTATAGATTTTCCGCTATGATGAGTAAAGTCTATAAGGCACAAGGCGAAGGCCTTGCAATAAAGAAACTAGGAGTAAGTTGTTATGTTTACTAGGCATTCATCACGTCATCTCGCAGTAAGATACGTAGTGAGTGTCTAGGCGGCACGTCCTCCATCTGGTAGCGAGAAGTGAAATTGGGTAGAGCATGACACAATCTCTTCCGTGGTTGTTATTAGATTAAGACATCTTGAATAGACTTAAACATATTAAAAAATCTCATACTAAAATTTAACTTACTTAAGTTAGCATGCTTATGAAGAACTCTTGCATTAAGTAAGTCTCAAATCTAGCTTTGCTTTAAATAATCTCTTTGCTCAAATATTTGTAGAAACTTAGCATTCAAACAAATTCCCATAATCTCATGTTTTAAGAAACATTTCTTAATTTGAATGCTTTAAAACTTAACTAAATCATGCTTTCTCCTAATTTTTTTCTAAACTTGAAAACTCATGCTTTGTAAAAAATTTCATAAATCTAACATATTCAAATGCTTAAACTCAAAGCATGCTTTAAGATAAATTCTTAAATCAAGCTTAGAAGTTTATTTTTGGTATCATAGCAGGATTTTGGGAAACCTAAGGATTATGAGCAAGAGTTTTGGAAAGCTAGAGGTTACATTAGAGACTCAACAAGAGTTAGAATTGTTCAAATAAGTTGCATGGAAACATGCCCATTGTGGCTGACGACTAAGACAACCTATTAAGGGAATGCATGACCCTCCTGGTGGTTCAGAATGTAGGGCTAAGGAATTGAAGATGAAAACTAATAACTCTAAGCTGGGAAGAATTTTGGTGAGCTGACGATGTCTCATTTTACCCAAGAGATTGTTATTGGTATGAGAGTGGTACCAGATAATTCCAATAATGACTGAGGAATTGACATTTGAAGGCTCTCTAAATAACAACATTTAAGGGACAACGAGAACCACACATGCAGAAAGCTGGTTGGAGATGATATAGAAATGTTTTAGGTTAAAAAAGCCTCTCGACAATAGAGGGGTCGAACTTTCGACCCTTGTTGTAGAGTATAGCAAAGGATTGGTGCCATTGTACTAAGTTACGCGTTTGTGGTGACATGGAAAAGTTATTCATGATAACTTTATCTGAAGTTATTTCAAGATGCAAAACAAAAGGAATTCCTGAAGCTTGACTGAGAAGTTACGTATGTGGTAGAATATGAAAAGTATTACAACTGATTGTCCAAGTATGCCATTTAAGTGCTCCAGGACGAGGTAAACAAATGAGAAGTCTTAAGGCTAGTTTAAGAAAGGAAATTAATACGCTATTACTATTAGTACTGAATGGATGGTGTTGTTAAACTTATAAATACTACTATACAAGTTGCAAACAACTTGTTTGAGAAAAATGATGAAAATGAATCTTAAGGGGTGCTCTAATGGCTAATCGTTCGAGCTCATCATATGAAAGATCTAATGGCTAGTCTAACCTTGGAGTTCGATTAGTCTATCAGAATAAATTTCTTGTCAACATATCACACCACTATAGGTTTGTATCGTAAAGGAGCAAGGGTTTAAGTAACAAAGTGACATTTAAGTGGGTTCAAATTCAATGGACAACTCTTCTCACGTATATTATTTTCGTGGTAAGAGCAAGGTAGTTTAAGAAAGAGTTGTATTGCCTACCTGGATTATGTTAAATACAAAGTCAATAGCTAAAACTTGAGAGCATTCTTATGGTACAAAGGTATTGTGAATGTATTTTTAGATGAAATACAAGGATTACTATCTGAGATCGATTTTTTTATGGATGCAGTATCGGTGTAGCACGAATCCCTCCGCACCATACCAAAGGACTCCAACGAAGCTGGGGGAGTTAACGCCTTATTGTAGAAACTTGTGAGTAAGTGTTATGTGTAGCCTAGTGTTTCTCCTTGGATACACTAGTCTTGAGTATGTTAGTTCCAGTGCATGTGAGTTTTGACGTAGACAAGTAACATTCATTGTTCATGTTGTTACAACTGAAGGTATAATGGTGGATCCTCGGGAAGTTGAAGTAGTGTATAAGTGGAAGCAACCCATAACAATTACTTAAGTACGTGGTTATCTTGGGTTAAATGGGATATTACCAACAATTTATAAAAGGACTTCCAAAGTTAGCTCTTTCTTTAACCAGTTGATCAGGACGAACTCAAAATTTATGTGGATGAAGATTGTGAACAAAGTTTTCAAGAAGTGAAGAGACAACTCGTTTCCATGCCTATTTTACACTTCTGATACCCGATGTTGTGTTTGAAACTTACTGTGTGATGCTTTTGAGTTTAGGTAAAGGTTATATTATCAATTTTATTAAATATAGTACATTTTATTAATTGAAATACAACAACGTAGACAACATACCTTCTCTTTCTTCTCTTCTTCTTCACGTGTCCTTCTCATAAATTGCCTTTTTGAAACCTACATAGACCATAACATAAAAAAATTGACTATATTTCTTAGAAAATCAATTTTAAAAAGACGGATTACCAAACTCTTTATCCTTTGTTTTTTCTTCACAACACTCCCTTCTTTTGGAGGTTTATTCCCCCTCCCCCCTCTTTGAAGATTTTGAACTTTCATGCTTGCTTCCTAACCCCTTGACCATTTGATCTTTTGGTCTCTGTTGTAGGTATTCATACAAGAACTAGGTATTCACACAAGAACTGATCAACAATTACACTTTTGTTTCATTGAAAAAAATTACATAAATACCTCATTGGAACTTGACAGATATTCAACCTCCTTTATTAATGGTTTTTTGGAACCAATAATTCCAGCAGCTCGTAATCTTTCGCTGGTTCTTGTTCTTCCTTCCCCCTTATCTTCTTTCATTTTTAATTTTGCTACAAAGTATAGAAAGAATAAACGTTTATAAATATAAAAAAAATTGTGATGTTGTTCCTAAAATTAACGAAGTATCTTTTATATATTGTTTTTGTAATTTAAAAGAATAATTAAATAAACAATTTAGATTGACAAGTGTTTCTATATATAACCTATAATTATGAACGAAAATAATATTCAACACTTTACATTTTCTTTATGACCTTAGCAGTTCAGAGATCACCTGAATGTGCTTTGTGATAATAGTGAACGATTTACAATTAATCTTGCTCTGCATGCCACAATCCGAAGTAAAATGGTGTTGAGCATAAATTTCCCTAAGCATCAGAGCTCAACCAGACGAAAGAAGAGCTCCGAAAACAAACCTTTGCGTCGATAAAGAAGCTCACCTAAATCTGGAATCGTTTTGATGAAGAAGCTAGCCGGCAAGAAGAAAATACCTTGCTTTGCACTGAATGTATGATGACTTTGAAGGGTTTGAAGGTGACGAAGCTGGAAGGTTCAATCGTTTCTGCAACTGATGGAAGACTTTGAAGGTTTGAAGGGGACAAAGGGTTTCAAGAATATTGTTTGATGGGATCTAGAGATGCAAAAGATAAGAAAGCTAGAATCTTTTCGACTTTGAAGAGTTTAAAGGGTTTCTAGAATATTGTTCGGTGACCCTCTTTCCTTCAACATTTGAATGCCTCAAGTGTTTGAAAGGTTTGAAGGATGTGAAGAGCTTGATAACATTTGAATGTCTGAATGCGCACGATTTGAAGAAGATATGAAACGGCTACAAAAAATTATGTTTTGAATGTGGAGCTTTGATGGTGATGATTTTCGGGTTTTGGGGACAAAATAGGATTTTGATTTGTGTTAATTGTTTTATGGGCTTTGATGGTGATGATTTTCGGGTTTTGGGGACAAAATAGGATTTTGATTTGTGTTAATTGTTTTATGGGAGTTTGAGTTAATTATGGGGTATTTATGGTTTGTTGAATAAATATATTTGGGATGCAAGTTTCTCACTTAGGTAGAGGTATTTAAGACATTGTTCGAGCAATTTTTTTTTCTTCATAGGTTCAATCCAACCCAACCTGAATTAATAATATATATACATATTGATTTATATTATATATTTTATTATTTATGGATAATGTTTGGAATGTTAACTTTTATGGATGTTTAAAACTTTGAATTCGTGGATGTTTAAATTTTTTAATGTGTATTTATCGATATGACAGGTACAACAATCTTACTTCACAAATATTAAGAATGAAAAATAAAAAGAAAAAATAATGCAATCTGACAACCCAATCAACCCAAAGAATATGGGTTGTGTTGGAAATATCTTCCATCTCAATCCGTTTTATTTGTAAACAAATTATTATAAAAATAAAATGTTATTTACTTTTTATAAACAAGTGCAATTATACAATTCATGACTCAAATCAAATAAACTGAGACCTAAGGTTATATATTATAACTTGAAATATATGAACTTGTGTAAGACTTAACCATAAGATATATAATCTATCTTTATAACATTCTTGGCCAAAGAGATTAATATTACAAAAATGACCATAAAAGTACCTTTTGGTGAAACAATAGTATTTAAATTCAAAAGATTCAAACTAATGGCCATCCTTCTTTACCTGCAAATAAATAATTTTACAAGGTTCCCATTTTTGTATGTCATTCTTACATTGTGGTAGGGATGAACCAAATTCCCCCAAAAATGAATGCGTAGTGTGGAAAGTGATGCAAGAGATTAATTGGTTTACCAGTGAGCAAGAGTAACTCATTCGAGTATACACATTAAGAAATCATAGCTTAACACAATTTAGACAATAATCCTAACTAGATAAAGTGTATTTACACATGATTGATGACTTGCGTCCCTGAAAGTGCTTCAAGTCCACTATCAATCAGCATGAAGGGTTAGAAACAACAAACTCTCAATATATAATAATATACAAATCATTTTTGTTAAATGTGTTTTCGTTTCTTAGGAAAAGTAGGATGCCCAGACTGCTCAGCAGGACTAAGATCACACAAGCCAGATATCGATCCAACGTTTGGTAAAGCAACTGTTCTCCCAATATCTTCCTTACCCAAAAGGTTGATGGACTTCTCTTCCTGTTCTAGTAGAGGTACCGACTGTTCCATTTTATCCCCCTTCATTTGATGCATCGGTCTAATTGACGGCGACACAACGACGTCTCTTTTACTTTCCTTGTACATCAGGCACGATTGTTCTGGTGATTTTTCTCTCACACATGTTTTCTCACTCTCTGGTGAACTTTCAGCAGAAACCGAGTCCACTGGTTCGATCATTGTACCAACCTCCGTGTCTTCAATATGCAATTGTCTATCCCAACCGTTATTGGATTGCAAGGATTCTGAAGTTGAATGTAATGATAGAAATGATGGTGAAGAGGTCTCAACCACAACACTTTGAGCCTTGCAATAACCTCCACCTTTACTCTTGATGCTGCCTCTGGGACGACCTCTACCTCTACTTCTTCCTTGTCCCCTGACCAATGAAGCTTTAGTTAGAACTCTCACTGTATGTACAGATGGAGAAGCACACTCGCCGTGTTGGTGATTTTCTGTATTGTTAGCATCATTAGTAGAACTTGGAATGGTTGTGATTGGTTTGGTTGAAATAACTGATTGTTTTCCTTTGAGATGACGAGTTTCTCCAATCATCTGCAAAACTCGAATGCAGGTTGTTTGAATGCACTCCAATGATTTCATAGCACCATCACTCGTAAAAGATTCAAGTGCACATGCACACTGGTTATGAATAGTTGTCAAACTTTGTACCTGCAAAGAAATGTACAGATTTCTAATGATGTTGGATTTAAAATCAAAAGATTTTGCAATTTATGATATCAATATATTTTAAATTATTCATACAAGTAAATGTGAGGTTCCACTCGACGGCTGAAACCGCATATGTGACCTTTGGGTGAGAGGGGTGATCAAACGCCGAGTAACATTTCTATACCAAACCATGTAAGGATCATGGTATTGCATTGGCAGTTCTTCTAGCTTGCCCGTTGCAATGCTCTTCTCTCGGCCCTCCCATAGTTTAATATACTGTCCGTGATAGGCTTTCCAATCATAATGATGTTTTCCCCGCCTGTCAATGGTATGCAGCTTTGTTTCTGTATCACAAGGCTGTGGGATTTCTTGGTGAAGACCAAACTGACGAAGAACTCGTTCTGGATGATGCCATTCAACAATATCAAAACAAATGAGTGGAGCAACCGTCCGCCACACATGTTGGTCTCTGAGCAAAGAATCTGGTAGTGATGCAAGACGCTCAGAAATGTAAGGTTGCCAGACCATCTGCACTTGGTAGAAACTCCAGAGTAAAAACCGAGATAAATGAATAATTATGCAACTTATTATGAAAAATATATCTTTTATGGACTAGTTCTTATGTTATTCCACTTTAACTATTTTGCTATCTAGAAATCAAACAATGAGAACAAAAATATATGAATTCCTCGAGAATACCTACAATAAATAAGAAAACAAGCACTTATTAGAAGAAAAAAGGTCTACCACCTCCGAAGACGTAATCAGTGAGAGTACAGCTAAGGACCACAAAAAGTTCTCAAGACGACGCAGGGAAGACAAAACGAACTGGGAAAACAAGAAAAGCCTAAGGCAATAGGAAGGATCATTAGAAAATTTCTGTGAGGAAACTGCAATCTTACCTTATTCTCATCCAAAGTATCCTAACAAACCTCCCCACCTACTACTTAACATTGTTCCAAATATTTATGAGGGTTGCAGCCTCTGTAGAAAGGTTCAATAGAAAAAAACTTGTGGAAAGGCAGTATCGAAAAAGAAAGGAATAAACCTCATTATTTGTGAAGAGTTATTCTTCCCCCGTGACTTTAGTTGGTCTTTCCATAAAAATATTCATGAAAAGAATCGTGCTCTCCTTGCTAAATGAGTTTGGAGGTTCCGACTTGTGCAAACAGACCTTTGGAGAAAGGTTGATTGAAGCAAAATTTGAGTCTCCTCATCATGGCATCACTGGGGCCCCCAAAAGCCAATGGCCATCCTCCAGATGTCAAATTTTATCTTGGTCCCGTCTCAAAAAATTAAAAAAAAATTCAAATTCTTCCTTTTTGAAAATTGCTCAGCATGCTTTTGATAATCAAGAGAACCTTCAACGTCACATGCCCTACATGACTAGTTCATCACATTGTGTATAATGCAGCATTGTCACAAGACCAACTTTTCCTCTCTTTGCCCTTCTGTATCCTCGTTTTGGACAATCCTTGTGAACAACTTCATATGGTTGACTTCCCTACCCTACCATGATCAGCTTCTCCCCCCTTAAACTTTACGGGGCATCCTTTTAAAAACAAGAAGAAGAAACTTGGGTCAACATCATCAAAGTCTTCTTTTGGGTTTGTTTGACAGAACAAGAGAACCTTTCGAAGCAAGGAGAGGCCTTTTGAACACCTTACGGATAGTATAGTATCATTAACTTAACTATATCTTGGTGTAAATTGTGACCTCATTTTAAATCTTTTACTTTCGGACCACCTGTTTTGTAACTCCTTTGGTTCAGGACACCGCCCACCCACAATAAAAACATGCAAAAATACATTTGGCACAAATCTACAAAGAACATGAGACTGGTAGGAACCTGGCTCTCTGTTTGCTGATCAAGCAGGTCCCTGTAAAATATTAATGCTCTGTGAGGATTATCTCTACGAATCACAGCTGCCTTCCATCTAATTTAACAGGAAATAAATTTCATAAGAATTAATAGAAAGACATATCATAAGAGTATTAGTACAATAACAGTGGAAATACTATTAGGGGTATTAACAGTGGTATATTTTTAATTACTTGAGAAGTTTTTAGGGTGGGAAGTTATGGATATTGGAGAGTTTGGGTAAAAAAAATTTGAAGATTAATTTTTGTGACCTTTTTTAAAAGGTAGCAATGCAAGCAGTATAGTTTCAACTTTTACTGTTATGGTAACAGGGACCCTATCACATACCTGCATCCTAATGGATCAGCTGGTAATTGCTCGTTGTCTACAATAGCATCCCCTGCAATTGAACTTCTCTCCTTCTCAGCCTTTGTATCTGATATAATTGATTTTCGACCTTTATAAACCAACCTCTCTGGCCGGCTAATATCTAGGCGTTCCCATGCCCATATCTGTAGAAATTTAAAAAGAGAAAAGAAAAGAAAAAAAGCTATAAGGTTAAAGCATAAAGCATGGACGGAGGGACAGTTTCTTCCATTGCTCATATTTGATTAAGAAAAATACTTAAGATAATACATGTGGTTTTGATTCAAGAAAAAACTGAATATGCATTGCATACTCACACCTGCAACAGAACAAGAGGGCCAGAAATCTCATTGGCTCCTTTCTTGCTGGCTCGGCAAAGCTCTCTATATAAATGTGCAAGCACTGCACTTCCCCAACTAAATTGCTCGACACATTCCAAATCTCTTAAAAAAGGTAAGAACATCAACTGGACATCAGCTCCAGACTTATCCGCGAATAGAACACTACCCATCAAACTTAAAATATACGCTCTGGCATAGCGTTGTAATGTAACATCATCTGCATCAGATGTAGGTTCTTGAAAATGAGTTCGCAACCAACTAACCTTAAGGGCTGAACCATGGAGCACACTCGAGTCCGGCCTGAGCCCTAATAGCTCCTCACATAAATCTTCCCATTGGAGATCAGTATTTCCAGTCACTACCAATCCGTTTACTGGTAGGCCTAACAACAATGCTACATCTTGTAACGTGACAGTACTCTCACCAACTGTAAAATGAAAAGTGTGGGTTTCTTGCCGCCATCTCTCAACCAATGCTGTAATCAAGGGCCAATCAATTTGTAAGATTCCAACCCTATATACCCCATAAAATCCAGCCTTGATGATAAGTTGACGGACACGAGGATCTAATTGCCAATCTTTCATCATTGCTGCCAGCCGTTGTCTACAAGTTAACACACTAGGATCCTACAAGTTAGGAAGATTGTCAATTTCCCTATATAGAAATATGAAAAATTTATATTTGACTAATGGAACCTACAACAAACTACGGAAGTAGATCAAACCTCCCCCATCCATATGGCTTCAGATCTATGCTGATTTTGTAGAACAAGAATCGAATTGTCAACTGGACCTGGATCTAAAAAGCTATCGACTTGCGCATCATCTGTGGCCATCTCATCTGTCGTCTGTAAAAAATATTGTGCAAAGTTCAATGAACAAAACATAACTAGATAAAATATGGAAGTCCAGTCAGCCATCATGTTAACAAGAATTAGAAACAATTTTATAGAACACATAATTTGGAACATACCTGGTTATCAACAATGGTTGGTTCTGGAACATTTATTGGGTTATGGTTGCAGAGGGGCTCTTTTTCAACATATAGTTCTAGACAGTTAGTTCCCGGTTGTCGTGCCACGTCAAACATGATATCTATAGACTCATCATCATCGATTGGCACCGGTATGTATTCTCTACATGCCGGATACCTACATATGATCTTCAGTTTAAAGGATTGCTTGTCAAATCCAGTAACTCCATATATCCTATCAATCAACTCATTATGTGTAATCCCATAGCCAACTCGGATGGGTTTTGGTGCAGCACCTTCGTAGGAAATGCCATGTGGTCCACTCATTGTTGTCCCATTCCAGTAACACATGAGTGTAACACCTTGCCTACTCATCTTCTCTCATTCACTATTTTAAGAAAATATAATCCAAGCAAATCCCCTAATAAAATATGGACATTTCCAAACAATGCAGGATCAAACATTCATGCAACATTAGAGAGTCCCCAGGCATAACTACAAACTGCATTCACTTTGTTTACTGCCCAAGTCTCAAATGAGCATGGGTTTCATGGACACGTGGAATATAGAATAGCAAAATATTATCAACCCAACGGCAAAGCTAAGTAAATTACAAGCATGGGGCCACAGAAACGGGATTACATAACATTAAAAGTAAATAACTGTAGGCAGACATTTTCTACAATACATAAGGTGTTACATATGAGAATCGAATTCATGAGTGCTGTAGGAAGAGAGATGCTAGTGAGTGCCTGCTGCCAATGGAGCAAAGGAAGCTTACGACATTTCTACAATGTATAAAAAAGGCTAAGAATGCGGTGACTGTAAATTTTGTTAGAATTAGTGGGCTTGGCCCTTATGGTATTTATGAAAAGATTTACCCTAATTCCAAAATCTTTTCCTTTCTTATTTCTTTGTGTATTCTATTTATTCTCCCTCTTCGTACCTGTTGTATTATTCATCATAAAATAATAAAACTAACAATACCATGGTTTTTCAACCCGTACTCGGGTTTCCACGAAAGTCTCGTTTTTGTGTTTATTGCTTTCAATAAATTTAATCTTATTTGAATTTAAAAACTATACAACTAATACTCACACACATTACTAAGGGAATTGGGCCTTTTTGTAAAGAAATTATGCTAATATCATAGAGTTTGGCAGGCATGCTTGAGCCTCGCGGAGGTCTAAATCCAATCCAATTCCATGATCATACAATTGAACTCCCACTTGGAATGGGACCAATTAATGTACACATGTACAGGCATCCACAATTCCAAAAGGATGACAGATTCAGAGACTAATAAAAGAATTTAAAAGAATAAAAAGATATATAACAAAGAAAGTAAAAGTGAAAAGAAATAATTGCATAATTATATGTCTGATCTTTCGAAAGCCCTATATGTTTACTATGAGTTGAGAATAAAAATCATAAAAGACAAACAAGAGAAAACTCAACCACACAACTCTCAAATTGTCCTGCCTTCAGAAACCAGCTCACAAAATTAAATGCTCTCTACTTCCTCCAAATATGCATCAACCCAAATTATGTGCTTTCGATCAACAGAACTTGCGGAGAAACAAGAAGAGTGTCTCCAAATAATCTAAACCAATATTCAACTTAGGAGTTATCTTTTTGCTCTTTCTTCGACTTTCTACAATATGCTTTTATGTGACCCTGCTTGTGGCTGTAGTAGCACTCAATTGTCTGCTTCTCCTTTCATCTATCCTTGAAGCTTGAATTTGAAGTAGAAGTCACACCAAAGTGCCTTCTATAAATCTCTTCTGTAAAAGTTGCATCTATATATAATATCTTCAATTTTCAATTTTGTTGTACCTAAAGAGAAAGTTAACGCTACTTTCATAGATTCCCAACTATCAGGTAAAGGAGAAAGAAAAAGGATAGAAGTCGCTTCTTCGTTGAACTCAACCTTCACCAAGCTAAACTTTTCAATGATCCTATTGAATTCATTCAAATGTTCCACAAAAGGCACACCTTCAGCCATTTTCAAATCCATGAGTTTAATAAAAAGGTATAACTTGTTCATATAAAGCTTCTGGATATATATCTCACAAGGTTGTCAACAGACCGATCGTTGTCTTCTCATTTCCCACATGGTCAAAAACATTCATTGACAAAGTTTTATTTCAAAATAAACTAAGCTTGGGAAGATCCACCAATTGCTTGGGAACAAAGTAATTTTAGTTGAAATGGATTAAACCATTATCATTAGTTTTAAATGATACTTACACTCAATGAGTAACTAAATCAATGTCTCAACAAAATACAGAACACAAACCAAAAGAACTTCAGCACTTGATTTCATGAAATGAAAACAAGCACATGAGAACTACATTACACAAACACAGCAAACAACAAGTTGAAAAATAGAAGAAAAAACCTGTGGATTTAAAATGGTCTTGGAAAGATGGGTAGTTTTGGATATGGTTTTTCACCTTTCTTTCATATGGGTTTCGCCAGAAAATGAGGACAAAAGAGAAACCGTTGAATCCGACAACGAGTATCCGTTAAACAGTACAAGGAAAATAGGTGAAGCGTGATGGTGGCTTTGAAATCCGGAAGGAATTAGTGAATATCAACTGTGAAACTAGCGGGTTCAAAGAAGTTGAAGTAATGAGACCGCTATCTGAAACGGCCGTTGTTTTAGTCTTTTAGAGACCTCGTCTTGAAACCGCAATCTGCCGTGGTGTTTTGTGTTTTAGCCCTAAAATACTCAAAACGTGTTCGACCCATAGTTTCAAGGCACGAGTAAAATTATAAGGACTATTAGTTTTGGGACTAAAGTTTATAGAAGATCCATTTTAAAAGTCCAAAAGACCCAACTTTTTCAAAAAAATCTCAAATACCCCTTTGAAGATGTCATGACAGTACGTATCCTTTTTTATTTGGGTTATTTTCCTCTTCTTTCTTCCACCAATCATCTTCTTCAGCATGTCACACTTCTCCACCTCCGACACAGCATCATTACAACCTCTTTATTGTTCTTCCGCACAACTTTTCCATTTCTGGCACAACGACTCCTACGGCACCATTCACGCGACCCCAACCACACAAGAATCGACCGACACCAACAACCATAGCGTTGAGCATGCCACTAAAGTTGGGCGAGAGCAACGTCAACAATATCGAGCAAGACACTAAGGTTGAGCGAGAACGACACCGGTTACACCGAGCGAGACATCAAGGTTGAGCGAAAGAGACACTAATTGCACGAGAGATTGGATGAGAGTGAGACAAATGAGATGATTGAGAGTGAGATTGCTTTTTCGCATATTTTGGTAATTTCACTAGAATTTGACGTTCGCAAACGGTCATTCAACATTGTTTTCAAAAATCAAGTCATTTGACATTTCATCCTTGATTAAGGTCATTCATCCGTCAAGCTCCAATTTTAGGAATAATAATCAAGTGCATAACAACAATTTTATAAAATTGCATACATAGCAAAGTCTACCTTATAATTTGTCAGTGTTAGACCAATAGTTGCAATATAGTTTATTAGACTTTGACATATTTTGTTATATTTGTAATTTATTTAAGATCTTGCTATGTATGTTAATACTTTGAATCTAATTATTATATTCGCAACTCTCCAATTATAAATGTGGCAAAATTCTTAAACAGTTATTTTCAACAATAGTAAAATGAACCAAAATATTTACAAAATATAGCAACTATCACGGTCTATCTACTATGAACCATGATAGATCAACATAGATTACTATTTGTGTCTATTTGTATCATGATAGACAAAAACAATAGTTTGTCTTTATCTATCTTTTTCTAACACATAGTAGGAGTGTCCAAAAAATTGATGACCCTAAAACCCTTATCAAATCAACTCGTACAATTTAGCTTGGGTTATTAACTCATTTGGGTTGGGATGGGTTGAAAAAGAATAAAAATTTTATGGGTTGTGTTGGTTCACAGGTTCACCAAAATTAACCCAAACCAACATGAACTTATTATTAATGTCACTATTATTATTATTAGAGAGAGGTTGTAGATCGGAAGATGGAAGCGCTGTGAGGTTTTGTAATTTTGCATACTACAATTCTCTCAAGAAGAAAACTCTCGCTCTCCAAGAATTCCCATCTCAATTTTTTGTTGGCACAAACCAAAGTCTCAACGTAGAGAATAGGAAGGTATTCAAGTGGTGGTGCCCCAATTTAGAGTTTTAGCAGATACAGAGTTGTCAAACAACGTGAGTATTTCATTCCTCTTTTTTGTTTTTGTTTTTATGTTTTTTTTAAGGCATGCTTATCCTTTAGGTTATATAAATTATTTTCTATTATTTGTCAATGTACTTGTACTTTTAGATTCCAAATTAAATTTTGTTTTATGGTCTCGGTAAAATATTCCACTGTAAATGGTTCCCATCTCTTCATAGACAACAAAATAGAAGAGCAGCAGTAGAATGAGCTCTAGGACTACGATCACTACCCAGAAAAAAAACATTTTGAAAATGTCAGTTGGAAGCTTAGTGAGTGACTAACTTACACAAGTAAATAAACACATGGCAAAACAAGAAAAGTGGCTTACGGCGACAGTGATTTTCTCAAATACAAAACTTATTAAAATGAATCTCATCTCTCTAGTTCCCATCTGGCTACGTTCTAGTAGGGCCCACTTAATACTCCCAACAACTTCGTTGTTGTGGAGTTTCACAACCCAACAACGACAATCTCCCTCCATGCACATAGTAACTTCTTCCAAAGGGCTAAGTACCACTACAAGAAATTAGAGTTTTTTCAATGTACACCAAGGCGTTAGGGAAAGGAACGTCGAAACACTAAGCTTCTTCTGAAGGTAGGAATTTCTACATTGGTAGATTGCCTCTATCCCAACGGTGTCCATCTGACATCGAGCACATGTGGCCCATTCTTGATGTGTACAACACACACGTTGGGCATGTTGTTACCCCGGTCGAGTGGTTATTAGGGAATGCTTCTGTGTTGGCAACTTTCGGGTCAAGTGGTTATGTTTAGTCTCAAGCCTTATCTGCTTTCTTCTTCTTTCAAAATTTTTTTGCCACTCATGTATCAAGCTTTATGTTCTGTAAGATATGTTGTTCTTTTAAATTATTTTGTTCTCTCGGTGTTTGTTTTTAGTTTAGCCTCCTTCGCTTTGAGTTTAGTTCTTTTGTTTTGTTCTTGTGTTCTAGAATTTCTTTTTGTGCTTTTCCTTTTTCTTTGGTTATTTATGCTTCGTCACCGTTATTGTACTTTAAGTATTAGTCTCATTTCATTATTTCAAGATTTGTTTCCTTAAAAAAAAAAAAAAACTCTATTCAATAGTTTGAGTAACCGTTTTCCACAAGCATTCAATTGAAATAATAATTAAAACAACTCTTTCTAGCAATGCAGGTTAAACAAACACTTTCTTTAATAAAACCAAATATTTTCTAGAAACAGAAGAAGGTTAGAAGACTTACCGTGAAGTCACACAATCTCCTAATATAACATAATTTGATAGAGCTCAAGGACGCCAGAAGGTAAGATTATGAGAGGACCCATTTTCTGCAAAGATAAACCAACAGTTGCAACGATGAAAGTAATCAATTCATTATGGTTCGAAGAACCAGATAACCGCCAAAATCTTCCGATACTAAATGGTTGTTGAAGAAGTTGAGAGTCCCACATTGGAAAAACCAAGAAGACTCACACTCTATATAAGATAGATGAGTTACTCCTCTCATTGTCAATTTGTTTTGAGATGGAACCTCATACTATCAAATTTAACATGGTACTAGAGTCCAATCCCACATTGGAAAAACTAAGGAGACTTATACTTCATATAAGCTAGATGGAACTCACACTTAATAAAGTTGACTTCAAAGGCTAAAATTCTCGAACTTTTCAATAATACACAATTATTAGATATATATTTTATAAATGAAACGCTCTTATTAATATGCTAATGTCGCATGAATTTCAGCCTCCTCTCTCTCCCATAACAAATTTCATATCTTCCTACTCAAATCTTATTTCTTTTATTTATAACAAAATCCATCTTAGGGCTCTGTCTTCTTCCTCCCAAAATCTATGATTTTCATTTTTTCCATCTCTCTCTGTAAAGTGTTCAATCAAAACCCTCCAAGCCGCCATCTTCCTTTTTTTCTTCTTCCTTTATCTTCACCAATCACTACCTTTTGAACTTTTCTTGATTGTTTTTGTAAAATATGTAGTCGCCAGACTACAAATTTTAGGTTTTGAGCTATATATTTCAATGAGATTTGTATGATAGTTTTAACTTTGTCATTCAAATGAAACCTTTTGAATTTCTAGTTGTTAAAACAAGCTTCTCTCCAACAACGATTTATCTTTTCGATAATTTCTTTTGTATGACTTATTGGTTAATCGGATTTTTATTTTCATACTTAGGGCTTTGTTACTTGTTGTATCATGCTTGTACTCAATGTGTAAGCACTAAACTATAATTATGAATTGAGGATTTATATTATTAAGTTAGGGGGATTTATTTATGGTTTGCTCAAATAAATATACAGGGAAGTTGTACATCCACATTAAGAGGAGAATATTCATTGTGAGGTGAAGGATGACAAAGAAAATAAACTACTATTTGCCAAAGAAAATAAACTATGCTGCACAATTGTGCTATCTACAATATTTGTTTTCATTGAATTTTTATTAGAAACTAATTACTTTAAACTTGTAAGAACTAAGGGGGATGACATTCAACTTTGGTTAGAATTGTGATCTTATTTCTTATTTAGATGAATACATATTTTAAATTTAATCTTCATGTGGCTAGATTGATGATCGAGTTTCAAATTTCGAAAGTCTACCTAAAGTTGGTTACTATTTTGTCGATGGTGTTGGAATTTATATCCTAAAACTCGTAGTTTGTAGTTTTAAATTATATTTTATTCAATAAAGTCATTATTCAGGACTTATTAGTGAAAATAAAATACTATAATATTGAATTCAATAAACTAAGGTCCCAAGGCTATCTAGTGTAGATTTGAACTTTATGTAGAGACATAAATGTGGATCAAGTAGGAGTATATAGCCAAAACAGTCTATATTGTATGAATGAGGTTGGATACCTTATTCTGGAGACACTATGGATGCAGCCTGCTTTGGATGCGGCTTGAATCGTTCATGTAAAGGCATGGAAGTGGAAGAGTTTATATAAGACTAAAACCATGAAATAGTTAATTTTAAGTTATAACATCGTTGACTATATAAAAATGACTATTTCGATTATTGATGATCTAGGTAACTTAATCTTAATCCTAAGTTAACTATGAACTTATGTTTATATGGAATTATCCTTAGATTTGCATAGTTGAGGGCATCTCAACGGCGCTGACCCAATAAGCCTTCTATTTCAAGGATAAGATCGGGTTGATGGCTAGGGACATAGGGTGCAAAATGGAATTTACTCCTACCCGCTTTAGGGTTAGTAGATAGATTGTTCTCTTAAGGACTGAATCCAAGTCTTGAACAAGGAGCCCCACCCTCTCCTTGACCTCAGAGGAATTCGGTTCATAGGTTGAACCTTAAACCAATTGTTTAACAATGGATTAGTAGGACTTAAGGAGCAAGATGTAATCTTGGGGGTAAAAGGTTGTTGGAATAAATGGTTATGATTCTTCATGAATGAATGTATCATGGTGGATGCATCATTTCATGAAAAGTTGGAATAAATGGTTATGATTCTTCATGAATGGATGCATCATGAGTGAATGCATCATTTCATGAAAAGTGTTATTAACTAAAGGACATGACATTTTGAATGGCCATGAAAAGTCTATAAATAAGTCATTTTGGTTGAGAGAAAGGAACATAAGAAAATCATTTGTCTTCTATAAACAAATTTCTCTCCATATCCACAATCTTGACGTTCGGTAGATTCACAAGGTTTCGTTCGTAGATTTTCTATACGAGGTGCTACACTTAGAAAAAAGTTGATATGTTCTATTTTGGGAGGCAATTACTCTAAATTCTCAAGCACTAGGGTGAGTAAATTTGTCTTAAGGAGACAACGTGAATTCGTTGAGCTCAGGTCTATATTTGTGTATGATTTTCATGTTCACTGTGATAATAATATACATAACAATTGATAATCTGTATAAGAAGTCACAAAATATTCCATATGAAAAGTGGAAAGGAAGAAAACTTTCATATAAATTCTTAAAAGTATGGGGGTGCCTAGCAAAGGTTGTCGTGCCTAAATCTAAAATGGTTAAAATTGGACCAAAAACTATTGATTGCATATCCATTGGTTATGCTAGTAACAGTTGTGCATATCGATTTATAGTTCATAAATAAGATATTTCAGATATACATGTTAATACAATCATGGAATCAAGGAATGCAACATTCTTTGAGAATATTTTTCCTCATAAAATGTTTTGTGAAGCAAGGTTACAAAAACGTTCGTTTGATGCTATAACGAGTGAATCTCACAATAGATCAAATGTTGAGTTAACGAACAATGAGGAACTCGGATGAAGTAAAAGGATGAGGATCTCAAAATCATCTGGGCCTGATTTTTTAACTTATTTGTTAGAAAACGAACCTCAAACATTTAAAGAGGTCATGTCCTCTCCTGAAGCTCCATATTGGAAAGAGGCTGTGAATAGTGAAATTGAGTCCATTATGCATAACCATACTTGGGAACTAGTTAATCTTCCATTAGTTAGTAAACCATTTGGTTGCAAATGGATTTTCAAACAAAAATTGAAGACTGATGGGTCAATAGATAAATATAAAGCAAGACTTGTCGCTAAAGGTTACAAGCAACAAGAAGGACTTGACTATTTTGATACATACTCACCAGTTACTCGAATTACTTCCATTTGCATGCTCATAGTAATATCAGCTTTGCATGGATTTGAGAAACATCAGAAGGATGTCAAGACGACATTTTTAAATGGTGAGTTAGATGAAGAGATCTACATGCAACAACCCGAAGGGTTTGTTTCTTTCGGTCAAGAAAAGAAAGTTTGCAAATTAATTAGGTCTCTTTATAGACTAAAACAAGCACCGAAACAATGACATGAAAAATTTGACAGTGTAATGATGACCAATGGATTTAAAATCAATGAATGTGACAAATGTGTATATGTCAAAAGCAATGAGCATGACCATGTCATTGTACGCTTATATGTTGATGATATGCTAATTATAGGTAGCAATATGAACATTATTAAGAAAACCAAACAAATGTTGGCCAATAAATTTGAGATGAAAGACATGGGTGTCGCAGATGTTATTCTAGATCAAAATTTCTAGAACCCCACAAGGGTTAGTGCTATTTCAATCACATTATGTTGATAAAATATTGAAGAAATATACAAAACATGAAATTGTGATTGCAAAGACCTCAATTGATGGAAGTCTCCATTTAAGTAAAAATAATGGAGATATTAGAATACTCTCGCATCATTGGTAGTTTGATGTACATCATGAGTTGTACACGTCCTGATATAGCGTATGCGGTATAAGCAAGTTAAGTCGCTATACAAGTAATCCAGGTCATGATCATTGGAAAGCTAGCTTGAGAATTTTGGGATACTTAAAGCATACTAAAAATTATGGAATACACTATACTCGATATCCTACTGTACTTGAAGGCTATAGTGATGTCAATTGGATATCGAGCACTAAAGACTCCAAATCCACTAGTGGTTACATTTTTACCCTTGGAGGCAGTGTTGTTTCTTGGAAATCTTCCAAACAAACATGTATAACACGATCCATAATGGAATCTGAATTTATAGCCTTAGACAAGGCTGGAGAAGAAGCAGAATGGCTTCGAAATTTTTTGGAAGATATTCTCAATTGGTCTAAACCAGTGCCTGCAACACGTATACATAGTGATAGCCAGGCAGCTATTGGAAGGGCACGAAATATTATGTATAATGGTAAGTCTTGACATATACGACAGAGATATAATACAATCAGACAACTACTCTCTAGTGGAATTATCACAATGGACTTTGTGAGGTCAAAAGATAATATAGCAGATCCACTTACTAAAGGCCTAATTAGGGAGTTGGTTGAAAATTCATAAAAAAGAATGGGATTAAAGCCTATAATATGAAATTATCCAAAGAGGCAACCCAACCTAGCTGACTGAAGATCCCAAGATCTAGGTTCAACGGGAAAACCGATCTCCAAATAACACAACAAGCACTGCATTAAAAGATTTTTCCATTTTACGAATGATGAGGTAGTGCCCGTATAGCTTTAGGGTAAGCTTTATGCTTTTAATGATTTTTGTTAGTGATATTTATTAACAAAAGAACATATACGATGTTCTATACAGGAATCACCTATGTGAGTGTGAAGGGGCCGCTTCTGTGAGAATTTTTAAGACAACATTCTCTAAAACACTCATGAGACCGGACGATGTTCAAGGCCAAAACGAACACAACCATGAGAACAAACTTTGTTATAATGAGAAGCTGTGTGATATCTATTATTTTAGTTTACTCTAGAACGGTTGACAGTTCAAAACATCATGTTCACTGATTAACCAAGTAAACTCGATTGATTTTCACTAGGGAAAGTTCAAAGTTTATACTACTTATCCTCATGCATGTTCTCCATTGGAAAATACCCAACGCTTATTTTCCCTCATTTGTCAAATTACCATTTATGGGAGAGATTGTTGGAATAATTGGTTATGATTCTTCATGAATGGATGTATCATGAGTGGATGCATCATTTCATGAAAAGTTGGAATAAATGGTTATGATTTTTCATGAATGGATGCATCATTTCATGAAAAGTGTTATTAACTAAAGGACATGACTTTTTGAATGGCCATGAAAAGTCTATAAATAAGTCATTTTGGTTGAGAGAAAGAAACATAAGAAAATCATTTGTCTTCTATAAACAAATTTCACTCCATATCCACAATCTTGACGTTCGGTAGATTCACAAGGTTTCGTTCGTAGATCTTCTATACGGGGTGCTACACTTAGAAGAAAGTTGGTTTGTTCTATCCTGGAAGATACTTACTCTAAATTGATATGAGGTTAAATGTCCTTTACCTATATTACAAGTTATAAGCTGCAAAATTAACTAGAGTAGAAAAACAACAGATAACACAATGCACTTTAATAATATAGTTTGGTAAATATGGTCTACATCTGGAAAGCTTCTTTGCTCAGATAAGAAATATTATTGAGGTTCAAAATATGTAACTTATCACAACTGTTACTGATGTAATTCAAAGTTGGATTTGGATCCTTTTTTTATTCAAGAATTCGATCTACCATTCTCAATAGGAGAATGGTTATTTATAGATGTGAATCATACTTACAGCTAGTTGTTTGTGTAACTAATCAGTTATTGTAACTGATTAGTTTGAAGAAAACAGAAAAACAACTAATAACAGAAAAACAACTAATACTAATTGTGCTATTTATCATGACTGTGTAATTGCATCATTCCATCCTCCCTGAGATTGTACTCGACCACGAGTACACTAGTCGGCAAGCTGGAAGTTGTCTGGAGCATAATAGGGCTTCAAGTCTGCAATATTGAATACTGAATGGATATGCATATCCGGGGGAAGTTCGACCTTAAAAGCATTATCTCCATATTTTTCTATAATGCGAAATGGGCCGATTTGTTTATCTTTCAACTTGTTATACATTCCAGCGGGGAATCTGTTCTTCCTTAGGTGTACCATTATTAAATCCCCTTTGGAGAAAACAGCTTGTCTCCTCTTCTTGTCTGCTGCTTTCTTATAAGAATCAGTGGATTGGATGAGGTGGTCACGAACTTCCTTATGTAGTTTTTCAATATTCTCTGTCATGGTTTCTGCTTCTTTATGACTTTCTACAGTAACAAGGAGTGATGCGAGGTCAAATGTTAACCTTGGTCGTTTAGTGTATACGACCTCAAAGGGACATTTGTCAGTCGACCGGTTCTTCATGTTATTGAAGGCAAATTCTGCTTGTACGAGGGACAAATCCCATTGTTTAGGTTTAAAGCCACTAAGACAGCGTATCAAATTGCCTAGTGTCGTGTTGGTTACTTCAGTCTGTCCGTCGGTCTGGGGTGAGCTGTGGTGCTATATTTCAGTGTTGTATCAAACTTTTTCCACAGGGTCTTCCAAAAATGACTTAGGAATTTGACATCCCTATCAGAGACTATTGTTTTAGGTACTCCATGTAATCGGATAACTTCCTTGAAAAACAGGTTAGCTATATATATAGCATCATTCGTTTTCTTGCAAGCGACGAAGTGAGCCATCTTGCTAAATCGGTCAACAACCACCATGACTGAATCATGGTTTCTTTGAGTCTTAGGAAGCCCGAGTACAAAGTCAATTGAGAGGTCTTCCCAGATTGACTGTGGAATCGGCAATGGGGTATATAACCATGCATTAGTTCGAGAGCCCTTGGCCCGTTGGCAAATGGAACACCTCTTCACAAAGTTATTGGAGTCTCTCCTTAATTGTGCCAGTAGTACCGTATAGAGACTGTTTCAAAGGTCTTATCTTGTCCAAAATGTCCAGCTAACCCATTAGAGTGAGCTTCTTTTATTAAGGCTTCCCGTAGGGAAGTGTGTGGATTGCATAACTGGTCTCCCTTGAAGAGAAACCCTTCTTTGATGTGTTAACTGTTATGATATATATATATATATACATATGTCCTTTATTGTAATTTTACATAGTCTCTAGGGTTTAGTTTATTCTCTATATAAATATGTAACATTGCTTTGACTCAATGTGAATAAGACATACGTTTCTGAATTCTAAATTACATGGTATCAGAGCCCTCCATTAGGTTTGGAGTTTGGGTTACCTTTCGGTGACCATTTGTCGACACCGCCCATACCATAAGAAGCACCACCTCCGTCCGCCCAAGTCTGTCTTCGCCGATCGTCGGAAAACACCGTGCGTGACCTTCACGCGCCGCCGGAATCATCGTCACCTTCACCCACGCGCCGGCGCGTGAGAAGTCCGATTTGTCTTCTGTCTTCTGGGCTTGTCTCGAACCATTGTTTCCTGCCAGTCTGTACCATTGGGTCTATCAAATAACATTCGGGTTTGACGAAAACCGAAGGTTACACGATTGGTTTTGTGTCTTTTTCCAATTTTGCAGCTGTTTGGATTGATTTTCTCTTTGTTCGAGTGGACTACAATCAACGTGTGACTTCAATATGGCCGACATAAAAAATTTGGTAGTCTCCAACGTTATTCCCTTGGCCTCTAAGATCACAGAACATAAGTTAAATGGATCCAATTATTACGATTGGCGTCGGACAATTTTATTTTATTTGAGAAGTACTGATATGGATGATCATATGACTGAAGATCCCTCAAAAGATCCAAAGCAGAAGAAGGATTGGCTTCGTGATGATGCCCGTTTATATCTTCAGATCAAGAATTCAATTGAGAGTGAGATAATTGGATTGGTTGATCACCGTGAGTCTGTTAAAGAACTTTTGGAATTTTTTGATTTTCTATACTCAGGTAAAGAGCAAGTGCATAGAATGTTTGAAGTTTGTATGCAATTTTTTCGTGCGGAACAGAAAGCTGAGTCTGTCACCAGCTACTTTATGCGGCTTAAGAAGATCATTGCCGAGCTTGGCTTGTTGTTACCTTTTAGTCCTGATGTTAAAGTTCAACAAGTTCAACGAGAGAAGATGGCTGTTATGATTTTTCTGAATGGACTCTTACCTGAATTTGGAATGGCAAAGACACAGATTCTCTCTGACTCCAAGATTCCATCATTAGATGATGCCTTCACTCGAGTCCTTCGCATTGAAAGCTCTCCGACTAGTGTGTCTATTCCTCAACCCAGTAGTGCTCTCTTTAGCAAGAACAATAACCCTCGGGCACCTCAGAGGAATAGTACTGATCATCGAAAACCAGAGTCTGTAGAGATTGTTTGTAACTACTGTCGTAAGCCAGGCCATATGAAACGTGATTGTCGGAAATTGCTATATAAGAATAGTCAACGATCTCAACATGCTCAGATAGCCTCCACATGCGATATACCAGAGGCGTCAGTTACTATTTCTGCAGATGAGTTTGCTAAGTTTCAGAATTACCAAGAGTCATTACAAGCGTCATCTTCCTCTACTCCGATTGCATCCACTGTTGCCCCAGGTAATATAAAGTGTCTTCTTACATCATCTACCAAATGGGTCATAGACTCTGGTGCCACAGCTCATATGACAGGTAATTCTCACCTATTTTCTAGACCGTTGTCCCCTGCCCCTTTCCCATCTGTTACATTGGCCGATGGCTCCACATCTTCTGTTCTTGGCTCTGGCACTATTCACCTTACCCCATCCTTTTCTCTCTCTTCTGTGTTACATTTGCCTAACTTATCCTTTAATTTAATTTCTACTAGTCAACTTACTCATGACCTAAATTGTGTTGTCATGTTCTTTTCTGGTTATTGCTTGTTTCAGGATCGTGTGACGAAGAAGATTATTGGTAGAGGATATGAGTCAGGAGGCCTTTATCTCTTTGATCATCAAGTATCGCAAGCTGTGGCGTGTCCTGTCGTTCCCTCTCCTTTTGAAGTCCATTGTCGTTTAGGTCATCCATCTTTGTTTGTGTTGAAGAAACTTTATCCAGAATTTAGGTCTTTGTCCTCTTTAAATTGTGATTCGTGTCAATTTGCGAAATTTCATCGTCTTAGTTCGAGTCCTCGAGTCGATAAACGAGCAATTGCTCCATTTGAGTTAGTTCATTCTGATATTTGGGGTCCGTGTCCAGTTGTATCTCAAACAGGCTTTCGTTATTTTGTTACTTTTGTTGACGATCATTCTCGTCTAACTTGGTTATATTTAATGAAAAATCGTTCTGAGTTATTATCTCATTTTTGTGCCTTTCATACTGAAATAAAAAACCAATTTAATGTCTCTATCAAAACTTTGCGTACTGATAATGCGGGTGAATATTTTTCTCATTCTCTTGGCTCTTACTTGTGTGAAAATGGCATTATTCATCAATCTTCCTGTGCTGACACTCCATCTCAAAATGGTGTTGCAGAGCGGAAAAATAGGCATTTACTTGAAACTGCCCGTGCTTTATCGTTTCAAATGCATGTTTCAAAAATCTTTTGGGTTGATGCTGTCTCTACAGCTTGTTTTTTGATTAATAGAATGCCTTCCTCTGTTCTTAATGGTGAGATTCCCTATCGTGTTCTTTTTCCTACCAAGCATTTGTTTCCTATTGCTCCTAAGATATTTGGTTGTGTCTGTTTTGTTCGTGACGTTCGTCCTCATCATACTAAGTTAGATCCCAAATCCTTGAAGTGTATCTTCTTGGGTTATTCACGTGTTCAAAAGGGTTATCGTTGTTATTGTCCTACCCTTAAAAGGTATCTGGTTTCGCCTGATGTTGTCTTTTTTGAAGATACACCCTTTACTTCATCACCATCGAGTTTGTGTCAGGGGGAGGATGACAATCTTTTTATATATGAGGTTACCTCTCCCACACCATCCTTGTCTACTGATGTGCCTCCTTCCCGCCCGTTGATTTCTCAAGTCTACTCCCGACGACCTCCACCACAACCTTCAGACTCATGTCCTCCATCAATGCTTCCTTCATCATGTGATCCAGCGCCAAGTGATGATCTTCCCATTGCTCTTCGCAAAGGTAAACGCAAGTGTACTTACCCCGTTTCTTCCTTTATTTCCTATCACCAGTTATCTCCCTCCACATATGCGTTTATTACGTCTCTTGAGTCCACATCTATTCCTAACTCTGTTCATGAAGCTTTGTCTCATCCTGGCTGGCAAAATGCAATGATTGAGGAGATGACTGCTTTAGATGATAATGGTACTTGGGATTTGGTATCTCGTCCTGCAGGAAAGAAGGCCATTGGTTGTAAATGGGTGTTTGCTGTCAAGATGAATCCTGATGGAACAGTGGCTCGTTTAAAGGCTCGCCTTGTTGCCAAAGGTTATGCTCAAATCTATGGCACTGATTATTCAGATACATTCTCTCCGGTTGCCAAGTTAACTTCCATTCGCCTATTTCTTTCCATGGCTGCTACCAATAAATGGTCGTTGCATCAACTTGACATTAAGAATGCTTTTCTTCACGGTGATCTTCAAGAGGAAGTTTATATGGAACAACCACCAGGGTTTGTTGCTCAGGGGGAGAGTGATAAAGTATGTCGCCTTCGAAAATCTCTGTATGGTTTGAAACAGAGTCCTCGTGCGTGGTTTGGTAAGTTTAGTCAAGCCCTTGTATGCTTTGGTATGAAAGAAGAGTACATCTGATCATTCAGTTTTCTATCGCCGATCTGAGAAGGGTATAGTTCTACTAGTTGTATATGTTGATGATATTGTTATTACTGGAAATGATGCATTGGGTATTTCGTCTCTCAAAACTTTCCTTCAGGGTCAGTTTTATACAAAAGATTTGGGCCAATTGAAATATTTTTTGGGCATTGAAGTGATGAGAAGCAAGAAAGGTATTTATTTGTCTCAACAAAAATATGTACTTGATTTGTTGTCTGAAACAGGAAAATTAGGCGCCAAACCAAGTGGCACTCCAATGATGCCAAATCAGAAACTTGTTAAAGAAGGAGAATTATGTAAAGATCCTGAGAGATATAGGAGATTAGTTGGGAAGTTGAACTACTTAACAGTGACTCGACCAGACGTTGCATATTCTATAAGTGTTGTAAGTCAATTCATGTCTTCCCCTACAGTGGATCATTGGGCTGCAGTAGAGCAGATTTTGTGTTATCTAAAAGCTGCTCCTGGACGTGGGATCCTATACAAAGATCATGGACATACGAGAGTTGAATGTTTTTCTGATGCTGATTGGGCGGGGTCTCGTGAGGATAGGAGATCGACTTCTGGATATTGTGTTTTTGTAGGTGGAAACTTAGTTTCATGGAAGAGTAAGAAACAAAATGTTGTTTCTCGTTCGAGTGCTGAGTCAGAATATAGAGCTATGGCACAATCTGTGTGTGAAATAGTATGGATTCACCAACTATTATCTGAGATAGGCTTCAGTATTACCGTGCCAGCTAAATTATGGTGTGATAATCAAGCTGCACTTCATATTGCATCTAATCCAGTATTTCATGAAAGAACTAAACATATTGAGGTGGATTGTCACTTCATTCGTGAGAAAATCCAAGATGGGTTGGTGTCCACAGGATATGTGAAGACCGGAGAACAATTGGAAGATATTCTAACTAAAGCTTTAAATGGAACAAGGATAAGCTATCTGTGCAACAAGCTGGGCATGATCGACATATTTGCTCCAGCTTGAGGGGGAGTGTTATGATATATATATATATATATATATATATATATATATATATGTCCTTTATTGTAATTTTACATAGTCTCTAGGGTTTAGTTTATTCTCTATATAAATATGTAACATTGCTTTGACTCAATGTGAATAAGACATACGTTTCTGAATTCTAAATTACATTAACCTTCAGCTCTTAGGTAATTGGAGCATTTATGCCAGATGTCTGCGAAGTCAGTATGCCTTTCGTATAGATCTGGCAGGTGTTTAAAAGCAATTATTTCTGGGGAGAGGAGTGTAAGCAGGGAGCCTTTTCTGCTCAGTGCATCAGCCACTTTATTCTCTTTTCCAGCTTGGTGTTTGATAACAAAATCAACCTCTGTAAGTAGGAGATCCAACGGACGTGCATTCGATTGATATTTTTTTGAGACTGAAGGTATTTCAGGGAGAAATGATCAGTTAAGAGAACAAATTCTTTGGAAAGCAAGTAATGTTCCCACTGTTTGAGAGCTCGGACTAAGGCATATAGTTCTTGCTCGTACGTGCTCCATGTTTGTCGTGTCGGGCTCAACTTCTCACTGAGGTATTCAATCGGATGACATTGTTGGGATAGGACTGCTCCAATTCCCGTACCACAGGCGTCGACTGCTACTTCAAAAGGAGAAGAGAAATCTGGTAATTGTAGAACAGGGCTAGAAGCTAACCTTTTTTTTATATCTTCGAAGCTCTCCTGTTGGGATATGGTCCATTTAAAGTTTCCCTTCTTCAAGCAGTCGGTCAGTGGTGCAAAGATGGAGCTGAAGTTTCTTATAAACTTTCTATAGAAAGAAGCCAGTCCTAGGAAGGCCTGTATTTCTTTGACAGTGGTTGGAACCAACCAATTCTGTATTGCTTCAACCTTTCTTGGCTCCATGCTTATCTTTCCTTTCTTGATTATAAACCCAAGAAATGTAATTTCAGCCTTCAAGAATTCACATTTCTTTGATTGATGTAAAGCTCCTTTTCTGTCAATACTTGGAACAACTTTTTATGGTGGAGCAAGTGTTCGTCGTTCCCACTACTGTACACTAGTATATCATCAAAATAAACCACAATGAACTTGTTGAGGAAAGGGTGCAGTACCTGATTCATTAATCTCATGAAGGTACTGGGAGCATTGGATAGCCCGAAGGGCATGACCATCCATTCAAACAGTCCTTCATTTGTCTTGAAGGCAGTCTTCCATTCGTCACCCGGTCGGATACGTATTTGATGATGCCCGCTTCTTAAGTCAATCTTCGAAAAGATGGTGGCCTTGCCAAGGTTATCCAAGAGGTCTCCAACTCTTGGAATAGGGAACCTGTATTTCACTGTGATGCGGTTAATGGCTCTGCTATCCACACACATCCTCCAACTTCCATCCTTCTTTGGGGTGAGGAGAGCTGGGACGGCACAAGGGCTGAGGCTTGGCTTAATATGCCCTTTCTTAAGTAGATCTTCAATGTGTTCATGGAGTACTTTATACTCTTGAGGGGTCATCCTGTAATGAGCCAAGTTTGGCAATGATGTCCCGGGAATTAGATCTATATGGTGTTGGATGTCACGAAGCGGTGGCAGTCCGTCAGGTTCCTTCTTGAGGTGTGTGAATTCCTCAAAAAGTTGTTGTAATTGTGGTTCCAGCTTCCCAGTCTGTTCTCCATTAGGGTTGTCTGTCACCACAAGGGCTAATATATCCTACTCTCTTTCTTTCAGTAGGGTCTTGCCACTGACTGTTGTGAATAGTTGTCCTCTTGTCTTACTGTTCTCCTCATTTTTTTGGTCAAAGGCAGCAGGGCTACCTTTTTACCCATCCAGTGAAATTCATATGTATTTTCTCTCCCCTTATGCAAGGTTTGAGTGTTGTGCTGCCAAGGTCTGCCTAGGAGGACGTGGCATACATCCATGTCGATGACATCGCATATGATCTGGTCCTTGTAGCTACTTCCAATAGAAAGGGGAACTGTACATATCTCGTTAACTGTGGATTCATTCCCTTTCTTTACCCACCCTATCTTGTAGGGATTTGGGTGTGGTTCAACCTTTAAGTTCCGGTTGGAGACTATTTTCTTTGCTATAAAGTTCTCACTGCTACCTCCATCTATAATGACATCGCATACCTTTCCATTAATAGTGCACCTTGTTTTGAAAAGGTTGTGGCGTTGAGGATTCTTCTCTTCCTTGGGAGCAATGAGTACTTTATGGATAACACAGGAGATTCTATCTCCCTCATTTGCCTCAATTTCTTCCGTTTCCTCTCCTGGTTCTGATTCGTCTTCGCCAGGCATATTGCCTTCTTCTGCTATTTCTGCTTCGAGTCGGGGCGGTGCCGGTAATTCGTCCATCCTCCGTGCTAGTAGTTCAAAGTTGTCCATGACTCTGTCTATCTTTCGATGTAAATCTCCCAAGGACTCTTCGACGGCCAGCAAACGAACCGTTGATGTCCTTGGTGAGAGGGCGGCGACATCCTCTGTCTCTTCTTGCGCACGGTCGTCCCTCGTGGCTGGGTTATTTCCTCTCTGGCCAGCCATCCGTCCAAGAATCGGGGCTGCTTTGATACCACTTTGATGTAATTCAAAGTTGGATTTGGATCCTTTTTTTATTCAAGAATTCAATCTACCATTCTCAATAGGAGAATGGTTATTTATAGATGTGAATCATAGTTACAGCTAGTTGTTTGAGTGTAACTGATTAGTTTGAAGAAAACAGAAAAACAGCTAATAACAGAAAAACAACTAATACTAATTGTGTTGTTTATCATGATTGTGTAATTGCATCAGTTACATTAACAAGTTATCATCATAACTTAATCGTATAAACTCAGGCTCCCCCTTACGGTAAACTTGAATCTCCTCGAAGATGAATTCAGGCTCCCTCTGAATTCATTGATTATAGTACAATTATCTCAGTCTTCATTCATATTTCTTATCAATTGATACTCTGTCAAATCCCTTGACGACCTTTAATAATCTGTCATAATGAAGAAGGTAACCGGTTTACCTTCGTACAGATCCTTCACAAAAAATATAAACTTTGAATAGCTGTTGTGAATGATAAATTTTACGTTCATAACTTCTGCTTTTTAATGAGCCAAGAAAGAAGGACTTATTTACCATAAAATATTCCTAAATATAAGGAATTTCTATTATCTTCTTCTTTAAATGAGATATTTAGGGAATATCTTTTAACTCCTTATTTGTAAATGATGCTAAAGATAAGGAAGATATTTTTTTCTCTTTAAATAAAAATAAAATTAATTTTATATTTGTCAAATAATCTAACACAATGAGTGAGAAGCTCCCTAACATTCATAATTGGTTGTGAAGTGCTCTATATTTACATAAATATAAGGTTAGTTTTTATTGATTATTTAGAATTTGGGTTATTTATTAATCTTATAATGAATGGTAATTTGTGGCAAAATTGTGAACCTTTCTTTGAGATAGACAATGATTGACATAATGCACCTTATTTTATAAATATTTTGGTTCAAAATAAACTATAATCCTTTAAGAATTAAAAAAATAATTTAACCCTAAAATAACTGCAGTTATTTCTACCATGTAGTAGCTGAATCAAGAAAAACAAAGCCAAACAACTAATTTTGATATTTATGTGTTTTTTTTATAATAATTGAAATATGAATAGTTTATTGTGTGGTATTTAATTAATCATCATAATTATACTATTAAGTAAAATAAAATATATAAAATAGGAAGTTATTCTCTTTAATTGCAGATAATTAAATGCATCATTACAATCTTTTTTTTTTTTTTTTCCTAATTGAAATCGTGATATCGATTTCTAACTTTAAAATTTTAAAATAAGGAGAGTTACCATATTTGTATATGAAAAAATTGAAATAAAAGTAAGCTTGAAGGGTTCAATATTTGTTTGATATGTTTTATAATCCCAATGTCAAAGTAGTAGTACGTCACACATAAACACATGTATTTATTATGATTAAAATATTTATTTAATTTGTTATTATTTTTATTTAATTAACCAAACATTAAATTGATTAGACATTAGAGTGTGGTTTAAGAAGAGCCACGATGAGAGAGCCACGATGAGAGAGCCTCCTCCACTCATTTCATTTAACTTGTAAAATGGCAAATAGGAGTCGCTTTCGTATCATCAATTTCCTTATCTACCTCCACTCATTTTATTATATTTGCACACGCAGGTTTAATTTGAATATTGTAAATAAAATAAATATTTTGAGATTTTTTCTACTTTTAAAAATATTTATTATAATATCCTAGTTTTTAATAATTTTTAATACATATATATATATTTATTTATTTATTTATTTATTTTTGTCTTGGATTCAATCCAACACATTGTCTTCTCTCTCTAATTTAGTTATTTTCTAAAAAATTAAACTATATTTGATTATTTTGCTTTTTCTCTTCAAGATTTTTCCTTTTAAATATTTTGTGAAAATTTAAATTTTGTTATTGGAATGAATATGAGAAATTTGTATGGATGTTTTTAAATAATTATAAATTTTTATCTTTTAAATCAAACCATTTTAAAATTTTAATTATTATGTATTTATTTTTTATTCATTTAGAAAAATTATAATTGTTTTTTTAATTATTAAAAATAAGATGTATATTCTTTTAATTATTAATAATGAGATGTAATGAAAAAAAATTAAATGTGTACTTAATTAAGAAATTGTGTACTTTAATTTTTTTTATGTCTACCAGGTGGTTCAATAAACTTATTTTCTATATAGCATTTGTTGGTGTACCTATTTTTTTTTACTTTCTAATTAATGTTTTTTTTTGTGTAGATTATGACTTTAAACACAATAGGGATTGATCCTAATGTTCAATATGATTAATCTTTTCATCGATCTTCAATTATGTGGGATGATCAATCTTTGTTGAGAGATGAAGATCAGAGACACATACATTTCATATGCACACTGGAGAGTGCACTATCACCTTGTAGGACATAGAAGTATTGTTAGGGATGTTTGTTGATGGAAAACATGTTATCAATCAAGTGTATGAAGATTGTATAAATTTATGTCAGATGTACTTAGTGTGGTCTCATTTGCTAATAAAATAAAGGGATCAAGGTTAAGTCTCACGTGGTTAGTGACATAATTTTCAGGACTTGATGATGATGTAGAAGAGGAAATCGTCATCAGATATGTAAGAGCATACATTTTACAATTGATGAGTGGAAGTCTATTTTATGATAAGTCAGATAGTTTTGTGCATCTGATATTCTTGTCATTATTTGGTGATTTACATGAGGCGGGTCGATACTCATGGGGTGGAGCGTGCTTGGCATGGGTGTATAGACAACTATGCAAAGCATCGAAGCGAGATGTTTGTGCATTGTTGGTTCATTAATGCTTCTTCAAATATGGGCTTAGGAATGATTTCCCATAATAGCTCCACAACTTAGACATGCAAACGATCAACTTGATAGGGTGCTCAGACAGTTCGATCTTAAACAAAATAATCCAGTAGAATACAATACTAAGTTGCTTCTACATAACATTAACTTGAGATTTACAAATTGGTCAGACATGGTTGCACATTTAATAGAGCGATGACAGTCTCGTAGAAGATTTAAGGCAAAAGGGTTTTGATTAAACAATTTGATATGGATGTGACTCAAGAATACATTTATTGGTATAATAATATAACGAGGCTCTACATCACTCGACCAGGAGCAGTCGTGGGTCATCTGGTACACATTTGAATACTGAATAATTACTTAAATTATTTAATCAATTAAATATTTCTATCTTTTTTTACAATTTACCAAGATCGAACAACAAAAGACTTCGTGATGTTGCAGATGATCCACAAAAAGTCCTTGATATATGTAATAATAATGAGAGGTACATGGAGGAGACACATAATATGTAAGATCTACCAATTGTACCTCCACCAGTTCACAGAAGATGTGTTCGAGTGGAAGAAGTTGAACTAGATGAATTTTTCCATAATGTGGAAGAAGTGTCTCCCTATGAGACAGACACAGAGCCAAAATGGTTATGGTACTCCAATGATAATGATGCCAACATTTGGAGCAGGATATTGTGATTCTAAGATCGGTACAGAAAATTATGATTCAGGGATCGATCCATCGTCTTCATACATGGATGTCGGTCCAACAACTTTTTACATGCATGGACACGAATGTGGCCATGGAGAACATAACAAATACATGTATTATGAAGCATCTATACAGGTATTAGATCGACAAAAGTACAAAAAAAAACCAGAGAACCAAGAGGAGTCAGAACAACATAGAGTTTAGAGTCGACGATGTCTGAGTTGTGGAACACATTGATATTTTTTAATTTTCTAAATGAATGCAATTTGGTTATTACAAATATTTTAATTTACATTTAATTTTTATCAATTATAGGTCATTATAAAAAAACGATACAAAAATTATTTTTAATAATAAAAAATACAATTATAAATTTTCACAAAATAAATGATTTTAAAAGAAAGAAAACATGAAAATTTAAATTAAAAAAAAAAAATACAAGTTCTTGGTGGAACCAAGACATAGAAGAGAGAAAAGACTACGTCTTTGGTTGAACCCAAGACTTAGGAGAGAAAAAAAAAACTACAATATTTATATAAATATTTTAATATCTATAATATTGTAATAATTATTTTTGAAAACTACGTTATTTATTCAAATTTTCCTTTGCACATTCATCAATTTCACAAGAAAATGAAAATTCTCCAAACTTCAATCCCACGTTACATTAATTAATATATGTTTAATCTCTAATTATCTAAAACAGTCTCCAAATTTAATAGAGAAAAGTTGGGTGAAATATTTTTGTTTGTGACCGAGAGATGAGGAACATTTGAGCTAGATAGGTGCTTTAAAAAAATGCTTCTAATCATCACTCTTATCAATATATATTCCCCATCCTCTCACAGTTATTTCTAATTCCAAAATCCCAATTTTACTCACCAATAAAAAAGTTCAACAACTCTAAAATGGCATGGCTTTGGATTTGGATCCTGATTATTATTTCCCTCCTAATTCCTCTCTGTATCCTCGGAATCAACTACAAAAAATTACCTCCTGGTCCAAAAGGATTTCCCATTTTTGGGAGCCTTCATTTGCTAGGAAACCTTCCTCACAGAGATCTTCACAAACTCTCTCAAAAATATGGCCCCATAATGCACATCAAGTTAGGTATTATTCCCACAATTATCGTTTCTTCACCTAATGCAGCCGAGCTCTTTCTCAAGACTTATGACCATGTTTTTGCTAGCCGCCCTCACACAAATGCTTCCAACTACTTATTTTATGGCCAGAAGAATTTTGGCTTCTCCAAGTATGGTTCCTATTGGCGAAATATGCGAAAAATGTGCACGCATGAATTGCTTTCAAATCAAAAGGTCACTACGTTCGAACCGATGCGAAGTAACGAGGTGGGATTGTTGGTTGAGAATTTGAAGGAAGCTGCAAGAACTCAAGTTGTAGTGAATCTTAGTAGTAAGGTTTTGTGTGTTGTTAGGGACATGACATGTTTGATGGTTTTTGGGAAGAAATTTGTTGAAGAGGAAATGATAATGGATGAGAAGAGTTTTCATGATGCTGTAAAAGAGGTAGTACAATTAGTTGCGACTCCTAATTTATGTGATTTTATTCCTTGTGTTGCTTGGTTTGATCTGCAAGGAATTAATGGTAGAGCAAAACATCTCTGTAACATGTTTGATGGGTTCTTAGAGAAGATTATTGAAGAACATCTTGATCAGTTTAAGATTGCAAACAAGAATCAAGATTTTGTTGATGTTTTGTTGGGTTTAATGGGATCTCAAAATAATGAGTACAAGATCGATCGATCCACCATCAAAGCCTTAATCCTGGTAAGTACACTCATCAAAGTCCATATATATATGTATATAATTTCAATGATTTTACTAGTCTCGCACGATTCTGGATGTTGTATCTATTTGGAGGTTCAATTGTGTAATTTAATATAGATGTAGTACTCGTATCTTAACTTTTCATTCAGGTTTGAAGCAGATCCATAACTTTCTTTAAAATAAAGTATATATTACACTTATTACACATAATTCAAGATTAAAAAAGATTTAATAATATTTCACATGAAATTGGAAGTTTAAAAACATATCATGTACTTTATCGAAGTCTTAAAAGTCCTAATGTCAATTGTTTTAACTATAAATTTATGAGGGGTGTTTGGAGAGCAAGAAAAATGATCATTCTTAAATTTGGAAAAGTTGTCAAGTAGGAGGTTACATTGTAATGATATAATAATGCATGTATATATAAAGTTTATGTTTTTCTAGTCATAGAGCTTGCAAACTCTTTGTACTCTATAAATACTAAAATTCACAATTCTACTTAAAACCTACATTTTAGGAGATAGACGAGAGAAAAGCAAAGAAAAAAAGAGAAAATAGAGGATGTGAAGATTTTTATGTTGAACTACAAGGTTTGTTTAAGTATTTACGATAATATATGCATAAATATGTAAATTTAAATTTCTAAATAAATAACTCAACAAAAAAATTTAAAATATCCTAAAATCTATTAAGGTTCAGTCAGAAATTCAAGAGAGTTCATTGATATAAGGATAAAAACTATGTCCAAAAATATACCTTACGATAATAGAACTCATGTCACTATCTTTTCTAAATTGCAAAAGTAGCAAATTTAGAAGTCAGTATCCTTATGATTACCGTCTGATAGCCGATATTACTAATTTTATCATATTTTGCAATATGAAAAAATAAGTGTCATGTGCTGTTTTTTTCTAAATATTTTTGTCATTTGATACAATTTCTCTTAGAATAATTAGAATTCTAAAAAATTCTTTTTGGTTGGAGCTTCAACGATTCTATGTCATAGGAAGTGTGATCTTCGTTTCTAACCAAAGTAAGCAAAGAGAGGAAGAAAGAAAGTAAGAGAACTCGAGAGAAACTTTGAATGAGAATTAATTTTTTTGTTATAAAAGTTTTCTTTGTACCAAGTGAGTATATCTTTCATTTGTGTCAGTAATAAGTTTGAAGTAAAGTTAGAAGTCTAACAAAACACATGATGAATATAATGAACTTTTACACATGGAAAATAAAAGTAAACTAAATAAGATAATATAAAAAGATATTATACACGATATATTAAATACTCTAACGCGTGTACTCATCAACTTTTTTCTTCCCTTTACACTTTTTTTAATTTATATAGAATAGATCAAATATATGTGACGTTTTTAAGTTTAGAAACTAAAACAGGTTCTATCATCCTCTTTTGTTAATCCTACTTATACGTATACTTATACGTATTATAATGTTATATGTTTAGATAATTAATTGTGATTGTTTTCATTTTACGTTGGACAAACAAATTGTTTATATTATCATATATGAATTAATCAACGAGTGAGACTTAGTGAATCAAACATATTATTTTAAATCAATTTGTACGTTTGTTAGGTGAAAACACGTGGACTTTTGTGGTATAATTATATAATATAATGAAGTGAAGTCAAATGGCAGGAAATGGTGATTACAGCAATGGATACAACAGCCACCAGCATTGATTGGGCAATAGTTGAGCTCATTAGACATCCACATATAATGAACAAAATGCAACAAGAATTAGATAAAGTTGTTGGTTTACAAAGAATGGTATTAGAATCAGATTTAGAACACTTACAATACTTGAACATGGTTATCAAAGAGATTCTAAGATTACATCCACCAGTTCCATTACTAGTTCCTCATGAATCACTTCAAGATTGTACAATCAATGGCCTCCATATTCCTAAACAATCAAGAATAATAGTGAACGCATGGGCCATTGGACAAGATCCGACTATTTGGAATGACCCACAAAACTTCTTTCCTGAAAGGTTCATTGATAGTGAGGTTGACTTGAAAGGAAAAGACTTTGAATTGATCCCATTTGGGTCTGGAAGAAGAGGTTGTCCTGGAATGCATTTGGGTTTGACTGTGGTTAGATTATTGTTAGCTCAGCTTGTGCATGCTTTTCATTGGGAACTTCCTAATGACATTTTGCCTAACCAATTGGATGTGAGAGAAGAATTTGGTTTGACTTGTCCTAGAGCTCAACAACTTATGGTTACTCCTATTTATCGTCTAAAGATTTGAAGTGTTAATGCATGATCCACCAGACTATGATCTATATGGTAAAGTTTATATATGTTTATGTATGTTTTGTGTGATATTAAATAAATTAGGACATATTCTATTTCATATGACTTTGTGTTATAAATAATTATTAAATTACTTTTTATTTCATAATACAAAATCTATTTTGATTGAGATAGAAAAGAAAGAATACACAACATAAACCAACTTACTTACAAATCATGTTCTTCTCCACTAATTTTGCTTGGTGCAATCCACCTTCTTTGTTTGCTGTTCCAACTTATTCTTGTTAGGATTTTTGCCTTAAATGATAAAAGAGGCATGTATATAAATAGCAAAAGAAGTTTACTTTGTAAAAATAGAAATTTTTTATTGGAAATCATTAAAATTGACAAAGTTGACAAATTAAAGAAAAATTTAATATTCTATTTGTTGAGATTTATATCCTAAAACTCGTAGATTGTAAATATAATTCATTGATCATTATTAATAAAGTGTTATTATTGTAATAATTGTTATTGATTAAATTATTAGTTTTGTCTTAATAACCCAAATCCAATAAACTAATATTCTAAGTTGTTTAATGAGTCTTGAACAGTATGTAGAGACATACAAGGATCAATGTTTAAGATCAGCTTAAAGGGTCTATAGTATAGAGATAAGACTGAGTACCTTATCCTGGTAACACTATTGATACGACTCACTTTGTATTTGATACAAACGCAATGATCCAACGCGTTTGTGCAGTTGACATGCGAGTGAGGGTATCCTATGCAATGAGTTTGCATAAGATCGGACCACAAAACAGTAACCACTAGATGTAACTTCGTTAACTAGTTAAGTTTCTATTTCACTAGAATGACCTAGGTAATTTAGTCTTAATCCTGAGTGTGTTATGAACTCTTGTTCACGAGGGATTGTCCTTTGATTTGTACCGGTGACAGTGGCCAGATCGCCAACTCAATAAGCTTATCAAATTGAGGACAAGATCGAGCGGGGAGCTGGAAACATAATTACACAAGATGGAATTCACTCATTCCCTACTTTAGGGTAAGTAGATGAGTGTTCCCTTAAATGATGTCTCCAGGTCTTGAACAAAGGGCCTTACTCTCTCTATGGCACGAGAGGGGTTTCTGTTTATTGGTAGGACCATAAACAGGTTGTTCATTGGAGGAACACTAGTATTTAAGGATTAGAGGTAACCTATGGGTAAAACGGTAAATTAACCCAGCTGGTGTTTCAAACACTCTTGAAGGGCTATCTTACTGTTATTGGTTGATCCGTGAACACATAAATATATCTATAGTGAGAAGAGTTCAGCTGTGAGTCTTTAGTGAAGTGTACACACAGTTAACAAATATTGATTAATGTGGTTAATGAGTTTAGTCAATTAATCTCAGATCGTTGTAGCTTCTGATCTGTAGATCCATTAGATCCCCTTCCTAGCTTGTAAAGAGTAATGAGATTTATTTATATTGGTTGTAATTTGAAATGTTCAAATTTACTTAGGAAATTAGTTTAATGTATAATGATACATTATAATATAAAGTTTGTGAAACTTTACTATAAAATTAATTTTGGATATGATTCAAAATTAATTTATGAGAGATAAAATATTTGAATAAGTTCAAATATTAGTGTGAATTGGATTCATATTAAAATTATTGGTTATGAAAGAAACTTATATTTGAATATGATTCAAATTTAATTTAAGTTAAATATACTATATTTAATTTAGCTATTAATTAATTGAAGAATTAATTAATAATTTAGTTCATTTAATTAAATTAAATTAAATTAAATTAAATTAAATTAAATTTATAAGATATTGTAGAGATATTAATTAAATATGATTTAATTAATTATATTAATATAAATATATAAGATATTGGAAAAATATTCATTCAAATAAGATTTGAATGAAATATTAATTAAATATGATTTAATTAGTTATTAACTAATTGATTAATTGTTATTAATAGATTTGATAATAGATTGTAAATATCTAGAAGAAAACATTTTTCTTTATGACACATTCATTAAGAAAAAAGCAAAGGCTTTTTCTTTATGCAAAAAGAGTTTATCTCAAATATTTCTAAACTTTTTTCCATCACAATTGGTTCCCACAAACCAATCTCATCCTGGAGGATAGAAAGGTCTCCAACGGGTGGTGTCCCAATTTGGAGATTGCGTTGTAGATTTAGAGACGTCATCAAAAGTAAGTTCTCGTATTTTATCTTTAAAAGCATGCTTAGAATTTATTTAGAACTATGATTCTAAAATTTTGCCAATGTATTGATATTTTAATATTCTCAAATTAATTTGAGTAATGGTTCTTTAATTCTTCCGTTGCCAATGACTTTTATCCCTTTACTATCAATAATAAACATTGATAGACAATTGATATGTTTCTATTAAGGACATTGATAGACAGTGGTAGAAGTATATCAGTTTCTATCATTGAAAGCATCCAAAATTTTGCTATAGTTTGTAAGTATTTTAGTTTATTATTTTTCTATATTTAAAAATGTCCCAATCTTTATTTTAATTAACGAAATGGCAAAAATCGAAAAAACGATAAAATGGAATAATAAATTGTTACAAATAGGACTTAAATTCGCTTCTAAATCTTTCCATCCGTTTCATCTCCAATGAGGAAGAATGCCAACCTCTCATAAACATACATCCACATAGTTAGAACTGTTGAAAACTAGTGGCGATGCGTATACTCCAGACCTTAAAAAACGTCGTAGAACTCTGCCTCTATCATTCGCCATTTTCTACAAAATCATGATTTGAAAACCTTAACTCCCTTCTCTTTTGTCTACAATTTAATGGAAACGTTTTTTTCGCCATTTTCTGCAAAATCACCGTTTGAAAATCTTATTTTCTCTTTTGTCTACAATCTTTAATTATAAAAATAGGGAAAAGTAAAAACTTTGCTAAGAGTATGAATTTTATTTAAGAAATTTGACAATTTTCAAACTAGTCAAAACATTTAGATAGATTGAAAAAATTATTTTCATATTTTAGAAAAATGAAACTGAATCTAATATAACTACCAAATATTTACTATTTTATAAAAAGTTTATTAATAAAAAATTTTGATATTTTTGAAAGACAATTAAATAAATTTTATTAAAGATGGGTATAACTAATTTAATACAAGATTAAAATAATAAAAATGAATAAGATATTTTATTAAACCTATATTTTGTTGAAATCCTAGAAATAGATATTATGGATTAGTGGAGAGTGTTTTCTCAACGATAATAAAAAACTACAAACTATTTACCCTCTATAACAATAGACCACAAAAGTATAAATAGTTCGTACATTTTATCATTTTTGACAATTCCCGTTAGTTAAATATATATTTTAAAAAATAAATATTTTATCATTTTTGACAATTCCCGTTAGTTAAATATATATTTTAAAAAATAAATATTTAAACATTTATCGAAGATAAAAGTTGAATTATAATATAATTTTATTAAATAAATATTTAAACATTTATTAGATATAAATGTTGTGTTAGGATAATTAATTGGAGATATTATGGATAGAGATTCAAATAGAAAAGATTTGGCTGGCAAATAAATCTCATATTCAATTAGGATCTACACAATATCCAAGTTGAAAAATACACCATGTTTCAAAAATTCACTGGTCTTGCAAATGTCTGATACATTTAAAATACCGTATGTTCGTGAGAATTATAACATACCATATAAATATGACAATTTTCGTGATGAAATATGAGACAACTTTGATTTCTTACCATTTTGTCCATCTTGACTATTTACAACCACCCGAGTATGAATTCGCATTCAGTTTTCCAAAATTCAAATCACATTTAATTATAAAATCAGTCAATATTTGACTTTTCAAAGTCAAAAGTCAACATTTTAACTTTTTACAACTTTGACCATTTCCATCAATTTTGGCTTCCGAATATGAATCTATATTCATATTTTTAATATTTAAAGATAAAGCTCTATTTCAAACTTATTCAACGGTTATATCACATATATTCATTAGATTCTCTCGCTTTATCTAATTCGAATTACAACATATTGTTCTAAGTTAATTCCATACGAGCTAGTAGGGAAACCTAATGAGTCTATAGATCATGGGCTCCAATGATTCGAGATTAATTGGTTAACCCCTTTCAGACCGAGCTAATCAACATTCATTAACTAACGAGTCAATATTCTACTAAAGTCTCATAGTTGCACTTTCCTCACTATAGGTAATTTTTTTGTCCATCTAATATAACCATGATCAGTAAATTAATCTTTCCCTAGTTGTTTGTAACTTTGGCTGGGTCAAAATACTGTTTTACTTCTGAGACTACATCTTACTCCTTAAGTCCCACTTAACCACTATTGAACAATTGGTTTTAGGTCTAATGTATAAATTGAATCTCTCTCGTGTAAGCCATCATTCTCCTTTTAGTTATATTAATATTTCATAAGTTGTGAAAAACAAGTTTGAATGTTATTGTCAATTCTTTAAGGTTGAATTGTTTTAATAAGAAAATTGGAACAAATTTAGTTTAGAATAAGACTTGAGAATTGTGGGGCAATACGATCATTTTCTATATATTATTAGTGCTACTTTTTTTAATTAAATGAAAATAAATAAAAAAGATAGAGGGAGGGAATTTGAGTTTCCTTCTTTGTGAAAGTCAAGCAGTCTCCATTGTAATGACCCGGACTTTTAAGCTAAGCTAAGGCCATTACTCAAAACATAAATATCAAAATACACTTTCATGACAAGAGAAAACCTAAAATTTGTATAAAATTAATATCAAATAAATGTTCAAAGTCATGAAATCGACAAAACCAATAAAGATAATTTGAAAACGTGACCCATGGGTTGTGACAATTCTTTAAATGAAAATAAAGATAAATAAATAGGACAAAAACTTAATTTAAAATGTCTAATAATAAAATACTAAAAAACTGATATATAGACGTAGAAGCATAACTATGTCCTCATATGGCATGTAACGGGCTCTTTCTGTTGCTCGTCAGCTTTTCAAATCCTCTACCTTTGCCTGAAATATTAAACATAGAGAAAGAGTGAGTATATAAAATATACCCAGTAAGAGGCCCACTACTAGTCTTGCTAGGTGTCTGTTAACTTCTCATTAGGATCCCGTGAGAAGGTACCCAAAGCTATCGTGTGTCCGATATGGAACACACTCAATCTAGTGATCCCCAAGGATCACTATCATTTATCTGTGAATCCGAAGGAACACCTATGATACTAAGCTATAATTATCGTGTGCTTGATGGAACACACACAATCTAGTGATCTCGAAGAAACACCTTCATCTGTCGATGAACTCGAAGGAACACCTATGATATCGAACTGTGGTGATCCCGTCGAACAACTCATAAACATAATATGACAGACTAGTGATCGATGCACACAGTCATAAATCTGTGAAAGGTGGTGATCCAGAGGAACACCCATGTAGGTACAACCCTAATAGACAAAGTTAACAAACTACCACAGTCCATAACATGTAGCATATCATAATATGACATGAATATCAACAATAACATCCTTTATCATATGATTAATATATCATGCATCATAACATATGTAATGCTCCAAAATTTGAGGTTATATGAAGATTAAAAATTTTTGGTGTTCTTTTATTGAAGTTCGGTGAGGAAGAGAAATATTTTTTTATAGAACAAGAAAAGAAAGGAAAAGAAAAATAAAAGTAATAATATTTATAATATAATAATAATATATTATAATAATTATTAATAATATTATTTTAGACACTTCTCAATTCACATGTATCTCTTTCCCTCACTCTCTATCTTCTTCCTCTCTATCTTCTTCTTCTCCCTGTGACCTAGCTGCCTACCAAGGATCTCACCGCCATTTGTCTTCCACTGTCATCTGTCCGCCATCTGTCTCAAGTCGGTTGTCTTCTCCATCTATTTGTTGTTCGGGTCGCGCAAGCTGAGCCTCACGCTCTGTCCATGAACATTTTTCGTTTTTGCTCACAAATTTGTCAGACCCCATTCTAGGTTTTTCTTTATAACCTAGAGTGTGACATGAAAACACTTTCAAAAACAACTTTTTCACCGTAAAACCAGAAATTTCGACAGCATCCCCTTAAAATATTGGTTAGCCAGATTTGAAAAATGAGAGATGTTCACTTTTATATATATATACGTAAACTTCAGATTCAAAAATCACAAAAAGTGTGTCTCACCACACACTAACACCCAAACTATTCCATTCTAGAGAGTATCAAACATAGTTCATAGACAAACTCGATATTTAGATACAAAGAATTACAGTCCACTGTAAATCTCTCAAAATCATGCTTTAATACTAAGATGTCACACCCCGTCCACAGACCTCCTTGCTTGTCAAGCGAGACGCGGTGTGACTTGAGTATCTCTAAAGTGTTTAAAGGCCAAAGACACTCAGCTTAAGGTCCTTAAGCTTTGCTTAATCGCATACTCACTTCTTTCTTAAATTACAGTAATACTTTAGGTGATAAAATAACTTAATAAAGAAGGATAAGACAAACCAACACTTTTATTAATTTCAACAAATCGTTCTACAACATGCAATACAAATTAGCTGAGTTCAACGCTTAAACTATATAATAAAACATCTGGCAGCTTTCTCGTCAAACAACTCTTCACTCCTTCCTTACTTGGCTTAACGCTTAAAGTTTGGAAAAGAAAACTTAAAAACATAAGTCAAAAGACTTGGTGAGGTTGTAAGAAATTTTTTTTTTCGAAAATACCTTTCATAAACAACTTTTCATAAAACATGTCAAATGACATAAATGTATATCAATTCACATCTTTTCAATATTTCACATAAACATCAAAATACACATTAGTCTCTCACAACCCTTCATCCAAGAACATGAATTATTTCCAACGCCATGACTTATTATCTCGCGTTTAGACAGTAGTGTTGTCCTTTTCATCAAAAACATCAAGGAATATCTTGATTCATTCCTTGTTGCTCAGACAGCTTAACACAATGCAGTCATTTTAAACACCATTTTTTAATGTAGAAAAGATATAGAACAAACTTTAAACATAACATAAGCTTTTCATGGAAATTCCTTTGCAATCATTTATATTGAAATAATTATTTCAAATCAGTAAACTCTTTATAAAGAAAGCTTGAAATCACGTAAATCATTTTTAAGAAACACTCACAACACTAGGTGACTTTAACCCGAAATGCTCTTCTTCTTTTTCTTCTCGTGTAGTTACTTTGGTAGCATTTTAGCCTTTCAATTATTCTTTTGAACTTTTTCAAAGTGATAATACTCTAAAATTTGGCTAGAACTCCTATTTATACTACTCTCAAATAAGCTTAGTCACCGTTAAACTCTTGTTAACTTGCTAGCTCCTACTCTTAATGGTGCACGTGAAGCTTAAGGTTTAACTTAGTCATGCTTAGCTTAATCTCTAGATGTGGCCCATTAAGTACATTTAAGAAATTTTTGGGAACTTTCCTTAACTACTTTTTGGCAAGTCTTTCTTTTCGCGTAGTACCTTAATTGCATAGAATTACTTAAACACCGAGAAGCTAAGTCCTTATCGCCCTCAACGCCTACTTAACTTAATTGTCAACTTCTTCTAGCGTAGACTGCTCAAAACGCCTTCTTTAGGATACGTAGTTAAAATTTCAGCCTTTCTCAGGTACGGGTCTTATAATTATGACTTGTGGTACAGCACACTATGCATAAATCAACATGCTATATGGACTGACTTAATCATCATAACATAAATTGTACATAAATGATTGACATAACACATCAATAGAATCACTCCCCTTAATCAATATCCACTTGCAATAATATAATCAAGTATCCTTGATTCTCTAGCATCTCCTATCTTCAAAGAAGGATAGTGATGTTGAACTATTTGAAGCGTACAAGTCACCTCACTTAGCCATAATTCTGTAATATATCTTGTTAGTCGCTGGGGGCAACACATTTTGTTTTTCTCCAAAAACCACAACAAATAGTATGATTAAACCAAGAAATAAGAAGCACGATATCCAAGCAGTAGCAGAATAAAGGAGAAAGCAGCCAAAATCCCAACAAAACCAAATCTGAACCGAAAAATAATAATGAAAGTAAATAAAAGAAGTAGAAATCCTGAAGTATAGTTGGATGGAAAAATAAAAGAATAAACTACTAAATATGAAGTATCAATTAGCAAACATAACATATAACAATATATGACAGACCTAAATCAGGAATTGAAGTTCCAAACGCCTATTTTTAAAATCTCATATTTCATCTCTTTTATTTGCACACCTGTCTTTTACAAAACACTTAACGAGTTAATACAAACTTTTACATTAATGCATTAAGTACCAAATGACCAACCAAGTGTATTAGTTTATTTTTATATATAAAAACTAGAGAAGATCTCAGTAGGCTCTAAAAATGAATAAAGAGAAAACTACTCTGAGCAAAGTGCCTCTGGATCTTCAACTGTGAGAGATGCTCCATTGTCTAATGCAGTAAGATTAAGAATCATTCTTGCTGCTTTGGAAGCCCTAACAATAACAATAAAATGAAATATGTAAATGCATCAAATTTTTTTTAAAAAAAAAATGAGCTTAAACACATAAATAAGATTCAATTTGTAACCCAATTTTCGATTGTGTTTATTCATGAACCATAATTTATTTGTTTTATGCATTTGTTATTTGTATAAGAAATAGTTTAAATTGCATGAAAAAAGGGATATTCTTTTAACAACTAAAGAGAAGATTAATAGGTGTTCTTTTTTAGAGTTTGTTTTTTCAAATTTGGCTTAGAAATTTTTGAAGTTCAATTACAAATTCAGTTTAATTTTAAACATCAACATTTATATCTTTATATTTTTTATCTCTAAACTTTTACAAATATACATATAGTAAATCGATCTCTTTATAATTTTAAATAGATTGTCTGATATAGATCCTTGGACGTTAAAAATCTAACCTAATTATTGAAATGTGTTACATTTGAAAGTTATCAAACACCAAGCATTTAAAAGGAGTCCTAAGCCTTTTGGTTTCAAATCATATTAGTCAGGAACATTTTTAATAAGTAAACTATTGTTAAGTTTTCTTTTGTATTTTTTAGTTTGAAACGGAAAAAGAGGGTGAGTAGTCAAAAACTTTAGAAGAATAGTTTTACAATGGAATACTCAAAATGTGGTACACAAAATTGTGATACATATTTTACTTGAGATCATATCACCCTTTTATTAATAACTCAATAATGAGAATTTAACAGACAACGAGACTAGTAGTGAGTCTCTTACTGAATATATATGTTTATACTCACTCCTATAATTAATTTTTCAGGTAAAGGTAAAGATAGAAAAAAAGTAGATGAGACCCGAATTAGGACTAGGAGCATTTATCGATTTTATCACTATCATATTTTTTTTCATCTCTATTAAAATTAGTTAAAAAGTTTTGTATCATAATTATTTTAAATTAACTGCTTGACATAGAGAGAGAACCAAATAGGAATTTAAACTCGGCAAACAAAAAGGAAACAAATAAAAGTAAACTTCTTTTTGGTTTAGTATTAATTTTGTACACAAAAGTTATATTTGTGGTTTGAGGTGAAAGAAAGAAAGTGAAGATAGAGATTTACCATTGTTGAGGATTTTGGTAGTTAGAAGCCAAATCACCGAAGGCGATGTGGAGCATGTCAGTGTTTACAGTACCAGGATGAAGTGCAATAATAGCCATTCCCTTTGGTAGCTCTTCTGCAATCGATTTCGTCAAACCCTCAATTCCCCACTTTGATGCGCTATACGATGAGAACTGAATTAAGTTATAAAATTTGGAGTTAGAAAATTTATATTTAGAGTGTAGAGTTTGCAATTTTATATTGTTTAGTATTGAAATAGTTTAATTAGTTGTTTATTATGAACTTATAAGTAGGGATGGTAGTTTAAAAAAAAGTAACAGAGGATGGACTTGAAACACTATGAAATAAATTACCTTTTGTTCCAATCTCTTCCATAGTCTATGCATACTCTCTTTACCATTGGAATTAGAGGAGAACTTTTGTGTGATTATAATACTTTCTAACGAATTTCTTTCTTCCAGTCGGTAGAATTATATTGTGAAGTTTTTTTCTTTTTCTGCATTTCGTACTGATGTACAGATAAATAAAATTTACCAGAAAATGTGTAGACAGATCAGAGTGTAGTACATACCATAGGAGCTCCAATTCTTCCCCATAATGAAGACATGTTCACAATAATTTTCTTCTCCCTTGCGATCATGGGAGGAATGAAATGACGTAGTACATTTGCTGTTCCTTTGATATTTGTATCAATCACTGAATCAAAATCCTTTTGTGGAATCTCCCAAAACTTTGACTTCTCATTCGCTATAGCAGCATTGTTCACTAAACAGATAGATATTCATACATATTATTAAATATATATATATATAAAAGAAAACATATGAATAATGATCAGATTCAAAGTGGTTATAATGTCGATGCTATCCTACACAATAATGTAATCATACACATGCTCCTTCTTTTATTGTCCAATATTTGGTTTTGAGATATAACACACGTAGTTCATCCAAATATGGTATTGGTATTAGAAATGATGAATCCCAAGTGGGCATGCATTATATTCAGTCCAAAAACAAAAAGTAGAATTTGATTCAAGTGGGAGGAATCTAAAGAAACAACCCCCATGTTAAAAATAATCTATAATTTTTATAATACAAGTTAATTACTTCATTTTTTTATTGATTTTGAAATAAAACTCAATTATCCAAATCTAATATAGTAACGTAGTCATCAATAAAGTCCAAACAAGCATTCAATCCAAAAATAAGAAACGAGAACCCGTTCCAATAACGCAACTCCAAAAAAAACTCTATATATCTTGACATTTTGAGAGTGGACATTAGGATCCTACGATGTGCAGAAGATATATTTGTTATATCTAATTTGAAATACGTGTGTTTAATAATGTTGAAAATAAAAAGTAGTTAAAAGACTATTCAATCTAAAACTCATCACATAGAAGTTAAAAAATAATCAAATTCACGTTAAATCATAAAAAAAGATTTGAAAAGGCCGTAGAATACGTTAAACAATAAAATTGTTATAATTCTAGAAAACGCAAAAATTTGCAATGATCTTTGAAATTAAGGTACAAAAACTTCATATAAAACTTAGAGGGTAAGTTAACAAAATTAAAACTAAAACTAACAAAAAATGGAAATGAGATACTATATAGAAAAAAATGTTGAACTCAACTACTTAAAAAGTTAGATTTGATATCCTAATTTTTTATTTTACAAAAAAGTTTAGATATATAAAATTTTATAAAAAATTCTGGATATTAGTTAGAATAAAATATGTGTGTGTGTTTTTTTATATATATTTTCTTTATTTTCGCTAGATATATAGAAAAGGATAAATTTGACAAAATATAACAAAAATTTCCCATTCTGTCTATAATAGACATCGATATTGAATAGAAATTTATCGGTTTCTATCACGATAGAATCTAAAATTAATTTTGTTATAGTTTGTAAATATTTTTGTTTATTTTTTATAACTTTATATATATATATACATGGAAGAGATATAAACATATATTTTTTTATAAAATATTAGTGGATATGTTTTTATAATCTATCGGGTATGATGCTAAAATGATGGGCTAAAAAAGTTCATTGAAGTATTTAATATCAAATTTACCTATCATGATCATCAAAGAGGAGAAACAAAATGTTAGATATTATAGATGATAGAGAACTTATATTATGTTGTCTATGAAATCTGTTTTTCTTTTGTTTTCTTTTGTTCTCTTTTACCCAAAGGTGAATATTGAAACGTATACCAAGGATATCAGGAATGAGATTTGTTTGAAGGACAGCTTGAAGTAGATCTTCCACACCACTATTTGAAGTCTACAGAAAACCAAAATAATTTATTTGAAATTACATATATATGTTATGTATGTGTGTGTAGTAATAATAATAATTAATTAATAATAGTGAAAAGAAAGGATGGAAGAAATAATTTACCACATCAAGGTTGAGGAGCAAGTGTTGTTTAGTGGAGATAGAAGAGAGCTGTGTTTGAAGAGAATGAAGAGTGTTATGATTACGAGAACAACCAACAATGGTATGGCCAAGCTTTGCCAATTCTAAAGCCAAACCTCGTCCTAACCCTCTGCTCACTCCAGTTATCAAAACTACAAGTGAAGTACTCTTACCATCTTCTTCCTTCCTACCTTCTTCTTCCATCATTTTCCTTTTTCTTTTTAATTCCAAACTCACGATATCCATAAGAAAGATATAATATAACAGTTAAACATACTCTTGTCTTTGGGTTCACCACCTCCACACAAAAACTATACTTTGTCTTTTTGAACATCATACACTCCTTCTCGTCTTTTTCTTCTGGGGTCTATTCATAAACACTATATTTCTTTTTATTAATTACTTTATTTATATATATATATATATATATATATATATTAGCAATGTTATCATCACAACAAAGACAAACTCATTTATGACAAACTCATTTATGCATTATAGAACTGAGCCAAAATTTGACATTTATTGGTGTTTCTACTTTCCTCTCTCTCCGATTTCCTTTTCTACATTATTCCTCTTGCTGTTTTTTTTTACTGTATTCAAGGGTTTCCGACGGATTGCAAATTGGCTATGGACTACGTGCCTTATGATAGTTACGATAAGTTTACTCTCATGATGCTTTCCTTTTCTGTTATAAAGGGTTTTCAAGTGTTTTTCTTCGAATCTTAGGTTGCCAGTTTAGTTTTGAGAATTTAGTAATTAGCATGCATTACAACCCTATTTCAAACAAAGATAGAGTTAATAGAAAAACTCACCTTTGATGCTTTTCTATTTTTGTAATCTCCTCGAGAACACTTTGTACTCTCCTTACGAACTTGAAGTCGGAACTACCACTAGACCTGCTATTCTCCAAACTTAGAACGGGGTTGTGGAATCTGTTCGATAAAAGAATTAGGGAGAGAGATGGAATTTTTTAGTAAGAACATAACTTTTAGATCTTTGTTGAGAGTAAAAAAGATGAATTCTTCGTTTATTTTGTAATTTTTAATTACAAAAATGAAATCTCACAAATTTTAAAAACAAAGAGACCTTTCACCTTTGCAAAAAAAAAAAAAAAAACCTCTTTACCAGCAAACTACATGCAAGAGTTTCCCTATCTCACCAATTAGCGTTTCACTAACTATTAGTCGGGTACGTGTCTTGCATGCATAAGCCAATTGCATATCATATGAAAGTGGTAAGTTTGTCAAATCTCAACAAGTGTTATTATTTAAATTATTATAATAACAATATGGTAATTTAATATTTAAATCAAATTCAAAGTTTGACTTTTTCAAGTCTAGTCAACATTTTGACTTTTTACCATTTTGTCTATCTTGACTAATTTTGATCTTCCGAACATGAATCCGCATTCATTTCTCCAAAATTCAAATCATATTTTAATATAAAGTTCGTGAAAGTTTAACTTCTTAAAGTCAAAAGTCAAAATCTTAACTTTTCACATCTTTGACCACTTCCATTAATTCCGAGCTTCTAAATATGAATTTGTATTCATATTTTTAATATTTAAATCACATTTAAACATAAAGCTCTTTCTTAAGCTTATAACTGAAGACTATATCAAATATATTTGCCCCTTTCTCTCTCTTTACCTAGTTCAAACAATTTGAATTATTTTATCGTAATGTTCTAAGTTGATTCCTTGTGAGCTAGCGGGGAACCTAATGGCCTACAGATCATGGACTCCAATTAACGATATGAGATTAACTGGCTAAACTCTTTAGATAGAGTTAATCAACTTTCATTAACTAACGGGTCATTTCTCTAAAGTCTTGTAGTTGCACTCCCTTTAATATAGATATATTTGTTTCCATGTGATATAACGATGATAAGTAAGTTAATCCTTCATAGGTTATTCGTAATCTTAATTGGGTCAAAGTATCGTTTTACCTCCGAGACTACATCTTGCTCCTTAAGTCCCACTGATCCACTATTAATGATCAATTAGTTTTAGGTCTAACCTTTAAACTGAATCCCTCTTGGGCCAAGAGGGTGAGGCTCCTTGTTAAAGACTTAGATTCAGTCCTTAAGGGTACAACTTATCTACTAATCGTAAAGAGAGTAAGAGTGAATTTCGTCTTGCACCCTATGTCCCTAATTATCCACCTAATCTTATCCCTGAAATGGAAGGCTTATTAGGCCAACGCCATTGAGCTGCCCTCACCTATGCAGATCTAAGGATAATTTCGTGTGAAAAGAAGTTTATAGTTAGCTCAAGATTAAAATTAAGTTATATTGGATATCTATAAACGAAATAGTCAGTTTTATTAAACTCAATGATGTTATAACCTAAAAGCGACTATTTCATGGTTCCAGTCTTATGTAAACTCTTTACATAGGATGTCCTCAATTCAAGATCACATCGTTTGTACTAACTACAAAGCGGTTCATATCCATAGTGTCCCCAGAATAAGGTGTCCAACCGTATTCGTATACTATAGACTATTTAGGCTATATACTTGAACTTGATCCATATTTATGTCTCTATATAAAGTTTAATTTTACTTAATAATAGCCTCGGGTCCTTAATTTATTGACTTTGAGATTATAGTATCAATAACAAATTTATTGAATAAGATATGCTTACAAACTACGAGTTTTAGAACATAAATTCCAACATAAACATACATACAATATACAATTTTAATTTACAATCTAACATAAACATACATACAATAACAATTTCAATTTCTATTTAATTTAACTTATTCATACAACATATTTAATAACAAACATACATACAATATAACAAACATGTATACAATCTACACATACAATACACAATCTACAATTTACAATTTACAAAATACAATATACAAACATACATACAATTTACAATATACATATTCATACACTAATACACAACGACATTGAAACCAAGGCCAACACCTTTCTCACCGCATTGGCAAAAACTCTTTCTTACGATGCTCGTTATCCTAACGCCATTTTCTGTGTTGGCAAAACTTCGATTCCTTGTAGTGTTATCCTCATGCTAATTCTCTGTTGAAAAATAATGAATGCTTATTTTCTTCCATTTGTCCATTTACCATTTATGGAGGGAGATTGTTGGAATAAATGGTTATTGTTTGTGTTTCTTCATGAATGCATGCATCATGAGTGGATGCGTCATTTCATAAAAATTAATAACTAAATTATAGAAAAAAAACATAACTTTTCGAATGACCATGAATAAGTCTATAAATAAGGTCTTTTTCTATTTGGTTGAAAAAAACACATCTTTTTCATTATCCACAATCTTGACGTTTGGTTGATCCACAAAATTTTGTTCATTGATCTTTTAGATGGGGTGCTACTCTTAGAATAAAGGTGATATGTTTTATCCTGAGAGACAATTACTCTCAAAACTCAAGCACTATCTGTCTTTGGTTTTGTTTTGTATGTGCTTGGCCATAAAAGAAATTTTGTATCAATAATGATCAAACTGGAAGTTTGTTAATGTTTTGGTTGGCTGCAGGGATAACATTTAATTATTGATAAATTTTGTTATACTTGTCGCTTTTATATACTAATATTTTGAATCTAATTATTATATTTGCAACTATTTCAATCTTCTAAATCACCAATTATAGAAATGCTTGCATTTTCTAATTATCAAAATGAAAGGGTCAACCATTGTGTGTTGTCCTTGTGATAGTGGGAACATAAAAAAGAGAACAGAGGGCTAGAAGGACATGAATTAATCAATCCATAGTGATCACCTACTTAAGATTTAATATCATAAGAGTGTAGTTTTTGTTGATACCCAAATTCCTTACGAAGACAGATGGGTTGCCCCATATTAAAAAAATGATATTAAAGGCTTAATTTGTTGCAGGGTAGCTTATATAAACATTATTGTACTAGTAACTTTTCTTTTATTAACTCATACTTTTTCTTTTTCTTTTTTTTTTACAAAGAAATGTGATCTCTGTTTGGGATTTTATTATTATTAGAAAAGAAGTCTTGGTCTATCCACTCAAATGATTATTTTTCCAAAGGTAAATTGATTTTGAGTCAATTCATTCACATTTATAAACGTAGATGAGCTGAAAATCCAATCACAAATAGCAATAATGGACAAAAAAAAAAAAACAAAAAAACAAAAAGTTAGTTTGAAAAAGAAAAAAGATGAACTGCAAATTTCTCTTCTACAATAAAGTCAAAAAATCATTTTGAAACTTCAATTACTTAATAGAGACTGAATCTTAAACAAAAGAGTACAAATATTGTTTGAAATGTGAAAAATCAATAAAATTTAAAACTCAAACTTAGAAGATTAAAGGAGAAAACATCCAAAAGAACCTCAGGGAAACACAAGGAGGACATGAAGTAAATCCAAATTTAGATAAGTTTTTTCTTTTTCTTTTTGTATGATATTGACCACATGTGTACACAAAGGCCTCATTTAAAGCATATAGCATTATTATCACCAGCCATTTTTTCTGACTCTCAACTCAATAATTGAGTTATATCTATATAAGACCATTGACAGGGTGACCTTTGAAAAAAGAAAACCAAATTTTTGTAGAAATTATGAGGATTGAAAAGTGACTCAATAAGTGGGAGGATCTTATCACTTCTATTTGATTTGACATCCAAACCCAATCATAAAAACTATTGAAGGAAAATAAAGAATCGGCTAACTTCAACGGCTACACGTTATAACTGAAACATTTTGAACCCATTAACCAGCATGGTATCAATTCGTTTAAGTGATTTTTTCCTTATACCTCTATCAATAAATAATTGAGGGTTAAGATAAATACTAGGTAATGACTTAGAATGATTTAGTTTTAATTGATACATCCTTGTTGAAGTTTTAGGATTATAAAAATTGTGTTCCCCATTTCAATGCTTGGCCATATAAAGCTGATTCTAGGCTTTAGATTATATATATATATATATATTACATCTATTTACTTTTCCATTACCACATTTATTCACTTTTCTATTACCACATTTGAATTTAAAAACTCACGAACTAAAAAGATTTAATGACCAAATAAATTTTTTCTTATAAACCTAAAAACTAAAAGGTGTTAAGGAAACGTGGTAAAACTTTCCAAATTGAGGAATAAAAAACCATATGATCATAGTAGAAAACTCCACTATCAATATTAATAGATAGTAAACTAAACATACTATCAATTGACAATTTATTACATATAAAGAAAAAACAATATTACTCGAAAGGAAATGAAAAAAGAAGAGTCCATTAAAAGATGGCACCCAGTTACTATGATCACACTCATTTTCTTTGCTTTGAGTTCCTTCCTCCACCTATGCCTCTGTTATGTAACAATCAAATGACTTTCTCCTTCTTTATATAACACTGTAAGATTAAAAAAAACTGAACTCAATAATCCTTCAATTTCATTGTTAGAGATTTGACTTGAAGTTTACAAGTAAACACCTAAGCCAAAATAATTGCATCCCAATTAAATTGGTAGGTTGTTAGTTTGAGGAAAAAAGATCAAGAGCAGAAGAAAGCAATTATATCATTGCCCACCATTTTGTGATTGTCTGTTCTTGGGATTTGACTTCTGTTGATGAAATCCATATTGAAATCAATACTGAATATTTCAGGGTGAAAACAATCCTACATAGTTGAAAACCATAACGCAAATCTTTGAACTTTTAAGTAACAGATTGGTGTATACTAACTCTACTAACATCTATATGTACTAAGGACGTGAGGTATGTGTAGTTTAAATCCCTCACCTTCAATTTATAAAAAAAAAGAAAAGAAAAGAAAAAGAAAGAAAAGGAAAAGAAAAAGGAAGTACTTCACTACAAAATCACTTGAGATCAAAGTGCTTCCTCGCAGCCTTTTCTCTTCCTCTTTTCAATTATTATTTCCATATAAAGTCACTACGGACACTGTTTACAGTGCTTGTAATATTCTAACAACAGAAAAAAGTGAAAATTATTGTAACTATTGAAAGTAGAGACAAAGAGCACACATCGATTTACATGAAAACTCGAATACCAAGAGAAAAACTACGATATTTTGTCCTTATTATTTTCTAAATGAACTTACAATAAGTACAATGAAAGAGAATTAATAGAATACACAAGGAAATAATAAAATGAAAAGATTTAGGAATTAGGAAAAATATTCCCATAATCTTTCCATAAATACCCTAAGGGCTAAGCCCACTAATTCTAACACTCCCCCTCAAGTTGGGACGTAAATATCAATGAGGTCCAACTTGCTAACACAAAAGTTGAAGTTCAGTTTGAGAAGCCCCTTGGTAAGAACACATCAACAACCTGTTGACTCGAAAGGATGTACATAATGCATATGCTCCCACTGTCAAGTCTTTCTTTAATGAAATATCGATCAATCTCAACATGTTTAGTTTGGTCATGTTGAAAGGAGTTGTTAACAATACTAGTAGCAGCTTTATTATCACAGAAAAAATTCAATAGTGTCTCATATTCCTGATGAAGATCAGATAGGACTTCCTTAAGCCAAATTTTCTCACATATTCACAAACTCATGGCTCGATATTCGACCTCAGCGCTGCTTCTAGCAACAAACCCTTTTCTTCTTACTCCTCCAAGTTACAAGATTGCCCCAATCAAAGGTACAATAAACAAAGGTAGACTTTCTATCAACAACAGATCCTGCCCAGTCCAAGCCTATGTATGCCTCAATGGTCTTTCTGTTTATCTTTCTAAACATCAACCCCTTACCATGTGCTGTTTTCAAGTATCTCAAAATTCTGTTGACAACTTTCATGTGTTCCTCATAGGGAGCATGCATAAATTGGCTGACAACACTCACAATAAAGAAAATATAAGGACGAGTATGGATAAGTAAATTAATTACCCACAAGGTGCTGATGTCATTGATCTTTATCAACTAGAACTTGATCATCAAAATTTATTGGTTTAAAGTTGAATTTAATAGAAGTGTCAGAAGGACGACATCCCAACATACCTGTCTCGGTTGGTAAATCAAAGAGTACATTTTCTTTGAGACACAAAGATGCATGCCTTCTTTAATTCTAACCACCTTCATTCCAAATCCTTGATTTCAACTCAAACCCCATCTTCTTCTTTAGTTAAACGATCTCATCAGTATCATCCCTACATAGCACAATGGCATCGACATAAACAATCAATACTGCAATTTTCCTTGCCTTAAAGACTTTGGTGAACAAGGTGTAATCAGACTGCATTGATTGTACCCCTGAGACTTGATGAAAGTGGAAAATCTGTCAAACCACGCTCTTGGTGATTGTTTCAACCTATATAAGGATTTTTTAAATTTGCATACCTGTTTATTAAATTAAGCTTCAAATCCAAGAGGTGGACTCATATATAGTACCTCTTTAAGATCCTCATTCAAGAATTCATTCTTAACATCAAGTTGACGTAGGGGTCAATCTTTATTCACTGCAACAAACAACAAAACTCTAATAGTGTTCAATTTTGCTACAAGAGAAAAAGTCTCAAAATAGTCAATCTCGTAAGTCTGAGTGAACCCTTTTGAACCTAGTCTGGCCTTATGTTTGTCAATTGTACCATATGCCTTGTATTTAAGAACGAGCACCCATTTTCATCACACAGTTTTATGTTCCTTAGGTAGGACTCGGATCTCTCAAGTCTTGTTCTTCTCAAGGGCCCACATCTCTACCATGACAACATTCTTTCACTTAGAAAAATCTAAAGCAATGTGGATATTTTTTGGTATTACAGTAGAGTCAAGACTAGCCATGAAGGCTCTGAACTAAAGAGATAGGTTCTCATAAGAAACATAGTTAGCAATAGAGTGTTTATTACAGGATCCAATACCCTTCCTCAATGCAGTAATCAGATTAAGAGAGGGATCAAACTTACTGATATTTTCTGAACAACCCTCCCTAATTTCATTTTTAGTAACTCTTGTACTGACCTCATTTTCATCATTACTATCATTTCCATCCATGATGACCTTAGTATCAACATTTCCCTGTTCATTTATATTTTTAGGAATAGTTATCTTGAACCTATCACTTGCCTCATTTTACTATCAATGTGTGACTTAATAGAAGAAGCCATACCTGATCTCATAAAGGTTCAGAATCTTGGGCTGGAGTTGGATAATTAGCAAGAAACTCAACTTCCTTTCTAGGATTCCTCCTATAGTAGGTTTTTTAAGGAACTTGATTTGTAAGTACAACTCTGTAGTAAGGATCTGGGCTTGGTATGGTAACGAGAGTAAGATTGGTAGACTTTAAAGATGTCACCCAGTTATAGTTGGACTCTTTACTCTCACTCGCTCCTAAAGTTGGCTAATGAGATAGAAAGCATGATCTTCGAGAAAGGTAACATCCATGGAGACAAAGTACTTACGAGAAGATGGGTGAAAGCATTTAGAGCCTTGTTGATGCATAGGATAACCAACAAAAACACATGCCTGAGTCCAAGGAATAAACTTAGATGGGTTAGGATCATGGTTATGAACATAGGTTGTGCACCCCAATACTCGAAGAGGAACATCAGAGATGAGGCGGATACAAGGATACGACTCTTTAATACACTCTAAGGGGGTCTAAAGATGTAGGACTTGAGAAGGCATTTGGTTGATAACATGGCTTGCAGTCAGAACAACATCTCTCTAGAGATAAAAAGGAAGAAAAGTAGACAACATAAGAGAATGAGTAACTTTCAAAAGGTATTGGTTTTTCCACTTAGCTACTCCATTTTGTTGGGGGTGTAGGCACAAGAACTTTGGTGGACAATGCCTTTGGTGGACAATGCCTTTGGAAGACAAAAACTCATTGAGGTGTGCTTTTGGAACTCTCGACCATTGTCACTCGGCAAAATAGCAATCTTTGTATTAAAGTATGTTTCTACGGTGTTATAGAACAACGATAAGAAAAATCCAGGTAAGATAGGTATGGTCATCAATAAAGGTTATAAATCATTGTTTTCCAAATGAGGTTGTTATCTTTGGACTGAAGTGTGTTTCTACGGTGTTATAGAAGTCCAAAAAGATAGAGGTGACCTCAGATTTGTCGGAGATAAGAAAAGTCCAGGTAAAGACAGGTATGGTCATCAATAAAGGTTATGAACCATTGTTTTTCAAATGAGGTTGTTATCTTGGATAGTGTCCACAAATATTAGTATGAATAAGAGTGAACGGTGGGTTGGTTTGCATGGTTGTGAAGGAAAATAAACCCAATGTTGTTTGGCCCAAATACATACATCACAAGATAAGGTAGACATATCAATTTTAGAGAAGAGGTGAGGAAATAAATGTTTCATATATTACAAATTAGGGTGGCCTACATGAAAATGACACAACATACAGTCTTGTCTAGAAGTAGTAAAATAGAAAGATAAAATACCAGTTCTAGAAGAGGTATCGTCATCAATGAGGTAGAGTCTCCTACTATGTTCGGTAGTGCCAATCATTTTCCCTAAGCTCAAGTTCTAAAAAGAGACAGAATTAGGTAAGAATATTGCCTTGTCGTTTAACTCATGAAAAAGATCTTGCATATAGAAAGCAAATTATAATAAAGTTTGGGCACATGCAAAACATTATGTAACCAGAACCCTGCATAGGGATAAATCTTTCCCTTTCCAGCAATGGGGGCAAAGCAGTCATTTGCAATTCTAATTGTTCCATTGCCAACACAAGGAATATAAGACACAAAATGTTCAAAGGGCCCAGTCAAATGATCTGTGGGGCAAGAGTCCAGAATCCAGGGGTTATTCCCATCAACACTAATAAGACAGAAGGACTGAGGTATACTTGATTGGACAATGGCACCTAAAGTAGCAGGACTAGGATCAGTCTAGTTCCTATGTGGATCAAGTGGTTGAGAAGGTCCAACAAGTTCACTCACATACGCGCACCCTGTGTTCTTTTTGTCGATGAAAGGGCATTTCTTACCTTATAGGGGATGACCATGTAACTTTTAACATTGTTCTTTGGTATGCCATTTTTTTTTTTTTTTTTGCAATGCTTACAGATAGGAATTGGTTTTCCATTGTGCTTGTCACTACCACTAATAGAGGACCTCACACTAAAAGCAGCAAAGTCAATAGTAGGAGTTGCAAAAATACTCTAGCACTTGTGCAATCTTCCTCGAGGAAAATTTCAAAATAGACTTCCATTAGGGAGGAAATCAGTCTTTGGCCTAGTATGCGCCCTCGAACTGCATCAAACTTAGGATTCAGCTCAGCAAGAAAATCATAAATCCTGTTAAAAAAGGTCCATTTCAGACTAGTTCTCTACATAGGTTCATTTCCTTCCAGATAAGAGAAAGCTTATTAAAAAAGGATGTGACATCCAAGGTTCCTTGCTTGCATTCATGAACCTGCTTCCTTAACATGTTTAGGTTAGAGACATTCTGAAGCTTGGAGTAAAGTGTACGGGTTGTGTCCTAAATATTTTGGCTGTAACAACAAACGGTAACAACTTGCCAATCTAAGAGTCCATATTGTTGATCAATATGGATTGAAGAATAGAGTCCTCTACCTTCTAGTATCGTTTTTGTGGGTCGCCCGGTGTAGGGCTAGATATTTCCTCCATTAGAAAGCCAGATTTATGTTGTCCTTCAAGGACTATCTTCACTGACCAAGACCATGAGAAATAATTATTGTCATTCAACTTTACCCCTAAAGGATGATACGTCATAGCCTAAGCCACTATAATAGACACATGAGAAGAGGATAAAGTAGAGAACGAGGTTATCAAATTCTCCAAATACATCGTTATAGAGGTATTGGATGCCCTCTCTAAGGTAGCCTCAAGTGTTGCAATCTATTGTTGAAGCCCTTCTAGTTGTTTTTTAGCTATTCTCAAGGAAGCTTGTACCTTAGGGTTGGAAAGTGCGGAAGATTCACCAACCTAAATGTTGAGTGAATTTGAAGATTCTTAACATCGAAATGATATCTTAGGTCAATGGGCCACAGGCATACATATTTAACGACAGAATGAGTGGCGGCCAGCTAGAATTAGGTGGTAGTATAAAAATTAGGGTGAGGGGAGCAATATAGGCCACAGATGAAGCAATATAGGTCATAAGGCATACAAATTTAACGACAGAAGCAATAGTGGCCAGCTAGAATTAGATGGCAGTACATAAATTGGGGTGTGGGGAGCAATATAGGCGACAAATGAAGAAAAGGGTTACATAAATGGGATGGTCAGTGTCGTTTGAAGAGGAAGGATCGAAATGTGCAGCTCTAGCGATGGCGTGTGAAGGTTGGTGACGACGCGTTGCGGCGCATGAGGCGTGTTTGGTGTTGCAAACGACTGAATAATTAATGGGAATGCATTTTTTGATGTTTACTGAAGGTGGCAAAACCATTCGTCTATTGCAACACTAATCCGAGCATCGACTGCAGTGGCGGCAACGACATAAAAACTGGTGATTGTCTTCTCTATTCGATTTCCATCATTGGTTGTGTCCTCTAGGACTTCTAAGGTGTGTTTAATGTCCCACTCTGATACCATATTAAAAGTAGAGACAAAGACCACACATGGATTTACGTAAATATCCAAGTATTAGAAGAAAGCCACGATATTTTGTTCTTATGAATTTACAATAGGTACAATGAAGAAGAATAAATAGAATACACAAGGGAATAATGAAAGGAAAAGATTTAGGAATTAGGAAAAATATTTCCATGCCCTTTCCATAAATACCCAAAGGTCTAAGCTCACTAATTCTAACAGTAACGTTGTGTGAGTTGAAAGAGAACACAAAGAGGTATATGTGTGCATACCTTTTATTCCTTGTAGTTGAGGTAATATGAAGTTAGGCTTTTTGTAGCTTTTAAAACCAGTATGGTGGTAATGTCATCAATAATTAAGAGAAGGAATTGAGAATTCTAAAATCCTAACTTCTATATATAATAAACACATCATAGAAATGATTCTTTTAATAAAGAAATAGAAATTTTCCCATGTAGAAAAAATGTCAAACTATTTACAAAAATAGCAATAAAAAAAATGTCAATAGATACTAATAGACTTTAATCAATATCCATTAATGAGATAAAATCAATGATAGACTTCAACCAGTTTCAATTACTAAAAACATTGATAATAGACTATCATTAAAGTTTATCTAGGTTGTAATGAATTTAGAAAATTTTACTACAACTTGTAAATAGTGAAGGAAAATGAATGTGCATTACTCCCGTTAATACATGGGTGAGTTCAGTCCAATCCTCCTTGTCTTCTTTTTCTTCTTCCTTTTGTTTTCTTGTCTTGAATCTGCAATTTGGATAGTTTAAAATTCTCAAGAATCGTCCTTCTGTTAAGGAACTGTGGTAGTTGGAGAAATTCTTGGGACAAAGAGACTAAATTGGAACAATCTTCAAGACACAAACTTTAAAGTGAAGTGAGGTGAATGATTCCTTCTGACAAGGAAGTTAATTTGGGACAATCCCAAATAAGCATGTGTGATAGGGAAATGAGATCACCTACATCTTCCAACCATAAACATAAGTTAGGACATCTATCAATTTTCAAACGTGATAGTGAAGTGAGTTTGCCAATCCCCTTAAATACTCACTAAATTTTCTCAGTTTGATAGCTTCAAAGTTTCAAGACTTGTGATAAATCAAACTCTTGGGCAAATACTCCAATTTGAGAATATCCTCAAGCCGAAGTGTTCGAAGATTATTGAGTTTTTTTCATCCTACATCATCGATATCCTCATCAACAAGATGGAGAGAAGACATTTGAAAACTTTTGCAGCTTTCTATGATAAGAGACTTAAGATGTGTCATACTGCAGAATAACTCCTCTGGCGAGAACTCAAGATCAATAGTTCCAATCTCAAGGAAAAATAATTTTGACAATGTTGAACAAGAAGAAGAAGAATGTTCAGAAAGGTTTGTTTCCATTTGTAATACCATTTCAAAAAGTTTCACACTAACGCCGCATATTCTCAATGATTCAAAGGATGGATGTTGTAGAATAGAAGCGAACAGAGGACAATAAAAAAGACAACTTTGAGAGTTGATGTAATATTAATGATGGAAATGAAATTTCCCCCTTCCACCACCCATTCCACTTGGACATGCTGTTGTTGATGAAGAAACAAAATTGTTGTTATATCAATGTGTTCAATATTAGGTAAGTATCCAAGAAGAAGATGCTTGAGATATGAAAATTGATCAAACTATAAGAGATGCTCCAATTTTAATATTAGGCAAGTATCCAAGAAGAAGATGCTTGAGATATGGAAATTGATCAAACTATAAGAGATGCTCTGATTTTTCACAATGCGAAAGCTCTACACTAACTAAACCAGCCAGGAAATTTGAAAAAAACCAATCACATAACTTCATTCCTCTATATCCTATTATAACCAATTTGTGAACATTTGAATGTGGTTTTAAACACTCCAAAACTCCCTCATCATCTTCATCACCATCATTTAAGGCATCTTCATGATCCATTTTTATGTCCGGGTGTAATTCCAACTTTGGAATTCCATACACATCTTTTATGTATTGTTCCATCTTACTTCACCGTGCAAGCCTTTTCTACGTGGTTGTCTTTACTCATTATGTAAATATTAACAAGACTAAAGTTTGAACACAATTTCATATTCATTTGAAATATATAGACTTTACTTGAACTCAAACATATGCTTTCATTCAAAATAATCATTTACAAAGCATTCTGAAATTTAAAGAAAGCTTTTAAATATACAAATACTTTTAAGATTCATTCACGAAAACTTGGTTTCCTTTGGTTGGTTTTCAACTTCTCCTCTCTCCTAATGGATCTTCTTTTCAATAGAGTAACACTTCACTTTTCTTCACAGATTCTTAAAGCAACTTCTTAACTTTCTGTTGTCTTCCTCTATTTATGCAACCATCAAAACAAATTAGTCATCTCTAATCTCCTAATAGCTTGCCAGCTCCTTCTACAAGTGGCACACACGTGTAAGCTCACTTTTTCTTATAAACATATGCTTAAACTTAAACTTACCATGTAACCCACTAATTAATTACTAATAGGAAATTTCTAAGAAAATTCCTATATTTCATCGTATAATTTCAGTCTTCGATGAGTTTCAGATCCCCTAGGCTATCTTACTTGCATCACTCTTTTCCTCGAGAACTTAAAAATGCCTATTCTTATTACCTAGCTTCAGAAAAAAAAAAAAAAAAACAATCTTTATCAAAACACTTAGCCTATTCAATTAAACAAAATACCTATTTTCAAAATTTGACCCTCTCAACCTCGGGTCTCACACAATCCTTTTGGTATGCATGCCAGTCAAACTGCAACAATCATAAATATCAAGATGCCTAAGATTGATCAAATTGTTAATATATTTTAGTAATTTTCTTAGCCAAAGCCAGTAGCAAAGGATGAAGTGTTTCCAAATTATACAATCTCGTAATAGAGTTGGAAAGGAAACTTATATCTCAAGTGTTACAACTTATTAATAAACTTAGGAGGATGACAACAACATCTATCCAAATTCAATGTTCGTAATTGAAAAAGGTTTATGTGATAAGTTTGTTTTAAAGAACGAAAAGAAGCATGACTACCAATATCCAATGTTCTCAAACTCATTACCTCATTGAATGATTTTGATACAACTTCCCTTGTTGGCTTCTTGCTTAAGAGAAATGAGGCATGTCGAGTCCTTTTGTCAATGGACAACATCATCACTTACAGCCACACATTCATTTTCTCCTATTGAACATTCAAAATCATGTAACAAGTCATGCATCTTAGAGTACTTGAAGTCTCCCCGTTTGTTTTTTCTTGTGTCTTAAAAGAATGACCTCCTCACTAACTCTTTAAAATAATTGTCACTCACACTTTCAATTGCTTTTTTAATGAAATGAAACCTTGTGTCATCCATTGTTTTACCAATCCATCCTTTTTAAACTCATAATCTTTGGGCAGCAAAGTACAGTTCGTAAAACATTGCTTTAAATTAGGTGGAAGGTAGTTAAAACTTATCTTCGGTATTTGTTGAATTTGATTTTCTTGTTGCAAAACTAAGTCAAGTTTGTCGTCGACAATCAATCCATTTATGTGTTTTTGAAATATAAGATACGCCTAACTACACTTATTGCAAGAGGATAACCTTTCAACTTTACTACAATCTCTTTATCGATTCTAACCAAATTTGAATTCTCAAGCTCTTCTTCTTTGTCTAAGAATGTAATTTTCCTAAACAACGCCCAAGAGTTTTCCTTGTCAAGTTCTTTTAAGCGATGAAACCAAACCGTGTCAGAAGCAACTTGTAGATTACAAGTTGTCACTAAAATCTTACTTCCTTTGACACCGTCCATTAGAAATCTTTTCTGACCGATCCATTTTTTTTCCATCAATTTTCCTTTGAAGCATATTTTGTAGTATATCAAACTAAAGGGACTTGTGTTTTGTTTTCGTAATAGACTCTCAAATCCTTTCAACAATTACTTTGATATCAAATTCTTTATAAATACACACCCATAATTTCAACTTAAAACAATCGTTTATCTTTTCATCGTTATGGACAGCTTAAGCAAGTGTTGTCATTCCTAATCCTCTTATTCCAACAATGGAAACAACTTCAAACATTATCGTTTATGATGTTGTTGGTAATCAATAGAAAACCCATAATAGATTTCCTATCATCATCCCTACCAATAACTTTTCCCTCAAGTATGAAAGAGGAAGTCTCTTATACCTTTCTTGGCTCATTATCTCATACCTCCCTCACATGCACTGATAGGTGAAGTCAAACTTTATCAGTTGCGATACCATATAGCTTCTCCCTAACTTTTTTAATTGTTCAACCCATTTTGAAACCAAAAGCAATCTGATTATATTTGATGAAAAAGATATGTATTTGTTTGGTGATTGTTCTATCTTTGATAAGAGAAATCGTCAATCAAGTCATCAATGTCATAGAAAACATCTCCGAGCTTTAAAATTCAATCATTGACTTTATGACTCTTGGATTGTTGGTCGTCTACATCGAGAAGCACGACTTTAATCATTGAGAGAGTGTTCTGGAGTTTGTCGAGCTCCTGTAGACTCCCCAAAAGGACCCAATTTCTCAGAGTGTCAAAGAGACAAATTTAGTTATAACATTTGCAGCAACATTGAACATAATTGAATCCACCATTGATGAAAATGAAAAAATGATTGATGGAATTTTGAAGGAAGGCTAAGATCGAGAGGTTATATGCAATGGGAATTAGACCTCCAGGCTTCGTAGCTGCAGATATTTGTGATAGAAATTAGACACGCACGACAGAAACTGGATCAAAATTCTACCCTAATTGCACTTAATGAACAAGTAAACTCTTAACCAGAAAAAAATGAAATTATGGTTTTGAGAATATTTACATTCGAAGATCCAATTTTTTTCAAACAACCAATATAGTCGACCTACTATCCTCCGAACTCATAACCATGTTGTGAGACCCATTAGAAGAAAGGACTGGGAGAGAAAGAGATGAAAATGGAGGAAAATTTGGGCTTTCCAATTTAGGGCTGGAAAAATAGCAAAAATAAATTTAAATTGTTAAAATAGCAAAACATAAAAAATAGAAAATAAATAAATGAAACAATCCCTCAAATGCCCCTAACAAATATGTAAATTTACCATGTAGAGGAATTATAAACATATGTAAATGAAACAATCCCTTAAGTACTTCCTCTGCAAGTGATCACCTCTTTCCTTGGATTTCGGCCGCTTACTTCCTTCTTTCATTCAAAACACTAAAGAAAGTTTAAAACCCATTTGAAACCATCAATTCGTCAAAGAATTCAAAAGGGAAGCGTTGTTGATATTATAATAAAGATAAAATCATAAAATTATACCATAGAATTCAAAACTTATATACATCTTAGTTGAGTTTGTCCACTCAAATCGGTGAGTTCTTCAAGTTCTTCATACATTCAAAATTCATTTGAGCTCTTCTCCTCTCTTATTTACAAGAAAATTTTTATCTCTCTCATTGTGTTTGTCTTTAGTTGACTGCCTCCTCTCTCAATCTCCTTCTTTTTTTTTCTCTAATAAAACCTAAAAAATGAAGATTCAAATAATTACAAAAATGTCATTGAGGCATAAGTAAATTATAAAATTAAAATTAAAATTGTTACTAAAAATATATATTCAAATTCAAATTGTTATTAAAAATATATATAATGTATTATTTAATAAATTGTTAATAAATGGTTTAAAATATAACAAATTTGAAAATATTGTATATAATAAATTGATTAAAATATAACAAATTCAAATTCAAATTAGTATTGCCATTATTTTAGTGATTAGGTTGAGAAATGGTTGAAAATCCCACAACTTTTTAGGGGAAATATTTATTAAACATAACTTTTATGAATTAAATAAATCAATGTTAATTAATTTGGTTTAAATACTAAAACTCTGAAAATTCGTTATGAATTATAAACATATAGTTATGAGATATTGAGAAAATCTTGTCAATCTAAAAAATATCATAAATTAGTTAATATTTTTTAAAACTGATTACAGTTTACAAATACATTGTATATGTGACTGTATGATATTTGGTCTCATTATTTGTATCATGCAAATACACTATATCTGTAGAACACGTATTATCCTACATAAAAAGGTATAAACACATTACTTCTTGATTTAGACATGCATAACAAGAATGATTGGAAATAAAATGACACAGACAAAATAAAACGTCTAATTAAAATAAATAATAATATTAAGGTAATTAAAAAACACAAGCTGAATAAATAATTATTCGATACAAGAGGCACAATAAATAAATTTTTTTTTTAATAAAATCAACAAAAATAAGTGTATCATCATAATTAGCACGATTGTAGGCATGAAATATAATGACTCGGGAATGGTTAAAATTATCATAACCATTTTTTATATTAACCTTACGTACTATTATGTACTACTTATTATCTAATAATTTTTTAAAATTAATTTGAAATATAAAGCATACAAAAAATATTGAATTAGTGATTTTCATTATTTTAAGGATTAGATTTCATAGCATTTGAATTCAAAATATTATGAAATCTAATGAATGAGTAACGGTTGGAAATCTTTTAGCAATTTTTTTGGGAAATCTTTATTAAACATCTATCATGAATTAATTAAATAAATGTTAATTAATTTGATTTAAATACTAAAAATCCAAAAGTTTATTATGAATTATAGACATATATTTAAAGGATATTAGAATAATTTTATCAATCCCGAGAATATCATAGTTAATATTTTCCAAAACTTATTGTAGTTTGCAAATACACTATATAATGATATTTGGCCTCATTATTTAGCAAATATATTGTATCTGTAAAACACGTATTATCCTACATAAATAGTATAAACGGGTAAAAAAATTCCTGATACATTGTGTGTAGGTTGTTGTGTATTTACTTCATTGTTCAAACACGGTGTATTTCTTATCGACCCAGAAGGTGCATAATCAACAACCACAACAAAATCATTGTAAGGAAATTTCGACATAATCAACATAAGGCAATAAACGTCTTTGTGTTCAACAATCCGAATAAGGTTTGAACTATTGCATCCATCCCAATAAAGAGTAATGCGACACACAGAAAGATCTAAAGATGAAAAAAGTATATTTTAAATGGACTGTAAATGAAGATGAGCATGAAACGAATATATCAACCACACGGTAGTCAATATATCGAGAAAATTCCATCCATCTACCATAAAAAAGAGTCTTCACACGTTGCATTGTCATTAGAAGAAACGGTAGAGGATAAAGGTAAAGGAATTAAAATATAGACAAACAACAAAGTCGACAGCAGCCGTGAAATTAATTCCAAAACATGCGTACGATAAATGTGAAATTATTCAACGAACTGAAAATAAATTCATTTGAATACAGTTGTACCTCAAAATAAAAGTATGATTAAAAAACTATGTAGGGTAAATGGTACAATTAAATAATTGTAGTTAAAAATCATATTATTCTCATGGATTTTTTGGAATATTGACATTTGAATACTATTTTTTAGCGTTTTGGTGGTTTTATTCAAACTTTTAAATGATAGTAAATAATATCTATTGAAAATATATCTTATTTAACGATAGCTCCATAAAAGGATTTTATTCCACTAATTTCAATACATTTAACGTCTGTATCAATAGTATAATGAAAATTTTATCATTCATACATATGGTTATATTAATATTTATTTCCGTTAAATAATGTCAATTCATTATTATTAATATGGGCAATTCGTTTATGAAGTATTTGTTACATGCATAATTATAAGGAGGATACACTCTTAATATGAAGTCATTATTATATCAAATGCATAATTTTAGGTAAAGTTATAATTTTAAATTCGAATTTTGGAGATCTTCCGACTAAACATTTAAAATCAAATGATGAAATAAATATTTGTTACAATATATATAATCCGAAAACAATTAAGGATAAATATGAAAATTTGTGAATTTGTATGATATTTTTAGATATATTAGTAAAAATTAACCAAACCTTAAGAAATGTACAATTAATAAATTATATAATGAATCGTTATATAAAAAATTATGTATTTATAAGATATAATAACATGTTATTAAGAATTAAGCAAAGGTTATGAAACGTACCTTGAAGGAATAATATTATCAATGATTTTATGGTGTGAAGTGTACAAATCCAATAATTTGTTATGTTGGTTAAATGAAACATAAACATCTATTTAATAATATTATAAAATTGAATGATAGGCAAATACATTATAATCCTAATTCGGTGTTTTATTCCATTATTTTATATTGCACAAATACACTATAACTGAAAAAATGAGTTTCAGACTATCAAGGGGTAAAATCAGTTGAAAAATTGTCAAAAAAAAAGAAAATCTAACTCAAGCGATTTTACTAAAAATCAAATTATTTTCAGAATTTGTTATTTTCTAAATTGTACTCCATTATTTTGTCATTTTCACGATTATCTCTTTCACGGAAGATAAAATGGGAATTAAAATTCTTGAGAGAGCCCAAGTAGTCCAACCCATCAAAGGAGTTAAAGGGCCTACTTATAAGAAAAATTCATGCAAAATTGCATGTCCATGCAATACGTACTAAAGCCCAACAACTCAAAGTCCACTATCCCTATTGGACTTTTTGCCTTCATCAAAAGACAACACCTAGCCTACTAGATTTAGTGGGATTATCGAACAAAATGTTTGATTTTCCTACTAACTTTAGTTAAAGGGTAAAATGGTCATTTGGTCAAAAATCAAAGTTTTGACTTTTCAAACTTAAAGTCAATATTTTGACTTTTTACCATTTTGTTTGTCTTGACTAATTTTGACATTTAGAGCATGAATCCACATTCAGTTTTTGAATGTATGGTCAGTCAAAGTTTAACTTTTCAAAGTCAAAAGTCAACATTTTGACTCTTTATAACTTTGACTATTTCCATTATCTTTGAGCTTCCGAGTATGAATATGTATTCATATCTTTAGTACGTAAATCCTATTTAAACATAAAGCTCTATCTCTAATCTAATAACTGACGACTACATCACATATACTTGTCAATTTCTCTTTCCTCACCTAAATCGAACAATTTGACTCATTCTATCATACTGTTCTAAGTTTATTCCATATGAGCTAGCAGGGGAACCTAATGGACCTATAGATCATGGGTCTAATGGTTCGAGATTAACTGGCTAAACTCTTTTAGACCGAGCTAATCAATAGTCGTTAACTAACGAGTCATTCTATTAAAGTTCCATAGTTGCACTCCCCTCACTATAGATATGTTTGTGTCCACTTGATATAATCATTATCAATAAGTTAATCCTTCACATGTTGTTCATAACCTCGACTGGGTTAAATTATCGTTTTACTCCCGAGACTACATCTTGCTCTTTAACTCTCATTGATCCACTATTGAACAATTGGTTTAAGGTCCAACCTATAAACCAAATACCTCTCGAGCCAATGAGAGGGTGGGGCCCCTTGTTCAAGACTTGGATACGGTGCATAAGGGAACAACCTATCTACTGACTCTAATGAGGTCATGAGTGAATTCCATCTTGTACGATATTTCCCTAACTATCCACCTAGTTTTTACCCTTAAAATGGGAGACTTATTGGGCCAACACTGATGAGCTGCTCTCACCTATGCAGATCTAAGAATAATCTCATATGAACAAAAGTTCATAGTTGACTCATGATTAAGATTAAGTTACCTAGGTCATCAATAATTGAGATAGTCAGTTTTAAACAATAAACAACACTATAATGTAAAAGTGACTAATTCATGGTTCAATCTCATGTAAATACTTTACATAGGATGCCCAAACTTTCATGTCTCTACATGAACGATTCAGCATCATCTCGTTTGCACTAACTACAAAGCAGGTTGCATTTATAGTTTCTCTAAATAAAGCGCCCAACCTTTATTCATATACTATAAATTATTTAAGCTATATACTCAAACTTGATCCACGTTTATGTCTCTACATAAAGGTCAAGTTTACTCAAAAATAGCCTCGAAACTTAGTTTATTGGATTTAAGATTACAGTACTCAATTTCTAAATAACGACTTTTATTGAATAGAAAATGATTACAAACTACGATTTTTAGGACATAAATTTCAACAATTTGTTGCATGCAATCATTGTTTCAAAAGGATAATAAAACAAAAAACTCAAATATGTTTAATTATTATTTTGCCATTTGGTAATAACAATGTTTCTACCAAAGTTGAAGAGAATGGATTATGTTACGTTTTTTTACAATTATTCATTCCGTTTATTTTTATTTTAAAAAGAGAACAAATAACTTCTTAAACTTTAATGATATTGTTAATCCTTTAATTGATATCTCTTTCTCTTATTAAATAATATTTTAAGAAGATTCTTTATATCATGGAGAAGGTTTTCATCAACCAATAAAAAGCTTCAATTGAATTATCTTTAAAAGATCTTTTCCTTATCCGTTTCAAAGTTCTTCCTTATTATAAGAAGGAAAGGTCATTATTCTTCAAGGTATTCTTCGAAGATGTTTTTCCAAGCTACTATTTCGTGAAGAATCTTTGCGAAGGTAAGTTATTACCTTTTTAGAAACTTTATGAAGATTGTTTGATATCGTCGTAGACAACTCTAGGTGTATCTGTGATAAGAGATTTTAAAAAAAACTTATTGAACCGATATAGGTTCGATTACTTCTTCAGGGGGAGTCTAACCATCTTTATTAAATTCAAATCACAATTCGGGAGAGTGTGTGTCTTCTAAATTATTACAGTGTTGTACTTATTTAAATCTTAATAAAATCTATTTATCTAAGCTATATAAAAGCTCTCCAGAAGTAGGCGTGTTTTCACCAAACTAGGTTATCAAAGTTATTAAGCTATCATTCTATTCCCTTAGCTATTTCTCTAGTTGTTAACTAAAGTAACAATGAAAGGAAAATTATACTATTTTACTCTTTGCATTGGTATTAGAGCAGGTTTTATGAAGATAGATATAATTAAAGGAGGACCTACTACTCGACCACCAATTCTTAATGACATAAATTATGCATATTGGAAGGCTCGTACGACAGCCTTTCTTAAATCAATAGGCAATAAAACTTGGAAAGTTGTCATCATTAGATGTGAACCACCTACTATTACTGCTAATGAAAAAACTAGTAAAACTACAACTAAACTAGAGTTAGAATGGACTGATGTTGAAGACCAATCTTCTTTTGGAAACTCTCATGCTCTTAATGCTATATGTAATGGATTTGATCAAAATTTGTTTAAATTAATAAACACATGTAAGTCTGCCAAAAGAGTGGGAAAATTTCTTGAAGTTGCTTATAAAGGAACTTCAAAAGTAAAGACATCTCTACAACAATTATTGAGCTCAAAATTTGAATATCTGAAAATGATAGAGATGATTTGATTGAAGAATTTAATGTTAGAGTCTTAGATATTGCTAATGAATCCTTTGCCCTAGGATCCCTACCTATAAGATTTCATATGAAAGCAAGTTCAATTAAAGTGGCCTATGATATTGAATCATTGGAATTAGATTAATTATTTGTTCGCTACATACCTTCAAAATATCTATCTTAGGTAGAGAAGATAAGAAAGAAAAAGGAGTTGAATTTCAATCCATTAATGATAAAGATTATCTTATGAAGGATAAACCTTCTGCTGCTAATATAAATTATTCCATAGCTATGCTTTAAAAAAAAATTCAAAATTTGTTAAAAACATTTTTAAAAATCAAACAACTATGGAAGTAACAACAGAGATCAAAATAACTTTTTCAACTGAAGAAGGGATAATGATAAAACTACCATTAAAATATGTGAGGCTCAGAGCTGAGAAATGGAGTCCTGTTGAAGAAGACAGGCGTTGAGAAGTGTGATGATTCTTCCAAAACGAAAAGATTAATCGCTCTAAAGATAAAATTTGAAGGAAAGGAAGTCATGTTGAGAGAAGGCAAGAGAGACAAGTTGGCACAACAAAGAAATCCTATTGCAAAAAGAGTTAAGCGATTAAGGCAAAGTAACTTGAGGAGAAGTTGGAAAAGAGGTTAGTGGTTGTAGCTTGTCGCAAGGAAGAAAATGTGGGAAAAAGGAGTTTAGCTTCCTGAGAAGATAAGGCAAAGAAGAGTTTGGCTTCTTGAGATGGTAAGGTTTACATCTCGAGAAAATGTCAAATAAGGAGTTAAGCATTGGCTTACGTGTCGAGTTTGGTTTGGTTACATAGTGCGGCAAAGCGATAGAATGACACGTGTAAAATATAATTTTGAGTTGGCAGGTAAAGAAAGTAATTGGTCCAAAGGATTAGTATAATTACGGGTAGAAGCCTTAAGGAAATTGCTATCAATTTGGAAGTTTTGTCAAAAGAATGCAAAGAGTAGAGTTGTTGCTGAAAGAACTCTAGGCGAGAAGAAGCATTCAAGGGAGAAAGGATCGAAAGCTTGTGTGAGGGATTTTCTTAACCCTACACTCTTGCATGAGTGATTTTATTAAACTATACACAACTGCATGAGTGGCTTTCTTGAATACACTCCTGCAATGGTAATTTGTGAACTAATATTTTATAAACATTTTCTCAAATTGATCCCTTCTGAGTCTAAGTTGTGCATAACTCGACCAGTATCTCTATTGTTATTTTTTATGTTATTGTTGATGTTCTTTGGAAAGAGAAAATGCTTGTTTTCTATGTGTTGATTGTGATGAATGTGTGCAAACCATTAGCTTTATTCTTATCAAGTAAGCAATGGTTATGCGATGTGTGCATAATGTGAATGACAACGATCAATGCAACAAAAAAATGAATGAATGGAAACTTCCCAAATGCTATGGATTGAGTGAACATCACAGTAGCTCAATCGCAAGATACTGGCAAGATTGAATCACAATAGGTTTAGCAAAATGAAGGATTCATATTCTTGGTGGAAAGGAATCAGAGGAGCTAATCTAAGATTTCGGTGATTTGTGAAATAAGGCATTGGTAGACGCGTTTGAGAAATAAAAATACTTTGTGTTTGGCTTGTATTCCCAAAAAGGTTTTCTAAAACTCTTACTCGCTAAGTATTGGACTTATGTGCTTAAGTTTCCCTCCCTCAGGTAATCAGAAATTGAGCCCAACTAAGAATAGCTAAGATGGGTTGTGACGCGAGAAATCTGATCAAGTTATCCGAGGTTTGATGTTTCAAGTTATTACGTCCAAAGACATCAACATCCCAGTTTTGTGTGTGGGATGAGTTTTGTCTTGGAGATGGGTTGTTGTGCAGTCAAGGAGAAGGATAAGAAAGAGGTTCTTATACTCCTACACACCTTGACACGAGGAGTGGCATCCCAGTGGAGGAAGACAACCCTAGAGCTTAGAACTTAGGTTTTCATTAAGTGACTTGCGAAAAAGAAAAAGAAAATGTAAAAGAGTTTAACCAAGTAATAAAAGCAGAGTTGCATTTCATTATCTTTCCGTTGTGTTACTTTTGTATCTCATTAATGATTATCGCTTAGTAGTTTTGGTTTAAGTATTGAAGGTTAGGCGATAAGCTAAGATTAGTTAATTTAGTGTTTCTCTGCTATGAGTTTAAAGGGTCCTCTGAGTTCAAGTTGGGACTCTACGATGAAGATTGGTTGAGAAGTTTCGCTTACTAGGCATTTCAGTACGTTGTTTAAGGAGAACCTCGCATGGAATGTCTAGACGTCACACCTCCTTCTGGTCGCATGAAATAGCAAAGGGGCGAGGCGTGACAAATGGTACCAAAGCATAAGTTTCTTAAGAGAAGAGGAGTGAGTCTAAGTCAAGGTTGAGTAGTCTGATGCCAGGCAATATCGATGATGGATTTCTTAGGAAAAAGAGGTGGAAGTTTAAATTGAGCTTGAGTATAGGTCTAAGTTAAGTAAGGTCAAGTTGGTGTCTCGACTGGACTAAGTGTAAGTTGTTGAGGTAAAAGTTGGACTAACTTTTAAGCTTTTTCTATTAAAACTTGACTGGAGAAAGGTTGCCATTAGTATATGTGCTAAATATGCGTGAGCTGAGTCTTGTCGAGTGACTCCTCAAACATGTGCAAGCTGATCTTGGTCATATGACTATGGGAGAGCTAACCTCGACTGCATGATTTCTTGAACATGTGAATTGATCTTAGTCCCTTAATTTCACCATTTGTGAGCCAACCTCGCCCGCATGATTTTTGGATGATGTGTGAGCAATTTTTGACTGTATGTTTGGATGCTTTTGATGATAAACCTTATATGGTACATGTTTGACCTTTCAAGAGGAAATTTCCTTATGGTTAATATCTGTTTAGCATAAGTGTAGACTTGTAACTGTTAGTGGGAAAAGTTTAATTAAATTCTAAAGTTGTCTTGTAAGAAGTAGTGTATCAAATATGGCGAAGCTGACCACCTTGAACCGGAGTCAACCGCGAGCAAACCCTCGAAGCCATCAACCACGCCTCTTCGAGCCGTCAGCTGCACCTCCTCTATCTTGCTAACATCACAATGATGTCATCATGACGTCAACCCTTCTTCAACTTTCAAACGCTACACTAAGGGTTTTTTCTACCTCGATTTTTGTGCATTGCCAAAAAATCACCAATTAGAGGCCCTCTGGTGGTCCATTTTGAGAGAAATTCATACTGTTTTTCATAGAAAATGCCCAAAAACACAGAGGCCTTTACATTTTGATCCTATCAAGACATTAAATCTATGGCCAAAATTTACGAGAAACATTCAATTGCAAAATTTACTTTCATAATGCAAGATCCCACCAAATAAATGCAAATTTTTAAAATTCTCAACTAAAAATTAAGATGGCTCTGATACCAATTGAAGGGATGAGAGCTCTATGCAATGGAAGATTAATAGAGACCATAACTCAATTTAATTGAGATTTAAAAATACGAGTGCTTTGGCAAAATAAAATAGAAACAAATTTCTAAATTACTATGGGTAAGCATGATTCTTAAAAAAATACAGAGAAAAGGAAGAACACTTACATTCGTTGATAACCCTGTATCTACCAATCACCAATTTTGGGCACCACCATTTGGAGACCTCCCTATTCTTTGAGTTGAGATTGCAGAGACCGCAAAGTCACATAACTCTTCTGTATTTTTGTCGTACCCATATCTCCCTCTTCTTCAGGAAGTTGAGAGAATATCGGAACGTGGAAAAATCACTCAGTTCCCTATTTTTAATAAATTAATATTAATCTAATAGTAATATTAAAATAAATAAGTTAATAACTAATTAAATCATACTTAATTAATACTTCATTTAAATCAAATTTAAATGAATATCTTCTAAAAAAATATAACAAAACAACAAAATATTTACACCTTATAGAACAATTTTGAAAACGAAAAAAGCCCACAATGGAAAATACCAAAAATGTCCCTTGATTAATGAGCATCTAACGCGAATAATATATTTGGGAAACAATAGTTTAGATTTGGCTATTCTTTTCTAAACGATTTTTTTTTGTTACACGATCGTTTAAATTTAGGTAGCCAAATTTAAATGATTTTTTCAAGATTTTTTTATACTCTATCGTTTAAATTTAGGTAGCCAAATTTGGATTGCTAAATCTAAGTTATTTTTTTCAAAATTTTTTGGTACACGATCGTTTAGATTTGAAACACGATCGTTAGATTTGACAATTTGATTTCTCAATGATTTTTTTCACGATCTTTTATATTTTGGATGTTAAACAACCAAAATACAATTTGGAAAAAAAAAATAGATCTTTTATATTTGGTATACGATTTTATATAATAAAATTTAATTAAAATATAAATTTTATATTATAATGTATCACTACACGTTATATTAATTCTCAAAGTAAATTTGAACATTTCAAATTACAACCAATACAAATAAATTTCATTATCCTTTATGAGCTAGAAAGGGGACCTTATGGACCTACAGATCAAAAGCTACAACGATATGAAATTAATTAGCTAAACTCATTAACCACATTAATCAATATTCGTTAACTATGTGTGCACTCCACTAAAGACTCACAGTTGAACTCTTTTCACTATAGATATATTTCTATGTCCACGGATATAAACTAATAACAGTAAGTTAGTCACTCACAAGTGTTTGTAACAATAGTTGAGTCAAATTACTATTTTACCCCTAGGTTACTTCTAGTCTTTAAATAACAGTGCTCCTCTAGTGAACAACCTGTTTATGATCCAACCAATAAATAAAAACTCTCTCATGCCATAGAAAGGGTACGACCCTTTGTTCAAGGCTCGAAGATACCATTTAAGGGAACACTTATCTCCTTGTCCTATAGTGGAAAATGAGTTAATTTCATTTTGTGTGATTATGTTTTCAGCTTTCCACTCGATCTTGTCTCTAAAATGATAAGCATATTGAGTCGACAATCCAGTCACTCTCACTCATACAAATAAAAAGACAATCTCATGCGAGCAGGAGTCCATAATACACTCAGGATTAAAACTAAGTTACCTAGGTCATCCTAATGAAATAGAAACCTGACTAGTTAGCAGAGTTACATCTAGTGGTTACTATTTCGTGGTCTGATCTTATGCAAACTCATTACATAGGATACTCTCACTCACATGTCACTTATATGAACGAGTTGGATTATTGCATTTGTATCAAATACAAAGTGAGTCGTATCCATAGTGTACGTTACTAAGATAAGGTACTCAATCTTATCCCTATACTATAGAGCCTTTAAGTTATATCTCGAACATTGATCCATGTATTTCTATACATACTATTCAAGACTCATCTAACAACTTAGGGTGTTAGTTCATTGGATTTAGGTTATTGAAACAAAATTAATAATATAACCAATAACATTTATTTAAGTTATAATAATAACACTTTATTAATAATGGTCAATGAATTATAATTATTATCTACCAGTTTTAGGACATAAAACCCAACACATCGAGCCTTATTCAATTTTGATGACATTTAACTCTTCAAGTCAACCTTTGAAAAAATCAATGCTCCACTAAGTTCTTGGTCAAGTAAAACGTCAATTCTTGGGATAGGGAAACGACATTTTGTCATAATGTGGTTGATGGCTCTACTATCTACACACATTCTCCAACTACCATCTTTCTTTAGAGTGAAGAGGTTCAACATTGCACAAGGACTCAAATTTGGTTGAATACGCCCTTTCTTTAGAATTTCCTCGATGTGTTGGTGTAGAATCATATACTCTTTATCGCTCATTCGACAATGAGATAGAGGCATTTTCAGCTGGGGGGTTTGGCTCCTGGGACAAGTTCAATCTCATGATTAGTGGGCAAGGTCTTTGCGGCATTATCTCAACATATTCATTCATCAGTTCCTGGATCTCTACTGGGACAGACCCAGCTTCAATTTTCTCATCCAAGAAGGAAGGATTAATAAGTGAAGCCCTCAGAATTAAGTCGATGTGATGTTGAATATCTCCAAAGGTGGCAATCCATCTTTCTTGCTTAATTTGCAAAAATTCATCAAACAATTATTGAACTTCTTTAGGAACTTCAAAATCTTCATCTTCAATGGACCTTTCAGCAATAACAAATCCTAATACGTCTTATTATTCTCTCTTCTTTAACAAATTCTTTCCACTAATTGTAGTAAATAAATGATTGCTCGTCTTCTACTTCAATTGTCAATAAAATGGTGTATAACTCATTAACTTAGACTTTTCCTCTTTTTTTCACTCACTCAATCTTGTAAGGATTTAGTTGAGGCTTAATTTTCAAATTCAAGGTTGCTATCGACTTCTTGGCAATGGAGTTCTCACTACTTCTACTATCTATGATGACATTGCAAACTTTGTTGTTAATTGTGCATCTTGTCTTGAAAAGACAATGCGATTGAGAATAAAAGAGAATGTCGTTGAAGGTGTGATCAAGAGTCTTTGAAGAACACAATAAACTCAAACTTCATCATCTAATTAAATTATCTTCAGTTTCATCGAAATTCTCAAATGAGTCTTCATCTTCTTTGTTAATAAATGCCACTATTCTGCGTTGAGAACAAGCATTGAATAGTGCCCGGTTTGGCCACACCTATAACAAACACCTTTGAAGCATCAAACATAAGGATTTTGGTTTTTCTTCTTTCCATTTGCTTTTGTTTTCTTCTCTACTACAACTTCTTGATTGTATTTCTCTACTTCTTTTCCTTTATTTGTGGTTGTTTATTGGACAATCTCCTTGTTCTTTCTATTAAAGTTAGTTCTGATGCTTCTCACGTTGCTTTTCTTGAAGCATTCTTGGAACAAATCTTATTCAACTCCTCCACTGTCTCAACAAAAGCAATAGAGTTAGCCAAAAGATAAAAATGTTGGAATTTTACCTTATTTAATGTCCATTTGAAGCCTATTAGTGAATTAAGCAATTAGATGATGCTCATTTTTTGCCAAGTTGGTTCTTGCTCCTAATTGGTGAAATTCTTCAACATATAAGCTATCTTTCTTATTCCTTTGTCGACAATTTTGATATTGGTTGTACAAAGTTTATTTATAATTGGACGAAGAAATCAAAAATCTTTTCTTTATCAATTTCTTCATCTTTTCTCAAGAATGAATCGACTTCTATCTTTGTCTTTCACGGTTTACTTATAATTGATCCCACCATGCCAAGACTCCTCCTTCCACTTGAGAGCTACCAACTTCACCTTCTTGTGAACCGTAGTGTTCATTTAATCGAAGAAACTCTCCATGTTCTTAATCCAACTAAGAAATACTTCAATATCTCTCTTTTCCCTAAAAACCAGCAAATCAATCTTCATTTTGTAGTCGTGAGCTTTAAATCTTTCTCTTTTTTCTTTTTCATGCGTAATTTTTTTTTCTTGATCATCATTGCTTGAGAATCTAAGCCTTGAGATTCTGGGAGCATTTATTGAATATTTGGTTGCCTTCTTGAATTTTCTTGAACTTGTTTTTGAATTCTCGGAATCCTTTCTTGAAATACTTCCAATTCTTCCATTTCTCATTCCACTACCGCCTTTCCTTCCTCTTCTAGCCCATTCTTAATCGTATGATCGACCATTCTCTTGGTTTTGAAAAGCTATCACCACCACTTCCATCCTTCTTGTGAGCACATCAATACTTTCTTGAATTCTTGTCTGATAACTTGTAGAAATACAAGTTATTACCCTTTTGAGTAAAATAATGAAGTCTTATCACATCAAAACAGACGAAAAAAAAGAGTAAAAAGTATATAATTTAATTAGCTTGTATAGCGCGTTTTGTAAAAGAACTTCATCCTTTTTTTATTGCGCTTTTAATGATTTTATTGTAGGATATAAGCAAAAAGTAGAGCTCGACAATTGAATAGTATGTGAGGAAATGCATCCAACCAACGCAGCGATAAGCAACTAAGCTAGGTGAACTAGTGCACAATATACGAATTGATTTGGCGTGTATTATTGAAAAAAAGACGAAAGAACGTTCGTGTAGCCCTAATACATCCTAAGAGGCATTAGTGAAGAATAGGTTGTCTTGTCACATCAGTCCTTGCATATAAATAGAGGCCTCTACTTCAGAAAAAGTGTGCAATTTTGGTTGGAGAGCAAGTTCATATTGTCCATCCTTTGAGTTTTAGGTGAGAGCTTAAAACAAAGAGAGAGAGAGAGTTCTTCATCCTTCATTTCCCTCTCAAGAACAGACAAAAATCAGAGCCAAGGAGTATGAGAAATCATACTCTGAGGCTTAATACATTTCTCTATATTCCATTTTCTGTTTATATTGTAAGGTTGTTTATAATGTAATCTATGGTTGAAGGGCCTAAAATTTTATTTACAATCGTAATGCATTTCTTCTTTCATTCTCCCATTTATCTTCTATTATTCATGTTCAAACTGCTTAGTTAGTTTATGAGTAATGAAATGCGTTTTTGATGTAAGAGAATCAGAGTGCATGCTTTGTAAGTTTTGTCTCGTTACATGCGGATGTCAAAACATTATGTATTCGAAAGAAAGACAATGACGTGATTGCAATAACCTGACAAGTGAGAGCACACAGTTAACTAAGTAAGCGACGAGTAGATTGTATCAATACAATCTCATCGCCAAATTCATCCTTTGCATAAGTTACAGAGTTTTTAACTTATGTGGCGAAAACACCGAAAGGTTGCTCGTCTTAATTAGGGACAAATTGCTCATAATATATCCAAGTTGATTAAATACAAATCATAGCTTAACTTAAGTATTTGAATCCCGAAAGATGATCAAGTATGGCGAAGCGCGTCGAAAGGTCCTTGCCTTAATTCTAAAGTAATATGCTTTGTATCATCTTGAACTATCGAAGCATAATCTATCGGGATTAGTTAATTAAGCTTTCTTTCCTTCCATGCTTATAACTAGGTTCATTTTCCATCTCATTTCATCACCATGCTCACCTTGCACCGCCAAAAACACCTTAGTGTTGGTAATTAAGATACATTAAACTATACATACTTTCATATTGTATATTGTATACGGCATGAGTTTAGATGTGCGATAAGTTCATTAGGAACCTTAATTTCTTGTGTTCAACTCTAGAGTTGCCATAAACCTCTCTTCGCTTGCACTTAGGCGATTGAGAGAACAACTTGCACTACACGTATATCATTAGAAGTTTTGCAACGCATAAATAAGATTGCACCTTTTATAGCATAAACCTATTTAGTCGCCTAGTACTTGCTCAATTAGAGCCCTAATATGGCATATCTACGAGCTAAATACGTACACATTTATGAATAAATAGACAAGCAATGTCACGTAAATTTCTTCCAATGAAGATTTAACATACATCAAGCGTCAGGTTGATGTTCTTGAAAAGAGGATGAGGCTTCATTCCACCTCTTGTTCTTCCACTCAGTTGTCCTGCACAATCGGTTGGTTAACTTCTTTTTCAACCATTGGTCCCGACTCTTAGAGTTGCTTTGGTACCAAATTTGGTGTAAACAAAAAGTCTAATTTTTCATAAAAATAATTATTCTCCCAAATGAGAAGATTAATGTTGAATTTAGAGAGAAATATGAGTACATGGTCCAAGCTACCCTTCTAACTTCCCTCTTTTTAAAACATGTAATACAAATAACTCTCTTTCTATTATAATTAATACTCTTTCTTACTCTTGGGTACACCAACACCTCTACTCGTATGTTTCTACATGAATGATTTTGAATCAAATCATTTGCAACATTTACAAAGTAGTTTCGTATTTGTACTGTTACTAGTACACAACCTTATCCATATTATATAGATTTTTTGAGGTTTTTACTTAAACACGATCCACATGTATGTCAACCACAAACCGATCAAGTTACATTTAAATAACATTGGATTTTAATTTATTGGGGTATGTTATACATGTCTAAGTTTAAAATAAATAACTATTTATTTACGTAAGTAAATGCTTTGTTTACAAAATATAAACCACGAGTTTAGGGTATATATAGGCTCCAATATATATGCCTCTTATACAAGTTTATGAAAAGCCTTTTTTTTTTTTTTCATGATTGAAATCTATCTTATACAAGTATTATTAATAGATAAGGGTAAGGATTTGTCACTTGAAAAAAATGGACTATAAAAGATTTGATGGTACAATATTGGAGTATAAAGGATGGAAGATGTTAGATAATATTGGTATTAATTTAATTTTGGAGAAAGTCGTGATTTATGGAACCGTCCATATTAATAATATTTGTTTCATATCCAATATTAATTAAAGGAAATGTGAAAATGGGCGGGCTCTAGAATGACCGTTACCTTCTAGACTTCACAAGGTGTTCCGTTGACAGACGCAAAGTTCCTTCAAATCCCTCCGCCACACAAACACATCATCTTTCACTCTCTCTTCTACCTCCTACCATGGCTTCTTTTCTTCAAAATCACCTCAATTCTTCTCTCTCCACCTCCACTCCCAACCTCCATTGGACCCCAAACCTCCACCCTTCCCCTCGAAGACCTCACTTTTCTGCCAAACCTAGGGTTTTAACTTTCCGGGTAACTTACAAGTGTCGCCTCGGCGTATCCTCTTTTCGTTGCTTCTGCAGCTCAGGGACCGAACTTCAAAATGCATCGCTCCAACAACGAACTGAACCAAGGCCCTTCGATATCAATCTCGCTGTTATTCTCGCCGGTTTCGCTTTCGAAGCATACACTAGCCCCCCTGTAATATGATTACTGCTTGCTTCAATTTTTTTTTTTTTTGTTCTTGATGGTGGTATCATTTTTTGCTTATTAGGAGAGGGTTATGAAGATGGATTGTAGAATGTAAGTTGGGTGAAGGGTATTGCTTGAAAATTCTTGTGATCTTTTATTTATCTATTTTCCCTTTTTTTGGTACAGGAAAATTTTGGGAAGCGTGAACTTGATGCTGCAGGCTGTACGACTGTATATCTTTCAGAGTATGTAATTGCTATGATGAACTTTAACTGACGATAACTTTTGTGCAGAAGGAAGTCTTGGAATTTTTAGTTGCATATTTGTCATACTGCAATCATAAGTTCCTTTGACTTCACCATTGGACGTGCCAAATTTTTATTCATGAATCCAAATGCAGGTCATTTGTTCGAGAGACATATGATGGTCAACTGTTCATCAAATTGAAGAAGGGCATTGATTTACCTGCAATGGATCCATGGGTAACCTCTTTCCCCTTACTATGATCATTTTAATGTTCTTAACTCTATAAAATCACCACTTATTGTTTATCTTATATTATTTGTTATTGATAAACATATTTTTTCATTGATGAAATGGAAAATTACACATACACAAACACACAAAAACCTTAAATTCAATTGCACCACTTTAAAGCCGACCTTAAAACTAAAGAGAATGGTCTTAACTCTTAAGAGTAACTCAAGACATCTATCCCTACCAAACAAAAGGCACAGTAAATGACAACTGCTATATCTTGACCAATTACTACATTGGTCTTCTTTATTGACTTCTAATGCTATACAGTCTTTGCATGTCTTATTTGATTGTATTTGTTCCTCATTTTGACATGCTTTTAGGGAACCAGCGATCCATATGTGGTGTTTCAACTGGATGGTCAGATTGCTAAAAGCAAGACGAAATGGGGGTGAGCAATGTATTCATACTAAAATCCTTCATCGTGTTAAGTGGTAAACGATTCGTTAACAAAACTATATTTCCTTAACAAACAAATAACAATGAATAAATATCAATCGGGGACTCGGTCTTCAAGTCTTCAAAAATTGGGTCTTGGAAGAGCTTTAGTGAGGGTTTTTATGGCATGAAGCTATGTAGGTGTTCAAATGAGAGGTCAAACTTTTTCCTCTTCAACGAAATGTAAACATTTGTAGTATATTTCATATAATCGCGAAGAGATAGATTTTTGGTGATATAGATAGCAACACTATTATCACCTTTGAACTAGAAATAAAGCTTTCCATTGGAGAAATGAATAGAGACTATGCTTATGTAACGTTCCAAGTTTATGAGGGGACATGAGTGAATTGAGATCACATTCGAAAGAGAGAGTTTATAAGGATATAAAAGTATGGTTAAGAAAGGCTTAGAAAAATTGAAAGTTACTACCTATACCAACAAGGTAAATCTTCATTTTCGGTGGCTTAGTCATAAGAATTCCAAAGGTAAGTATGCTCAACTTGGAGCACGTGGGTGACTTATGGGAATTTTTCTTAGGAAGCATGCGAATGAGTTTAAAAATATTGAATGGACCCGTGTTGGGTTACGGGGATATTCTTTCACTTTTAGAAGCAACTTAAGACAAGCAAAGATGATACAGCTAGGTTGCAGGGAATGTCGGGGCAATTAGGTGCCAAATTTGAATTCCAGTGGTTTGGGGCGTTAGTTCAATGACAAAATATAAAATCTTCTCAATTCAAACATCTAACTTGCAAATGAAAGCCTAACAAAAAAATTAGAAATAAAACACCATAATGAGGTCTTCAGCCTAGCTGGTTCAATTTGTTCTATTTGAGACTTTTTTATGTGTTCCAACGAGATTTATGAAATTAAAGCCTTGATTATGTTGATCCACAGAAGGTGTGATCTTGAAGGCAAGGAAATCCTAGTGAGAAGATGATATGCGTTGCTTTTGGTGTTAGTTGGAAATGCCTACTTCAAACTGAAGATGCCCAGTTATTGTGTTAAAAATTTTACTTAAGAATAATTCAAAGAGCCAGCTCTTTAGTTCATCGTGATTATTTAACTTGGCAACTTCCAGATCTGCAACTAGGGAACTCAAATAATTTATTCCTTCTCCCTTTAAAATCAGTTGGCAAGAAATATTCCAATAAAGGAATGAAGAATCTCATTTTTTTACAAAATACCACATTTTTCATTAAGAGAACGAAAAGAAACAATTGCTTAAAGATACAAACTCCAAAAAGAGCCCAAGAAAACAAAGTAGGAAATAGAACAAAGCATCAAGAAAGTAAACATAAGGAAACATAAAGTGAAAACTACAAAGGATCATTGAAAACAACCCAGTTGCGTTACATATCCTGAATAGAAAGCCCTGCAAATTGCTTGCCAACAAAATCTGGAATTGAACCATTTGGTAATGAAGCTACATTGAAGGGATGCGGATAACAAGATCTCCTAACCATTTTCCAAAAGATTTCTCTTCCCATTTGCAATTTTGCAAGGATCAAAGTTTTTCTCAGATGGTGATCCACAGGCTTCTTTCTCTGTAGTGGTATGCCAATCAAAGCGATCAAAAGATTCATAACCATGTATATTGTACACTAGCGCCAACACCTTTCTCAGAAGATAATTAGGTTCATTTTCTTGTCTACTTGTGGTGATACTCAAATTCACCACTCAAATTGGTCTCTTGAATCCTTAGTCCTTTCCCGGTAAAATCTTTATCAAGTTATTTGGTTACTCCATCTTTTATTGATATAACTTATTTACAACTGCATAGAAGAAAAAAGTGGAGGAAATCTCTCAACCACACGATATCTTTGAAAGTTTATACTCGCAGAAATGCTGGTTTTTATTTTTTGATTTCTTTTACCTCAATTCTTAGAGTCTTTGAGGAAATGCATTCCAGCTAATTTGGGTGAATGCTGTCGAGTAATTCTTTTTGAGCTTTGGTTCGAAAGAAATCAATGCATCTTCTAGAACTCTTCTCAAACTTCTTGTGTTTGATTCAATCTGGCTCGATTAAAGTGTTCTTCATGGTGTTATCTTTCTAAGAAGTTTGAAAGGTTTCAATTCAAGATACATTTCATGGCTGGAATGCTTTTATTGTGCCTTTTAATTTTGTAGTTTTAAATTTCCTCGTTTTCTCTCTCATTTTGTGGAGATCTTTGTTATTTGATGTTTGGTTTTAACTTTTGTACCTCCAGGATTAGTCTTTTTTCGTTCTTTTTATGAACAGTTTTGAAAGAAAAAAAAATCTAACTTTTGTAACTGCTCTTTGAATGATCTTTTTTAATTGGCAGTGTTTTTTTAAAAATTTTTTGCTATGGGGGGATTTCAATAGTCCGAAAGGAAGTTGGTGGCTTTTAAATGTATTCTATATAGACACACACACACTACTCATTTTACATTTTAGTTTTCTCACCACAGCTTAGACTTATAACTTCCCTCTCATTACCATGCTAACATGACATGACAGGACAAAGCAGCCGATATGGAATGAGGACTTCACTCTTAACATCAAGGAGCCTTCAACTAAATATGTTCAGGTAACACTAACTTGTGTCAGGCTTCATAGCGACAAATTTTTGCTTCACCATTCCATTTTTAGAAAGTATATCGTTCTATATTCAATAATAATGATGTTTTATGTTTGGTATTGAGGGGTAAAGTCTTGAACATCAACTATTCCACTGCTATGAGTTAATGAGTTGCTTACTTTATAGTATTAGATTGTCATCAGGTGACTCTGTGTCCTATCAATTACCTTTTGTCTCAAGTCGTCCAAAATGCTAGGTCTTGCAGTTAAAACTAGTAATTGTACAACTTTGTCTGTTTTTCTGGAAACCTAGAAAGAGATAAACAGAAGGAATTTTTTGTTGTTTTCTGGTTTCTGTTTATCTAGATTATTGAAGGCAATATCTTTATTACATCTGCAATGAGCAAACATTTAAATATTGATTCAGATGAGGAATGAGTTGTGTAGAAAATCAAGCTTAATTATCTCAGCTGCAAATTGGGAATTACTAAGATTGTTTTTTTGTATATTCTATTTCCATATACATTTAGATTGATTGCTTAATTCTAGGTATTTGATTATGAAATCAAATCGTTCTTTTATGCATAGCTTCAGGTTGTCAGCATTAGTAGCAAAGAATGAGAGTCAAGTTCTCCAGAACAGAGATTCTAGAGCTCATTTCAAAATATTTATATGGGGAGGATTTTGAAAATGTATATGGAGTTGAAGTTGCAAATCATATCTTGCTTGATAGAATCAAGGGTGGAGCTATCCATCTATCTTCAAGTTCAACCCTATTTTTCTTCTTTGGTTGACATTTGTGGACTCCAGTTTTTAAGCGTATCATCCAAATTTCCATCAATGTCAACTTGAAAGTGCAAAGCTCTCCTATTTTGACTTGAAATAACTTCTTGAATCTCTCGTGGCCACGGGTTCAATTCTATTCTTGTAGCTTTAAATAAATTCCAAGGCTGGAAGCTGATTTTTAAAATGCTGAAAAGCTTCAAGTCAGAATGACTATGCGATTTGGTTTCAGATCAGAATAAGGTGGAAAAGAATCTGTCAGGAGGTCCTGTACGATCTCAAGAAGAGGAGTCAGTTACCTATGCTGAAAAGGTTAAGGCATTAAGAAATATCCCTGTTTCAGACCTGAAAAATCAAAGCATACAGAAAAAGTTGATTATTAAGAATCCAAGAGCCTTTTGAGCAGACTTCCACAAATTATGGGTGGTCACACGTCTTTTTGAGTTCAATGGTCGGGATTTAAAGATATGCTATAATCGTACTGTCAATCAGAGGTATTCATCAATCCAGTATTTGCAGAGAATTCTTTGATTGATTTTGATCAAGGTACATTAGATGATCTTATAGAGCAACCTGGGAAATGGCAAGAGTTTGGCGCTTTTCACTTAAAGTTCATTGTAGACCTTTGTATGCAAAAGGTTATGGTGGTTGGCTCTCGATCAAGAACCTACCTCTAGATTACTGGAACAATCAAACTTTTTAGGTCATTGGGACTTACTTTGGGGGCTTAGTAGACATTTCCAGGGAAACATTGAATTTTTTAAATGTTTCTGAAGCCAAAATACAAGTTAAAGAGAATCTATGTGGTTCCATTGATATTTCTTCTCTGGATCCTCCTAGCATAGCCATAGGGGAGCTACTTTTTTGTGATTTTTCAAACCCAGTTGATGTTAAATTAAATCAAGTTATGCAGGATGAAGAGGTTGAACTTGGCAGAAAAGTTGCGGCCCCAATTTGCCAAAAGGCCTTATGTCAAATCAGAAATTTTCAACAATTCAAAGTCTCAGAAACTATCAGAAAATATTCAGAAGTTGTTGGCCAGCTCTTCCATTGTCTCATTCCATCAATCTTTGGTCCCTTTGAATCAGAGAGTTATCTCCAAGATCGGAGAGAAGCCAGAAGGCCAGACCCTTTTGTTACGAGTTCAAACATCCATGAGTCGCTTGGTTTTTCTGCTTTCATTTAAGTTCTGCCGCAATAAATTAAATCCCAAAGCAGCACAAAGGTCTTCCCCGATCTCTGAAGCTTCAGATTTCCATGTTTGCATTATTTCACCAGGCTGTACCAAAGCAGCGCAAAGGTCTTCCTCAACTTCTACTATGCAAGAGAAAGCTTCCAATTCAGGCATTAATGATAAAGGCATTTCATTGAATGGTGATGGTCCCACTTTTAGAAATTCATCGGACAAATCTGGAGAGTCTGATTTAAAGAAGAGAAAAAGAATTTCAGTCTTAAGTTTAGCAAAGCCGACAATGGAGAAGAGGAAGCTTTTAAGGAGGAAAGAGAAGATTCCAACCAAGACTACCTCATTGCTCTTTGAAGCTTCTGCCTTGCTAGTGACCTCAAATTTTCCCCCCAAAAACCCCATCAATTTTGGTTTCCTCCTCCCAATCTCTTTCTTCCTCGGCAAGATTTGGATCAAGATCAAGGCCCAAAAGACTTGTAAAAGCTCGAGTTTACCCTCACCTCTTCAAACCGTTTCCTAATAATTTTGTAAGAAGTACTAGAGCAAAGGGCTTCCCAAAAACGAATGTTACCAAAGCCATGTTGATTTCTGATTTGGACTCAGACTTATTGGAAGTCAGTTGCTGCACCCACGCACTTGTTCCAACTCCTACTGGGTCTGCTTCACAATCTTTCCTTCCTCCACGCTTTAAGCATTCTGTTTTTTCTTTGCCAACTCTAAGGTGAAATTTCTGAGGGGGCGTTTAGTGTGCAGAGTTGTTTATTATAGCCTGTGGGTTATAATAATCTGTGTATTGTTATAGTCTGGTTTATAATGGTCTGTATTTGAGGTGCTGATTATTTTAGTCTGTGTATTGAATACATGTTTCTGTAGTCTGAAATTATAACAATATGTAAATTAAATGTTGGTTATTTTAGTTCGTGTATAATTTTTTGTACTATTATTCTTTATTATACAAATAATTACGTACATGAAATATTATATTTTGGAAATATAATTAAAACTATATGTCCTGCCAATTTATATAGAATTAACTGGATTTTAATTTATGTTAAAAAACTATTTATTCTTTTTGCCATTCTCGGAGATGCCTTAGTTAACATGAAATTGTTAAAAATGTAGTGTACGGATGCAATTCATGTCTTTCATTCATAAAGCTCCCTTTTTTGAAGGTACAAAATTGGTTCTAAAATAAAACTTATAACTCATAATTTTCTACACTTCTGTAGCTAATTTGTTTAGCATTTTGATATTTTGATTTTTACTAGGTTTTGAAATAAAATTCCGAACTTTTTTCACTTTAACTAATTTAAAAAAGATCACAGTTTTCTTTTTTAATCACAATATGCTAACTTCGAAATTAGAATTTTAATCTCAAGTTCAATTATTGGAAAATTATAATTTTTTTATCAAAATATATTTGAGGAATAAAAAATTAGAAATTTTGAATTTTTATTTTTATTTCCCCTCTAAGTTTTGTTCAACATTGTAACCTGTAAGTTTAAAAGGCAACTTTAAGTTTTCAAGCTAGTTAAATTGATCAAAGAAAAAAGTTGAAAATTTTATTAAACTAATTTAGGGATTTCTATGCATATAGCCTAAATAAGTTAATTACACAATTGCAGTCTAATGACCTATTATTTTACACAAAAATGTGGCCTAATTTACTTTTTCAGCTCTCTTTATATACACACACACACATTAGCACTGGAGGTTGATCGGTAACAATAGTCGTCAGAGTTGGTTGCCAGAAGTATGTCGGTGGAGTCACCAGAAGTGGTGGTTGGAGTTTGGCCGATGATGGTCACCAGAAGTGGTGTAAGTAAGTTGACCGACGAACTAAACAACCCTTGAAACAAACACCTGCTTAGAATTGAAGAATATTAATGAGGGTTATTTGAAATCCTAATCCTAATTCCCAAATAAAATTAAACCTTACCCCAAATAAGGAGTTGGATGTCATAGCCTACTACACCCCACTCCACTTCATGTGCTAAGAGGTTCACCGTGCAGTACACTAAGCGTTCCCTCGAAAAAGAAGGGTGAGTCTTCTATCAACTTGTTAGATTCCTAGATTAGTATACATGTGTTTATCTTGTATAAGGGTAATTAGATTAGTATAGGGTTAGGGGTATAAGGGTAATTAGATACTTAGGACGTTACTAGTAGTTATTATGTAAGTGTGGTTATTAGTAGTTATTATGTAAGTATGGTTATTAGGGTGGTTGCATCTTGTTATAAATGGAGGGAGGGTAAGTGAGAGGGAGGATATTCTGTAGAGTGATTTAGGGCTTGGGTGAGAGTATTCAAGAGGGAGGTTCCAAGTGCCTTATACTTGGGTTTATCTTGTATTTTCTTATAGCTCATTCTAATAAATTTAGATCTTGTTCTTGTTAGCAAGTGTTCTAACACAACTTTCCTTTTAGTGTTAGTAGTGAGAAAATAACTCATTTTGAGAAGTCAGTTGAGCTTGAGAGGCAGGGTCATTTTAAGCTTCTAGAGACCGATCTTAGTGCTTTATTTCAATGCGAGGAAGAACTGAAAGTTGAAAAGATGTCTATAGTTACGCATTCTCATTGCTAGACTTGCAAATCCCATATCATTTAAAATCGATAGTTGCTGATTCTGGTCTAGGAATGAGAGTGCGTAATTGTGATTGGTCTTGTGTTTCCTTAATTCAAAATGAAGCTCTTGTTACCTGGTTTTCAGTGGAGGAAATCTTTAAAGCCTTAAAGGCACTTGGCAGAAATAAAGCTCTAGGATCGGATGGATTCACAACTGAGTTCCTAATCAACCACTGGTCTATTTTCAAGGATATCTTCAAATCCATAATGGCTGATTTCCATAGAAATGGAAGATTAAATGCTTGCATTCAAGAAAACTTCATTTGTTTAGTGTAGAAAAAAGAGAACGTGACTCTAGTCAAGGATTTCCGCCCAATCAGCCTTACTACGTTAGCATACAAGATTAAATGCTTGCATTCAAGAAAACTTCATTTGTTTAGTGTAGAAAAAAGAGAACGTGACTCTAGTCAAGGATTTTCGCCCAATCAGCCTTACTACGTTAGCATACAAGGTAGTGCAAATGTTATATTTGAACGTCTAAAACAAGTTATGGATGCAATTATAAGTCCTACCCAAAGCGTCTTTATTGAAGGTATGCAAATTCTTGACCAAATATTAATTGCTAACGAGGCCATAGAAGATTATAGGGCAAAACGGAAAAAAGTTGGATTTTAAAACTTGATCTGGAAAAAGCCTTTGATAGGGTGGATTGGAACTTTTTAGAAAAGATTTTATCTCTACAAAAGTGTAGTTCCATGTGGATTTCATGGATAATGGGCTGCCTAAAAAATCCAAAATTTTCAGTCTTCATTAGCAGTAAGCCAAATAACAGCATCGAGAGGTATCCGCCAAGGGGACCTCCTCTCCCCCTTTTTATTTCTCCTAGTAAGTGAGGTTCTAGGAGAAATCATAAACAAGCTTCATAGTAACAACCAGTTTGAAGGTTTGCCACTTGATCCACCTCCCATTGCTTCAATTTGCCGATGACTCTCTTCTCTTTTGTAAGTACGATGTGAAGATGCTTCTTAAGCTGAAGGTCTCCATTAGGTTATTTGAATGGTGTTCGGGGTAGAAAGAAATCAGCCCTTAGCGTGGTTAATGTGGGAGAGGGTGATTTGACTCAAACAGAAAATCTGCTAGGGTGCAAGGCAGAAAAGCTTCCGATTATATATTTAGGATCCCTTTGGGAGGCTACCCTCGGCAAAAGATGAAGGGAGTGTTAGTGTAAACAACAAAGCAACACCAAGGGGCCCGAGCTTGAAGAAGCCAAGGCAAAAGGGTCCAATGGATGCATTTTTTACTCCTAACCCAGAAACTGTGGTTCAAAATAGAAAGGACAAAGGAAAACAAACTTCATTGAATGCGACATACAAGAAGGAAATGAGAGAGCACACCATCCAAAGAATTGCTCGATGGTTTTATGATGCAGGAGTGCCTCTGAATGCCTGCACATATGATAGTTTTGCCCCTATGATTGAGTCAATTGGGCAATTCGGTCCTGGATTGAAACCACCATCTTATCATGAGTTAAGAGTTCCATGTTTGAAAAAGGAATTAGAAGCAACAAATGAGTTGATGAGTAACCATATGGCAGAGTGGGCCAAGGTTGGATGCACTGTTATGGCTGATGGATGGACCGATAGAAGAAATAGGACATTAATTAACTTTTTAGTTAACAGTCCTAAAGGCACCATGTTTATTGAGTCCATCGATGCTTCATTTTATGTGAAAGATGGAAAGAAGATGTTCGAGTTATTTGATAATTTTGTAGACCGAATTGGAGAAGCGAATGTTGTACAAGTAGTTACCGATAGTGCCTCAGCAAATGTGATGGCAGGTAAGAATGTAGACTACTTACAAGTTATAACTTTAATTTGTTAGATTTAGTTGAGTTCTACGTTAAATGTGTACTTATTTTCTTTGTTAATAGGGAGATTGTTAGAAGCAAAACGACCACAGTTAATATGGTCTCCGTGTGCCGCTCATTGCTTAGATTTGATGTTGGAGGATATATACAAGATCTCGAATATTCGAAAAGCATTGAAAAGAGGCATGGAGATTAGCAATTTCATATATGTTCATCCTGGATTGTTAAACATGATGCGACGTTTTACTAACCAAAAGAAGTTAGTTAGACCAGCTAAGACCCGTTTTGCTACTGCCTGCATTACATTATCGAGTATACATCGTCAAAAGAATAATCTGAGGAAGATGTTTACTTCAGATGAATGGAAGAATAGCAAATGGAGTAAGGAGCAACAAGCGAAACGAGTAGTTCAGACTATTTTGTTGGCTAGTTTTTGGACTACAATTGTTTTCACTCTTAAAGTATCTGGCCCACTAGTCCGAGTTCTTAGATTGGTTGATGGCGAGAAGAAGCCACCTATAGGATATATTTATGAGGCCATGGATAGAGCTAAGGAAGCTATTGCTAAATCCTTTAATAATAATGAAGAAAAATACAAGGACATTTTCACCATAATTGATAAAAGATGGGAGCTTCAGTTGCATCGTCCTCTGCATGCAGCGGGGTATTATTTAAACCTGTCATTCTATTATTCGAATCCTAATATCCAGAAGGATGATGAAATAGTTAATGGACTCTACTCATGCATAACAAAAATGGTTGCTTCATTGGAAGTACAAGACAAAATACTTGCAGAACTAAGCAAGTATAAGAGAGCTGAAGCATTATTCGGACAACCTTTAGCAATCAGACAAAGGGACAAAATATCTCCAGGTAAATTTCAACTAAACGATTACTCAACGATACTAGCAACAAGTTCTTCTATTAATATATATATTTTTTTGTTTGTGCCTATAGTGGAATGGTGGGATAATTTTGGACAATCAACTCCAAACTTGCAAAAGTTTGATGTGAGAATTTTAGGTCTTACTTGTAGCGCTTCTGGATGCGAGCGTAATTGGAGTGTGTTTGAACAAGTTACCTTTCCTCTCCTTAAGTACATTGAGAATGATAATCAAAATTTGTTGATTCACTGATAATGAAACTTTCTAATTTTTCAGCTTCATAGCAAGAAACGAAATAGGCTTGCTCAAAGTCGTTTGAATGATCTAGTGTTCATCAAATACAAACAGAGCACTAAAACGTCGATACAACCTACAAGATATTGTCGACCCCATCTCCTTAAAAGATATTGATGATAGTAACGAATGGTTGATTGGAAGATTGGATGACGATTCTGAGGAGGATGATGAGTTGGTATTTGACGATGATTCTTTAACGTGGGGTGATGTTTCTAGAGCTGTCGGAGCAAAAGAACCATCATTCTATTCTAGAGCTAGTACCTCTAGAGCAAAGACTAATGTTTCATGTTCATCCTCGTCTACCACGCAACGCAAACAAGTAAATTTAGATGACTTCGATTTGGAAGAAGAAGATACTGATGGCAATAAGTCTAACGAAGGAGTGAATGAAGACGAGGATCAATTTAGTGATGATGAGTTTGATCTTTAGGGATGAACTTTTTATTTTGATTGTTGACTTGTTGAATACTGGGTAGTTTTTCTGTTGTGTTTTGTTGTTTAGGCTACTTATATTGGGTACCTATATTTTATACATTGTTGCTCTGCTATATGTGTGTATATATATATTTTCTTCTCTTTTTATATATAGTGCGCCTTATGAAAAAAAGCTCGCGCTTTTTTTTGCGCCTTGCGCCTAGGCTCCAGAGGACCAATGCGCCTTAGTGCGCCTTGAGCCTTTAAAAACACTGTGGCAACCTGTCATCGATCGAATTCACAAGAAACTAGATAGGTGGAAAAGATATAACTTCTCTAGAGGCGGAAGACATACCTTATGCAACTTAGTTCTGGTTAGCCTTCCTACATAGTACCTATCTTTATTTTTGCTACCTGAAAATGTGGCTGCCTCTTTAGAGAGAATCATGCGAAGCTTCTTTTGGGAAGGCCATGCAGGTAGCAAAATCAACCACCTTGTTAAATGGAACAAGGCTTCAGCTCCTCTAAAAGATGGGGGTCTTGGCTTAGGAGGAATTAAAAATCATAACACTGATTTGCTCGCTAAATAGGGTGGAGATTCTCAAAAGAAGAGTCCGCTCTTTGGAGGCAAATAATTAGAAGCATTCATGGTAAGGAGCCGTTTGATTGGTTCACTAAAGGGTAGTTCGGTAATAGCCTAAGGAGTCCTTGGGTTAGCATTGCTAGAGTTTGGAGGTCGGTTGACTCATTAGCCTCTTTTAATCTTGGTAACAGCCAACGAATTGGCTTTTGGAGAGATCTTTGGGTTTTAGCTCCTCAGGAGTTGGCCCATTTCAAATGTATTCCATTATTTTGCTGACTCCTTTATTCACGCTTTGTGTATTATTTGGGATGTCAGTCTGGAATTGGAGTATCCCCATCTCGATTGCTACTAATTGGATATGGTACTAGGTGAAATATGTCTCTATCAATGTTGTAATTCTTTATCATTATAGAAGTCTATCTAGGTATATCATGGTCTATCACTAATAGAAACTAAAATTTTGCTATATTTGTAAATAAGTTAGCTCATTTTGCTGTATTTGAAAACATCCCTAATAATAATAATAATAATAATAAGCTTAGGATCCAGAAAACCACTTATGTATCTCTGTGCATGTATGTAAGCCTATTTTACTATATAAAAATAGTTCAAATCACAAATTTTGATTATTCATATATGAAGCAAATCTTAGGTTGCTGCATGGGATGCAAACTTAGTGACTCCACATAAACGAATGGGTAATGCAGGCATCAATCTGGAATTCCTTTGTGATGGTGAGGACTAATTTAAAATTTCTTACTTTCCATATTTTGGAATTGAAGTATTAATATATTCTACAACTATTTTTGGAAGATCATTGGGTAGGGGAGAGGGCTCTCTGTGGGTTGTTTCCTTGGTTGTATCATTTGTCTTCTCTCGTAAGTCATTTTGTTGCTAACTTTTAGTGTGGTTTGGGGGTTCTTGTTTCTTTCCTTCGGGTTCTATCGAGCTCTTTTTGGTAGGTAAATGATGGATGTGGCTGCTCTTCTTCTTTTACTTGAGAGTCACCTCTTCAGAATTGAGGGAAGGGATGTCAGAGTTTGGAGCTCCAATCCTTTGGAAGGGTGCTCGTGCAAGTCTTTCTTTCAATCCCTGGTTGATCTTTCTCCCTTAGGTGTGTCAGTCGCTTAAGTGCTTTGGAGGATTAAGGTTCTTAGAAATGTTAGATTCTTTACTTGGCAGGTTCTTAACGACCGTATTAGTCCGTTGGATATGCTTATTTGGAAGTTGGGGTTGTTGGTTTGGCCTTGTTGTATTTCTTGTTGGAAGGTGGAGGAAGACTTGGTTCATATTCTCTAACGTTGTGGGTTTGTGAGCATTGTGTGGGATTCTTTTCTCCAGACATTTGGTTTTATGTGCGTTCGTCATACGATCGAGGAGTTACTCCTAAATCCACCGTTTGGATAGAGGTCGTTTTCCTTGGCTTGCTAGTGTGTGTACGGTTTTATGGGTTTTGTGGGATGAACAAAATTGTAGGGTATTTAAGGTTGTTGAGAGAGATCCTAGAGAGTTAACAGTCTTTTGTTTGCTTTCATATTTCCTATAGGGTATCTAGGGGTGTTGAGTTACAGTCTCTTGTTTTCTTTCATGTTTTCTATTGGCATGATTTTGTATAACTGGAGTGAGTACCTTCGTGTAAGGGATCCTCTTTCTTTTTGCAGGCAGATTTTCTGTCAACCATGTATTCTTTCATTTTGTTTCTTCATGAAAGTGATCTTTTTTCATATATATGTGTCTTCTGTGACTAACATCATACTTAAGATATTTAGATATCAAAACTGGTATTCTAGGGTGCTCCTCTTGATCCCCCTTCCCTCCCTTATTAGGATTCTCTATTATTCTCTATTATTCTTATTGTATAATTCTCTTCTACTTTGAGTTTTCTTTATTAATAAAGAAGCTTGTCTCCGATTAAAAAAAACGATATGAAAATTTGTACTATAATGAGTTTGGGAATTTCTGTAAGCTTTTTACTAAGCTACTCGAGTTCTTTTGTTATCCAGTCATTAGAATCATGGATTTAAGTAGATTTTTTATTGTTCTTATTTTTTTTTAAACGAAGACAAAATTTCTTTATTAGTAAGAACTCGGAGTACAAGAGAGTTATACAATGAGAGCTATACAATGAGAGCAATAAAGAAGTCTAAAAGAGGGAACTTTGGGGATCAGGAGGCGCACCCCAGACATCTTAACTAGGTTTACACCCCTTCGCGCCAATCATCAGATCCCAAACATACAAAACTAAAACTTGCAAAAGTTAATTAATGTTTAGCTTAATACAAAGGGCAAGAAGACAACAAAGAACCAGAAGAAAATCTAACACCTGGGAAGGCCAAAAAACATAAAACACAATTTCTAAGGCTAAAAAAGGAGCAATCCACCAAGACTTCAGAACACAGAAAGAGGCTTGCTGTGAGAAACATTCAGACTCGATAATCTGCAAACTGAATCAACAACTAAAGTGCTGGTTGAGAGAGAAAAGCAGTCCAGTTGAGGCAAATGTTTTGAGTGGAATAATTTTGAAACTCCTTATTTAAGGAGCACCAAGCTGCTGCCTGAACAAATGATTTCTGCCCTTGGTCTTTTTTTATCATGGAAAATTTATTGATTACACTCAAACCATAAATCTGCGAGGAGAGCTTTTGACAAGTTTTCCCATATTAAACGTGATTTCTTAGGTAGAGACGGGCCAGTCGGAATCTGAAACACATTTGCGCTTAGTGATCGATCAATAACCCAATCAAAGTTGAACAAAGAGAAAATCCTACCCCAGCAGAAGGATGAAAAGGGGCAGGTCATAAAGAGATGAAGAATTTCCTCATTAGCCTTCATACATAAAGGACAAGTCAGAGGAAGGAGGCATTTATTAGGGGATTTCTTTTGCAAGATTTCTGAGCTGTTGAAGGACCCGAACACCATAATCCAAATCAGAATATTAATTCTCTGTGGGCTGCTTGATTTCCATAAAGCTGTTAATAAACATTTGTTCATTGGGGAGGCAGTTTTTAGGTGAGCCGAAAGAGACTTAATAGTGAATCAGCCATGGTGATCAATGGGCCAAAATTTGTGATCATCAGAACTATTCACTTTTTCGGACAAGAGGAGGGATAATAAAATTGAAATTCTGCAATTTCATCATCTTTCAAACATCTTTTAAAGGTCTTCAAACATCTTCTAAAGGACAAGGGCCAAGATAAAGTTTCAAAGTCCAACTGTGCTGTTGGCCAAAACAGCAATTCTAAAAAGCTTGGAAAACTGCTCCTTAAGAAGGGTGACACCAACCCAAAGATCTGTCCAAAATCTGATTCTACGACCGTTGCCAAGTTTAAGTAAAGCTAGTGAGTCCACCGATGTCCACATTCTAGTAATGCTTACCCAAGGACTCCTTAGACTGTTACTGGACTTTCCTTTTGTAAACCAGTCAAAAGCCTCTTTACCATGGATGCTGCTAATTATTTGCCTCCAAAGAGCTGACTATTCCTTTGAGAATCTCCACTGCTCAGCAAGCAAAGCAGTGTTATGAATCTTAATGCCACCTAAACCGAGATCCCCATCTTTTATTGGTGATGAGACCTTGCTCCAATTCACAAGGTCATTAATTTTTCCACCAGCATAACCTTCCCAAAAGAAATTCCTCATAATTTGCTCCAAAGAGGCAGCCACATTTTCGAGGATTGAAAATAAAGATAGATAGTAGGTGGGAAGATGCCTGAACTGGATTGTTCAAGGCATGTCTGCTTCCTCTAGACATATTGAATCTTTTCCATCTATCTAATTTCTTGTGGATTTGATCAACAACTAGTTGCCAAAACTCCTTTTGCCTTGGGTAGTCTCTCAAGGGAAGACCTAAATATAAAAAAGGTAGCTTTTCTGCCATGCAACCTAAACGATTCGCTGTTTGGACCAAGTCATCCTCAACCACATTAACACTGCTAAGAGCTGATTTCTCCCAATTTACTTTCAGTTCCGAACACCATTCGAAAAGCGTAATGGCATCCTTAAGCTTAAGAAGCATCTTCTTGTCATATTTACAAAAAGGGAGTGTGTCATCGCAAATTGCAGCAATGGGAGATGGATCTTATCCTTGCCAATAAGAAAACCTTCGAACTGCCCATCGATGTGAAGTTTGTTTATGATTGCTCCTAGAACCTCGCTTACTAGGAGAAATAAAAAAGGTGAAAGGAGGTCCCCCTGACGAATGCCTCGAGAGGCTGTTATTTGACCTCTTGGCTTACCATTAATGAAAATGGAGAATTTTGGGCTTTTTAAGCAACCCAGCATCCATGCTGTCTATTTAAGACTAAACTTTTTATAAAATAAAACCTTCCTAAAAAGTTCCAATCCACTTTGTCAAAAGCTTTTTAAAGATCAAGTTTCAAAATCCAGCCCTTTTCTGTTTAGCCTTGTAATCTTCCACGACCTCATTTGCGATCAAAACTGGGTCAAGAATCTGCCTTCTTTCAATAAAAGCACTTTGGAAAGGGCTTATAATTGCATTCATGACTTGCTTCAAGCGTTTTGCTAGAACCTTTGCAACTACCTTATTTGTTAAAATAGTAAGACTAATTGGGTGGAAATCCTTAACAAGAATCGCGTTCTCTTTTTTCTGCACTAAATAAGTAAAGTTTTCTTGGATGCAAGCGTTTAACCTTCCATTTTTGTGGAAGTCCTCCATTAAAGATTTGAAGCTGTCCTTGAAACTAGACTAGTGTTTAATTAGGAATTCCACTGTGAAACCATCTGGGTCCGGAGCTTTGTTACTGCCAAGTGCCTTTAATGCTTTAAAAATTTCTTCCACGGAAAACTGAGAAACAAGAGCCGCATTCTGAATAGGGGTAACACAAGGCCAATCATTGATAATAGGAATGAATCTGTCCCCCAGGATTCTTTTGTAGGGGGTCTCAAAAAAATCCAGCACAAGCTTTTCTATGTCTCGAAACGAATTTGACACAGACCCATTTTCATCTTTCAATTTTGTTATGAGATTCTTTTCTTTGCATTTAAAAAGCAGTGAAAAAATTGTGTTCTCATCTCCCACTGACAACCAATTAAGTGTGCTTTTTTGGATAAAATTATGCTCTTCAATTTGATAAATGCTTTGTTATTCTGCTTGTAAGGTTGATCTAAAGACCAATTCCTCCTCATTTAAGCCAATGAACTCTGTCATAAAATCACAGATTTCGAATTCGGACAGCAAGCTTTTTTCTCTCTTTTAGCTTGGCTTGCATTGAAGTGTGCCAAGCTTTAACTGTCATCTTTACCAATCTCAGCTATTCGTGTAAAATAAAGCCAGCCCATCCATGAAAATTTGAACTATGAACTGTGTCAGCAATGACCTGGTTGCATTCCCTGGACAGCAACCAGCTGTTATAGAACCGAAAGGGAGATGGACCCCACACAATTGCACCAGCCTCCAACATTAAAGGAAAATGATCTGAGAAAATGCGTGCTTTGCGGGAAACACGAGAATTTCCAGGAGATCATCCCAGTCTTTGCTGATGAAGAATCTGTCGACAAAAGATCTGGATGGAGAACCACCCTCTCTAGACCAAGTGTACCTCCCGTTTTGCAGTGTAATTTCCATGAGATTAACCAATTCAATAAACTTGTTAAACAGTAACATTCCTCCAGTACTTCTGCCAAGTGGATATCTTTCATGTGCCCATCTAGTGATATTAAAATCTCCACCTACACACACCAAGCCTCAGCCGAGCATGCTAACAAGAAAGACAATTCAGGCCAAACCAATTTTCTTTCTCTGTACCCACAAGGACCATAAACATTCGTAATCCAACAATTCTTCTTGACCAGAGTGAGGCATTTAAGAGACAAAGAAAAGCGCCCTTTGATAACCTCAATTACCGAAATCATGAATCGCCTTGTTTCCTGTGGCAGCGTCAGAACTACTTCTTCAATCGAAACCAAAATTTCATCTTCCTATTGCAATGGATTTCCACACCTTGTCCAGGAGAGAGCTCCAAGCCCTTTGCAAGAGGAATAAGATTCCGGCCAATATCACTAATGTCGCCATGGCCGATGCCCTTGCCGCTCTTCAATCCGTTGAAGGAATCGAGGAGTTTTTGAATGGTGATAGATCTGGTGTACCTGAATCGCCCATGAAAGCAGGAGTTATTTCCTCGGAAATTCCACGAATTGCATTGAGAACTTCAACAAGAAGAAAAGCCGTCAAAGATGAGACAATTACCACTCGATCACGCCAAGGTGCAGTGGCAAGAGACATGGAGGAATCTGAAGACAAAGATCTTAATATGGCTTTGACTACTCCGTCATTGCCGGGTAGCCGGAGAAGGACTGCGGCAGCTTCTTCAGCTTGCAAGAAATTTGATTTTCAGATGACGGTTGATGATCAGAAAGAAGATAAAGATATGGATCAAAAAAAGAAAGAGATTGAAAATACCCCTGCTGTGCCTAAAAGCCAGAAGAGAGTTGTCGGGGCCTCAACTCGTAAACGAACCGAGACTAAGAACAATGGGGCTGCAGAGCAACGAGTTTACAGTACTAGAAGGTCTGTCAGATTGCTGGAGAAGAATATGGAGAGCTTGAGTTTAGAGGGAGATGAGAAAATGGAACCAATTACTGTCCATATGCCGTTCGATGATATGCCTAAAATTTCAGAACCCATGAAGGAAAATATGGAATTAGAAACTGAGTCTAAGAAAACCGATGAATCCAAAAGCAAATTAGATGAAAATTTGAGTGTGGAAGTTGATGATGGAGAGAAGAATGAGATGGGGTCAGAAGTAAAACTCTCAGAGGAGGAACCAGAAATGGTTCTTGATGATCTGTTAAAATCTTTTGATGAAAATGTAATTAGTGCAAAGAGCGTTGATGATTCTAAAATAGAGGCACCTCATGCTAACTCGGATGTGAAATGCTTCTCTGAAGATGAAAAAGTAAATGAAGTTTCGAAAGATGATGATTCTGTGGAGATTTCTGCTGAAGAAATCAATGAATCTGACAAATCTTCTCTGCCTACTGAAGACTTGGATGTTACTGAAGTTCACAAATCGAGCATTGCAGAAGAATTTGGTATGGAATTTGAATCTCAACAAAATGAGTCTACCTGTGAATTGGAACATAAAATTGAAGAAGATCTTGAAGAAGAAAAACACGTGAATAACTCTGCTGAAGAACTGTCTCTTCCCCATGAAAATGTGGAAAAAGAAACTGAAGTTGATGGAGATGATGTCTTGAGCAGTGATGAAGAATCTTTGGAAGTGAAAGATGATCAAGATGAAAATGATTACAAATCAGATCCCACAACCGGAAATGAAGCATCAGATGCTAACATTGAAGGAGACAAGAAGGAAACATAAATGGAGAAAAGTTCCGTTCAAGCTGAAGAAGATGATACATTTATCAACAAGTCCATGGAGGAGTTCCCTGAGAATGTTTTTGATGATTCGGTTGATGTCAAGATCCAATGGAAAATGGAAGAAGAAATTCTTCCTAAAGACAATTGTCGAAGCTATCGACTCACAACCAGAAATCCCAAATGCCATTGTTCAATGTGAGGAAGCTTTGGTGGAAATCACTACCACATCCTCCAACAACAATGCAGTTCAATCATTGGCAATTCAATTCCCTATGCCAACAATAGAAGCCAAATCTCCCGTTAAAGAACAAATCATTAGTTTGCTAATGGACAACCCAGATGCTGAGGAAGAAGAAGCTGAAAAAGAATAGAACATAGCAGCAAAGTTCATTCAGTTTGAGGTGAAGAATGATACTGGCCTAAGGCAGCTGAGGAAGTTGTTCAAGGAAAAACTCCAACTTAACAATAAGAAGATGGACAATAATAACATCAACACAAAAGTTGTTGGAGGTGGCATGAAAGTGAGAACTGCTTTACAACCAGTGTTGGAAAACAGAATGACCATGGATGAATTGGAGAAGAGACGTTAGAAGTCTAGAAAGAGAGAGCATTGTGCATGGTTCAAACTGTGGTTTGCCTCATGTTATTGATTTTGTGTTTGTTTATTCTTTCCATGATGTTTTTTGTGTTTGTGTTTGTTTATCCAACATAGCAGCGAAGTTCATTCAGTTCAACCTGACAGATTCCACAAATTCTCAGCCAATATCCTTGGAGCTCCACAGTGAATTTATAAAAACAGCATTGAAGTTTTCCTTTTTAGATTCTTGAATCATGAGTACATAAGGGTTGCAATTTTTATGAACTTCTTGGAGCTGCACATTTGGAGGAATCATTTAAACCCCTTGGGTTCCAAGAGACTATCTTCATGAAAGCTAGGACAAAGAAGAGGAAGGCTGGGCAGCTATCTTATGCCAAAATGATTCCACAATCATTGACTATTGACATCAAATCCTTTGGCAGCTCCAAGGGAACTTTACTTAGAGGGAAGCCATCATCATTAAACAAAGCATTAAGATCCACCCCTCCAATTTCTGAGTCTAATTTGAGGTCGGACGCGGTGGAAACACCCATTGATTCTTCACTATTAACACTGATAGGTGAGGTTAAATCAAGCGGCTTCTTGAAAGAATTATCGACTTTGCAGGGGAGCCTCGCAGTAGAGTAACCTTTGTGTTAGAGTTGGTGAATTTAGAAAAATTGAAAAGCTTAGATGGAGAGTTTGCAGTTACTGACCTAATGAATCATTCAGGGAACTGAGCTTTAGTGCTGTATGTCACAATCGTAGCGTTTCAACCTCGAGACGGACGATTGTGCGGCACTTGTTCTAACTCACGAACAAGTCAGCCAATCAAAATCCAAGAGTTGTGGGTAACGTCGATGTATGTCGTAACCTTCCTTTGCGTTTTAGGGAAATTTTATTTATAAAACGTGGGAAAGAAAGAAATACATTGAAATAGACGTTACAATAAGCATTAAAGACTGTCAATTGCAAGGAAAAGGGTTGCTTGCAAAGAGTACAACTAATGCTTGGGCGGGGATTCAACTGGTATGCCTCCCCTATAGTACATTTTGAACATTTTCTTCTCTGGCAGGCTTGCATATGAAAATGCCGAAACGTCACACCCAAGCTTTATGACCTAGAATGGAAAGCAAACACCTAAACTAGTTATGCAAAGTAAAGATGGGATAAACTGGGGGTAATCGGAGCATATAACCAAAGGTAAACACACTTTGGAAAAATATGTCCGTGACACTGTACACCTCCAACAAATTCGGGTTTTTATCAGAAATGGAGGGCTTGAGTGGGTGATTCTGAAAAGAAGCCGAAGAAATGGCTTTAAGGCTGCAAACCCCATTTAGTTCCGATTTCAGTAGGACAGTCCAAATATTATTGAAGGAGGTTTGCTTGCGGATGTAATGTTTGAGTTTTTGAGTATGAGTGAGTTTACTTCCTTTGGCAAACTTGAAATGTTTGAAAATTCTAGAATCTGGAGAAAGTTGGGCCCTAAACTAACAGAATATGAGTTTTGCAGAAGCATTCTGTAACTTTTGCTTTAAATGTGCTGAGTTGTCTTCAGTAATTTTGGTGCAAATTTCGTAATTACTCATAATAGTGATTAAGTGGGCCTTTTTTTCTTTATCCCTCTCACTTGATGGCTCTTCGTCTACCAAAGTTTTAAAAACAGAATCAATAGTTGTGGGCCCTGCTGCCATTGTGCAACAGCTGTTTATCTTGGGTTCAGCAATCTCCAAAGTGGAGGGCTGTTCAGATGCCCGTGCAATTAATTCACTATCAACTTGATTGCTGCCTCTACTTCTTCTCCGACGGCGGTAGGATGGCCGGAAAAAGCTTCAGAATTTCAAAAGGATTTCTACTTCTGGGGAGAGCTGCAAAACTGATTTCGGAACATTTGATACTTATGGAAAGGAGGAAAGATCAAAGTCTTCATCTAGCAAGATATCTCTAATTCTCAGATGATCAATAGAATTTTTAAAATCATCCAGAAAATTCAAAGTCACCAAAATGTAGATAAATATTTCCTCTTTAGATCTGTAATTTCAATCCTTGACAGCACAAAACCACATAAGTTCTTCTTTACCTGAATCTGGGCTTTACTACAATCTGTTAAATTCAGAGTTTCAGTGGCTATGTCAGTAACCTCCAAAGTGAGCTCCAATAACCTCAAAGGTACTTCTACACCAATAATCCAAAGGAATGTTTTTTATTTTGAGCCAACACCGTAGCCTTTTAAAACAAGTGGCCAACTATGCTTGATGTTATCTCATCTTTGGAATTTGAGGTGGAAATTCCCCCAAGCCTTACCATTTTCCTTACTCACGGGTAAAGTTTATGATCGATCCTTGATCAATACAAATGAGGGTGTTCTCATCAAATAAAGAATTTATTACAATTTTTGTTTGGACAAATTCTTCCAACCTTTTACCGATCAATCTCCAGTCATTTGAAGCAAATAATTTTGATATAATCCAAAGGTTTTTAGAGTTAACCTTAGCAACTTCATGGTTCTTGATCAACCACTGCTTCTGTTTCGGAGGGGAAGGATGACAGAGCGCTCTGTTTTTATAAATGGCAACCCACGTGGTAGAATAACGACATCGAGAGGTATCAGACAAGGGGACCCCTTGTCTCCCTTTCTGTTGCTGTTTGTTGGAGAGGTGTTGGGAGCTTTAGCTTTGAAGCTCTATGAAAATGGGTTGTATGAAGGTTTCGTGGTGGGAAAAGAGAAGATCCACGTCCCTCTCCTCCAATAGGCTGATGACACTCCTTTTTTGCAAACATGATGAAGGTATGTTGCTCAAGTTAAAGAACACCTTAGAGTTTTTTTTTTTTTTTGAAACGGAAACTAATGCTCAAAGTATAAGAGAATTAATAAATGAGACTAATAAATGAGACTAATGAGACTAATGCTCAAAGTATAAGAGAATTATATTTTTTTGAAACGGAGACAATAACTTCTTTATTAATAAGAACTCAAAGTACAAGAGAGTTATACAAAAAAGCCAAAAAGAAGTAGAAATCAAGGGAGACCTAGAGGGATCAGGAGGCGCACCCGGACATCTAAACTAGGTTGACACCCCCTTAGCGCCAAACATCATATCTCGAATACTATCAAATAAAACAAAAAAGAAACAACAATAAAAGTGACCATAAGAGGAAAAAAAAGGACAAATCATCCAAACAAACTAAGACAAAGATGAGCTTGGGCAATACTAAAGGAAATAACGACAAAAAAGAAACAATCACAAAGAACAAGCTAAAAAGCAAAATCCAATCAGAACCAAAACGAAGAGATCTGAATATAAAGCATAACGAAATATCTCTCATAAGGAAAACATTCAAATCTAGAGACTAGCAAGAAGGTGCAACCGGCAGCCTCGAAGCTATCATGCCAAAGTAGACCAAAAACTAGAAGAGGCTCGAAAAAGTTTTTCAAATTATTAGCATCAGCGAAGTGGCTTTGTTTGCCCCCCACATGAAGAGAAAACCCGGATAGACTAAAAATGGACCACAATCTCGAAGAAAACATTTAACGGCTAAGACGAGTTTGGCTTCTACTACCCAAACAGTGGAACTACATGCCATTCATTTGACTGGCACATGACTTTTAGGCCATACCAGATCTCCAAAAGTTGTAACCCCTAGCTTTTGGGATGCAAATAGGGCAGAAGAAGACTCAGACGTTACGGTACCAGCCACAATCTAGCCCAGATTTTCTCATAGTCTACCTTCTTCCTCTTCCCTAGACTCTAATATTCCACAAGGTATTTCAGAAAGCAACATAAAAAAGGAAAGAAGCACCCAGTCAACAAGTTGCTCTCCCCACCTATCAAAAGGAACCCCTATAGTTTTACGAAAATTTACAGAAAAGGTTGTACTTCCTTTTGCAAAACATCAACACCCAATGGTGATTCTTCAAAGACAAAGTTTGATATTCCAGTTGAAAACACATCACCCAGCTGCGTAGAAGCATTGAAAAATATACACCAAAATGTTTCTCCCGTAAGCCACTCAAATAGATCCCGACACCTCTTTCAACCATAACACGTTTCATGATGAAGCTAATCTCCAGAGAATAGGCTTGAGAATTAGTTGAAGAGCAGCCAAAGTTTCTGGCATTGATGTCTTCAAAAGATTAATTCAGCCAAAGTTTTCAGAGTTGTTTGAATGGTGCTTGGGGCAGAAAGTCAATTGGGAGAAATCAGCTCTTAGTGGTGTCAATGTGAGTGAAGAGAAGCTAAACTACATGGCCAAAAAACTAGGATTTGACACCGAGAAACTTCCTTTTATGTACCTTGGTTTGCCTTCGGGTGGATATCCCAAGATGGAAATCTTCCGATTTCGTTCGCAAAAAATTGGATAGATGGAAGAGATTCAACCTTTCAAGAGGGGGGAGGCAAATGCTATGCAAATCAGTTTTGGCAAACCTCCAAACTTACTACATCTCTTTTTGTAATGTTGAGTAAGGTAGTATCCTCGGAAAAACTTTTGAGGAATTTTTTTGGGAAGGCCACTCGGGCAGCTGAATTAACCATTTGGTTAAATGGGGAAGAGTTTCCTGCTCCCATCTAGATGGTGGTCTCGAATCGAGAGGGCTAAGTAACAAAAAAACGGCCCTGTTAGTTAAATGGGGTTGGAGATTTATGGAGGAGGAAGAGTCTCTTTGGTGCCAAGTAGTCAGAAGCATTCACGGCAAAAAAACCCTACATTTGGCATGCCGTTGGAAAATCCGGAATAGCTTAAAAGGTCCTTGGATAGGCATCTCCAGAGTATGGAGAAAGGTGGAAGCATTGACCTCTTTCAAGCTTGGAAATGGAAATCAAACTGCCTTTTGGTCTGACGTGTGAGTCGAAGAAACCACTTTTAGAACTTGCTTTCCAAAGCTGTTTAGAGTCTCCTTGATGCCTAATGGATCAGTAGCTGCATATTGGGATAAATCTACCCTCTCTTGGTCTATAATATTTAAAAGACTCCTTAAAGAAGAGGAGATTTCGGAATTCCAGCAATTGCTTCACCTCCTTTCAAATAGGCAAGTGGAAGATTCTATGGACAGAAGGATTTGGTCGTTGGATCCATCAGGTAAGTTTTCAGTGAAATCTCTTGTAAACCAAGCTATTTGAATCTTCTCTGCTGAATAGAAAGGCATATAAAGCCTTGTGGAAGTTCAATAGTCCTAGACGAATCAGCATCTTAGCCTGGATTATGCTTTTTGGGGTTCTAAACTGCTCTCTGATCATGCAAGGGAAGCTCCCATATAGCTGTCTTCTACTCTCTGTTTGCCCTCTCTGCCTCCAAGAAGAAAATCTGTTGCATGTATTTTTCTCCTGCCCATATACAACCAAATGGTGGGGTAGTTTCCTCTCTCTTTTCACAGCAAGCTGGGTTTTTTTATGAATCTTTCAACTCCAATGTAAGGCAGATTATTTTGGGACCACTCTTGGAAAAGGGGCCTCAGCTACTTTGGACTAATCTGTCCAAATCTTTGCTTGCAGAAATTTGATTCGGACGGAATCAGAGTGTTTTTATTATAAGTTCATGGGCTGGTCAGATCGAATGGATATTGCATAAAGAAATGCAGCAGCCTGGTGTTCTTTTACAAAGGAGTTTTGGCCTTTTGTTTTTCTATTTACAGTTTTGTTTTTTTTTTCCTAATGGAGTTTTCTGTTTTTTCACATATGGATGTATTTATTTATTTATGAATCTTTTGGATACTAGTTTCTTGATTGGAAATGATGAGGACGCTAAGGGGGTGACAACCTAATTGGGTGTCCCGGTGCGTCCCCTAATCCCTAGGCCTCTATTTTTGTACTCTTAGTATATATCTCTTGTACCTTGAGTTTCTGAATATTAATAAAGAGGATATCTCCGTTCTAATAAAAGAAAAAAAATATAGGCAGAGGGGATGGAGAAGATAAGCAATATTTGGTATATGAACTAAGGCTTGAGAGTGATCTCAAGATAGGCTTGAGTGTGATCTCAAGAAGGGAAGGTCCAAATACTTCAAATCACTTTGTTTACTGTGTATTTATGTTATCTTTAATATTCTATATATTCAGGTTCTATCAATTTCTTTTTTGAAACAGAAACCATCCTTTATTAATGATAATAAATGAGACTTGAGCTCAAGTATAAAAGTATTATACTAAGAGCAAACGAACTAGGAGAGAATACAATTTAAGATGAAACTGGCAACAAAAAAAGATGGAAACCTAAAAAACGAATTCAAATAGAAAAGTAACGAGCAAAACAAAGCCTTTCCAAGATGAAACACTTGTAGAAAGCTAAATACAAAGAAAAAAAGTCACAAGAGGAGCCCGTTAGAATATAAAACTTGCATGCCCAAAGCTTCAAGATGAGAGGAGAAAGAGAAGCGCCAAGTAGAAGCAACCGGCTGCCACAAAACTGTCTTGTCAATGCCATCCAAAATGGGTTCTATCAGTGTTTTAAAAAGCGCCCTAAGGCGCGCGCCTAGGCGCAAGGCGCCCACTTGGGGCTTATTTGTGAGGAGGCGCAGCGAATTATAAAAGACCCATATTAGGCGCGCCTAGGCGCAAGTCGAATTAGGCGTGGGCTTTTTTTTATAAGTTATGGGCTGGGCTTTAATTATAAAAAACTATTATTATCTAGGTTTTTTAAACCTATTACGTAAACGTGAAGAAAGAACCCTTCTCCTTTCGCGCGTGAAGTTTCTTCAACACGACTCTTCATCTACTTCTTCAGTTCTTCGTCTTCCGTTCTGCTTCTACTTCAAAAAAATTTTGCTTCCTTTTCCACCCTTCCGTTCCGGCCACCCTTCTTCTTCACACAAAACGGGTGCTGCGGCTGCCATTACTCTGTTTTTTGGTGCAAAAACAGAGGAAAAGAGAAGACAATAATATTCTGTGCTACAGTGCTAGTGCTTCAGTTTTTCGCCTCCTCCATCTCAGCTTTATCACGGGTGAGTATCTCAATCGTTCAGTTAACATCTGCATTGCTTTCTCCTTCTTCTGTAACTCTTTGACAAGAACATCAAACTCCATTGTTTTCTGTTTTCATAGCATGGTATACCCATTGAGTTAGAAAAAACTCTCTAAAGTCTACATCTTCTTCTTCTTATACTTCTCGACTTCAACTTCCTTCGATAACCCATCAAACTCAACCTTCATCCCATCCATCTCACAACACACTCCCCTCCAATCCTCCATTTATAACAACTTCATCCCATCCATAGATAGCTTCTGTTTTTTTTTTTTTAATAACAGCTGCTGTTTTAAATAGTTTCTGTTTTTTTTTTATAACTTAGATCATAGATGGCTGATGAAAGTTCGAGAAAAGATCCGGCATGGAAATATGGTCAATTGCAAAATGACCAAAATATAAATACGTTTGTCTGTGGATTTTGTTCGAAAGTAACAAAAGGAGGGGTATATAGAATGAAACAACACCTCGTTGGTGGTTATAGAAATGTCACCGCCTGTACAAAATGTCCGGATCACGTGAAGGAAGAAATTAAAGAGTACATGTCCAAGAAAAAAGATATTAAAGAACAAAGAAATCTGATTGTGGACATTGATGTAGAAGATTACGATATTGAGGATGAAGATGAAGGGAGTGTTAGTGTAAACAACAAAGCAACACCAAGGGGCCCGAGCTTGAAGAAGCCAAGGCAAAAGGGTCCAATGGATGCATTTTTTACTCCTAACCCAGAAACTGTGGTTCAAAATAGAAAGGACAAAGGAAAACAAACTTCATTGAATGCGACATACAAGAAGGAAATGAGAGAGCACACCATCCAAAGAATTGCTCGATGGTTTTATGATGCAGGAGTGCCTCTGAATGCTTGCACATATGAAAGTTTTGCCCCTATGATTGAGTCAATTGGGCAATTCGGTCCTGGATTGAAACCACCATCTTATCATGAGTTAAGAGTTCCATGTTTGAAGAAGGAATTAGAAGCAACAAATGAGTTGATGAGTAACCATAAGGTAGAGTGGGCCAAGGTTGGATGCACTGTTATGGCTGATGGATGGACCGATAGAAGAAATAGGACATTAATTAACTTTTTAGTTAATAGTCCTAAAGGCACCATGTTTATTGAGTCCATCGATGCTTCATTTTATGTGAAAGATGGAAAGAAGATGTTCGAGTTACTTGATAATTTTGTAGACCAGAATTGGAGAAGCGAATGTTGTACAAGTAGTTACCGATAGTGCCTCAGCAAATGTGATGGCAGGTAAGAATGTAGACTACTTACAAGTTATAACTTTAATTTATTAGATTTAGTTGAGTTCTACTTTAAATGTGTACTTATTTTCTTTGTTAATAGGGAGATTGTTAGAAGCAAAACGACCACAGTTAATATGGTCTCCGTGTGCCGCTCATTGCTTAGATTTGATGTTGGAGGATATATACAAGATCTCGAATATTCGCAAAGCATTGAAAAGAGGCATAGAGATCAGCAATTTCATATACGTTCGTCCTGGATTGTTAAACATGATGCGACGTTTTACTAACCAAAAGGAGTTAGTTAGACCAGCTAAGACTCGTTTTGCTACTGCTTGCATTACATTATCGAGTATACATCGTCAAAAGAATAATCTGAGGAAGATGTTTACTTCAGATGAATGGATGGAAGAATAGCAAATGGAGTAAGGAGCAACAAGGGAAACGAGTAGTTCAGACTATTTTGTTGGCTAGTTTTTGGACTACAATTGTTTTCGCTCTTAAAGTATCTGGCCCACTAGTCCGAGTTCTTAGATTGGTTGATGGCGAGAAGAAGCCACCTATGGGATATATTTATGAGGCCATGGATAGAGCTAAGGAAGCTATTGCTAAATCCTTTAATAATAATGAAGAAAAATACAAGGACATTTTCACCATAATTGATAAAAGATGGGAGCTTCAGTTGCATCGTCCTCTGCATGCAGCGGGGTATTATTTAAACCTGTCATTCTATTATTCGAATCCTAACATCCAGGAGGATGATGAAATAGTTAATGGACTCTACTCATGCATAACAAAAATGGTTGCTTCATTGGAAGTACAAGACAAAATACTTGCAGAACTAAGCAAGTATAAGAGGGCTGAAGCATTATTCGGACAACCTTTAGCAATCAGACAAAGGGACAAAATATCTCCAGGTAAATTTCAACTAAACGATTACTCAACGATACTAGCAACAAGCTCTTCTATTAATATATATATTTTTTTGTTTGTGCCTATAGTGGAATGGTGGGATAATTTTGGACAATCAACTCCAAACTTGCAAAAGTTTGCTGTGAGAATTTTAGGTCTTACTTGTAGTGCTTCTGGATGCGAGCGTAATTGGAGTGTGTTTGAACAGGTTACCTTTCCTCTCCTTAAGTACATTGAGAATGAGAATCAAAATTTGTTGATTCACTGACAATGAAACTTTCTAATTTTTCAGCTTCATAGCAAGAAACGAAATAGGCTTGCTCAAAGTCGTTTGAATGATCTAGTGTTCATCAAATACAACACAGCACTAAAACGTCGATACAACCTACGAGATATTGTCGACCCCATCTCCTTGAAAGATATTGATGATAGTAATGAATGGTTGATTGGAAGATTGGATGACGATTCTGAGGAGGATGATGAGTTGGTATTTAACGATGATTCTTTAACGTGGGGTGATGTTTCTAGAGCTGTCGGAGCAAAAGAACCATCATTCTATTCTAGAGCTAGTACCTCTAGAGCAAAGACTATTGTTTCATGTTCATCCTCGTCTACCACGCAACGGAAACAAGTAAATTTAGATGACTTCGATTTGGAAGAAGAAGATACTGATGGCTATAAGTCTAACGAAGGATTGAATGAAGACGAGGATCAATTTAGTGATGATGAGTTTGATCTTTAGGGATGAACTTTTATTTTGATTATTGACTTGTTGAATACTGGGTAGTTTTTTGTTGTGTTTTGTTGTTTAGGCTACTTATATTGGGTACCTATATTTTATACATTGTTGCTCTGCTATATGTGTGTATATATATATTTTCTTCTCTTTTTATATATAGTGCGCCTTATAAAAAAAAGCTCGCGCTTTTTTTTGCGCCTTGCGCCTAGGCTCCAGAGGACCAATGCGCCTTAGTGCGCCTTGAGCCTTTAAAAACACTGGGTTCTATCAATTTGGTGTGAAAACTGTTCAATTCTGGCCATGGAGGTAGATGAGGATGCGTGTGTATTTCATGAAGTTTGTGTGTGAGAGGTTGGAACATATGATAGCTATCATAGACAACAGAAATGTTCCATTAGCAAAAGGTGCTGGTCGTTCTAGTAGCAGAGTTGGTGGTCCAACAAGAAATGGCGACGAAAAACCTAGAAGCATTGAAGTCAAATTTTGATTTCAAAAGAAGCAGATCTAAATCAAGGGAAAGAACGAGATCGATCAATTGGAAACAACTCGAGGAGCCATAGTGCTACAGAAACTCGAAGAAGAGAGACTATCAAATGTGGACCATGTCCAACGGAGTCACAAAACTCCAAATACAATTAGAATGGACGAAGGCATAGGGATTGGACATGAATCATGGACGAAGAGTTGAGTCTATCATCAACGATGTTCGCAAAGACAATATGAGAAACATATTTTGGTAAGGTGCTGCAAGTTTCATAAAAAGCATGAGACATGGCTATCAGAGATTATCGACCGCAAAGGATGCATTAATGGATGGAGTCGAAAACTGGACGCATTGCCATTGACCCAAGTGCCATGAGAAGGCGACAGGGATGGATGGTTCACACGAAAATAAAAAATAAAGAAAAATGTCGAGCAAAGATAGTCGATAGTGCCCGGGGGAGGATGAAGACCTGAGGGAAGTGTAAGCTACGTGAAGAGGGGTGGAGAAGAAGAGAAGGTGAAGGAGAAGAAGGAGAAGAAGAAGAAAGAGAAAGAGAAAGAGGAGGAGGAGAGCTAACCCTAATCACGTGGTTGGCTTATGGGCTGCCTTTAAGGTGTCAATGGAAGCCCATTTGTTCACAAAAGAAGAAAAGAAGTGGTACTGAAAACATTAGTTTTGAGCTATTTTTTTCATGTGATTCGTAAACAAAATGTATGTTTTTGGTTTCTACCCACGCCTTGAGGAGAAGGTGTGTTTTAGGGGTGGGTAATGATAGAATTGGTATTAGGGGTTATTAGGATATTAAGGGCATAATAATAATTAGTTAGGGAGTTATTTATATTTGTTGGCTATAAATAGAGGGAGAGAGGAATGGAGAAGATAAGCAATATTTGATATATGAACTAGGGCTTGAGAGTGTTCTCAATATAGGCTTGAGTGTGATCTCACGAATGGAGGGTCCAAGTACCTCGAATCACTTGGTTTATTGTGTAGTTTGTTATCTTTTATATTCAATATATCCGAGTTCTATCATTATACTTTGTTGTTGTAGTGACATGAGCGAGCGATAGAGAGAAAGCTAGAAAAGAGAATTGTCTATATAGTGTTGTTTTTGGTTCAAGGAAAGAAACCTGTTAAACTGATGACAAATTTGTGTCTTGCAAGGAAATTCGCATGAAGTAACTGTGGAGTTAGAAGGGATGGGTGGAGGTGGAAAGTTGCTACTGGAGGTAAGCTACCCTAGGATTTTACAGCAACTAAATATGGCATGCTTGTCATGTTTTCTTAATGAACTGCTAGTTTGTAATAACTGCTGTCTTTAGGAGCTGTTGTATATTTGTGTTTATTTTCTATGTTTAAAACTCAAAAGGTAAAGTTTCTTTTCTTTCTATCTTTTAACCTTTTAGATTGGGGTGGGATAACAAACTTTTAAAGGTTATTAGTTTTTGTTGTAGCTGTTCTATATTTGTGTTTGATTGATATTTGTTTCTCAATGGTGTCTCTCAGATCAAGTATAGGACTTTTGATGAAATTGAAGATGACAAACGATGGTGGAGAGTCCCCTTCATTTCTGAATTTCTTCGCAGTAGTGGTTTTGTTTCTGCATTAAACAAGGTTGTTGGATCTGACACCGTGCCCGTGCGTCAGTTTGTAGAATATGCTTTTGGAAAGTTAAAGTCATTCAATGATGAGTACCAATCAAATCATCTTTTATTAACGAAGAGAAACGATGAAGAGGACACATCTTCAAACGTGCAGACAAATACCGAAGTCTCTATAACTGATACAAACTATCCCATAGAAGGAAAATCTGATGAAGTTGAAATAAGCAATAATACTGTTGAAAGTGGACAGTCGCTGAAAGAAGTGACACAAGGTCTCTTAGCAATGCAATTCGATAAACAATTTTGGACAAACTTGGCTGATGTAACAAACCAAAATATTGTCAAGAAGCTAGGTCTTCCTGCCCCTGAGAAATTAAAGTGGGATGGATTTGAGTTACTAAATAAAATTGGTATGGAGGCGCGAAAGAGTGCTGAAGCAGGTTATATCGAATCAGGCCTTGCAACACCCAAAAGTCTGGATGTCGATCATGAACAGAAGAACATTAGAATGGTGGACTCAACACTAACTGATGTGAAGAAAGTAACAAGAGATCTATTAAGTCAAACCGAGTCAGTTTTAGGGGGATTGATGGTTCTGACAGCAACAATTTCTCAATTGAACAAGGAAGCACAGCTCATAGGAAAGAAAGATACTAAAGATGAGGGCTCAAAAAAATTCGGAGAAAAGGTTGGTGGTTCAGGGGATGGATCATTGTTGGATAATAGGAATTCTGAGGAAATGAAAGCACTATTCGCAACTGCAGAAAGCGCCATGGAAGCTTGGGCAATGCTTGCGATGTCACTTGGCCATCCTAGTTTCATAAAGTCAGAATTTGAAAAGTTATGTTTCTTAGATAACGAGTCTACAGACACGCAGGTAAACTATTTGGTTTTTGAATGGCTCTAATATTTGTGAAGTTGTCTCTAATTTTGGTGATTCAATGGCATAGCATTAGCAAATTGTCCCAATGTTATTTGCAATCCTAACTGTAGGAGTCTACAGGTTGCAATTTGGCGTGATTTTATGCGGAGGAAACTTGTTGTTGCCTTCAGGGGCACAGAACAAGTAGGTTATTCTATTATGTTGATATTCTGTTCTCTGGTGTTCAACTTTCCGTGTAATATTTCTATTTTGACTTCTCCAGTCAAGATGGAAGGACTTGAGAACAGACCTGATGCTAGTCCCTGCAGGGTACTTATTTTTCTTTCCCTGAAGGATAATCCTTTGTCCGCTACTTTGCATATTTATCATTCTCCTTGTTTCTTATGGAATGACTGATAATAATAAAGAACGTTGTGCATGGGATAATTCTCTAGAATAAAAGGCCATATAATTTGAAAACTGTGGTAGTGCAGTTTATTCTGGTTAACTAATTTAATTCAAGGGAAAGAGAACTATTGAGTTGAGATGTCTGAGTGTACTTGCTGATCCTAAAGGCTTAGACCTAATCTCTTCATTGTACCTTATCTCTATGTGTTGTTATTCATTTTCTTAATGATGAGAAGGCTTGTTTCCTTTTTCATTTTAAGGGGGAAAAGAAAAAAGAATTTCCCATTTCTTTGCACTACATCAAGTTGTATATTATTTGACTATTGGATCTCAGGAGGGGCTATTCTACTCTGCATTCTTTGGATTTAAGATAGAAAGACCCTCTCTTGCTATTGAAGTTTAGGTAGAAAGAAGCTAATTCGGAGAGTACTTTTTCCATTCCATAGTTGGTACAGTTATAACACAACTTGGCTATAATATTTCAGCAAGCAGGGACCAAAAAACGTTAAATGATTGAGTATATGGATCTCTGAAGGCTTCAAAGCTTATGTCAACAAAATGACGTTTGTTATGTTTTCATATCAGCGTCAATTTCACAAACTTCTAATATGTCATCTATTTTCTTTTGACTTAGGTTAAATCCTGAAAGGATAAGTGGAGATTTCAACGAGGAAATTCAAGTAAGAAATATTTTTATTATATTACAGGATATGTATTGTTCTGAACTCAATGCACTGCAGTCTTCCTGTAATGTTTAACGATGAAGATCTGATTATTCCAGGTTCACAGTGGTTTCTTAAGTGCGTATGATTCAGTACGAATGAGAATTATTTCCCTCATTAAAAAGGCCATTTATTATAAGTGAGTGCTGCATTTTTTTTTTCTTTTTATGAGAAACAAAACATTCCACGAAAGAAATGAAAAGAAGAGACTGATGCTTTAGAGGATATAAACTCTGATTATGAGTAAAAAGTAAAAATTTAAACAGAACTACAAAAGACTAATCAAAGCATTCAAGTCTAAATGAATATCTTACAAAGAGAAATCATTGAAGGTGTCGGAAAGAGGTTAATCCTGTGGAGGCAGTAATATGAACCGACTCAAAACTATCCATCCAAGAATTACATGGGTCGTAAAAAACTCTGATTTCTCTGTAACCACAGTTCTTAAAGCTGAATGTTTGACTTCATTGACACACGATAATTGAGATCTCAAAGGTATTGGTTCTCCCTTACAAGCTAAAGAAAATTGTGTTTGGTTGACGTTGCAAATTATAACCATCATGGGTTGGTCTACGGGTAAAAGAAGAGGCAGTCTCAATAAATGACTAAGCGTTCATGGGTTCAATTCATGGTGGTCAACTACTTAGGAATTACTTTCCTACGAGTTCTTTGACACCCAAATGTTACAAGGTCAAATGGATTGTCTCGTGAGATTAGTTGAAGTATACGTAAGTTGGTGTGAAGTTAGGACGCTCATGGATATCAAAGAAGAAAAAAAAGAACTTATGTCGCAAATTGTAGATTCTGAATATCTTATACTAAGAAGCACGAAAACTTTAGTTTGGCTAGCATGTCCATGTCCGACACTTACATCCTCCGACACTTGGTGGACACCTATCAAACACTTGTTAGTGTAGCAAATGCATTAGGCATGCATAGAACGTTAAAAAAACACATATGACAAAAATAATAACTTCTGAGTGGGGAATTCATCAAGCTAAGTCTTTTAAGTATATAGATGCATCAATTCATTTACTATGAGTTTTCTTTTACTACAAAAATTATATATATTTTTTAAAAATGAATATTTTAATAAACGTGGCCTTATACTTTTAGAATATGGTGTAACGACCCAACTTTTCAACTTAAGGTGAGGTCATTACTTAAATAAAAATAACATTTAAAAACCCCAAACTATACAAAGTTTAATTCATTTTATTAAATAAAGAAACAAATATAAAAACAATCTATGTAGAAAATCAAATGTCTAGCAAAATAAATTAAAAATCATTAAAGGAATAATTTAATGGAGCCCTAAGTAAAACATAAAAGAAACCATGAGTCCCAATGGCACGATCATGGGTCCTTCTTGTCATTCGTCGACTTTCCTTTACCTTTGAAAAATTAAACATGGTAAGGGTGAGTATATAAAATACCCGGGATTCCTCCTATAGTAAATTTTCCAGGGAACTTGATTTATGGGTAGGACCGTACTGTGAGGACTAGGGTCAGGTAAGGTAACCACAGTAGGACAGGTAGACTCTAAGGGAAGCATATAGTTAGATTCTTCAGCCACATTCTCCCCCTGAAGTAGACTAACGGAAAAAAAAAAGGAATGATCTTTCAATAGGTGACATCCATGGTAACAAAGTACTTACGTGAAGAAGGATGGAAGCATTTATAGCCTCGTTCGTGCAGCAGATACCATAAAGGAACGTGAATGGCATCACCCTGGAGATAGGAAGGGAGAAGTGGACAACATAAAGAAACGAGCAACTTCCAAAAGGTGACGATTTTTTCTTTTGGCAACCCCATTTTGTTGGGAGTATAAGCACAAGAACTTTAGTGAACAATTCCTTTGAAGGATAAGAACTGTTGAGAGTGATTTTGAAACTCATGACCATTATCACTTCGCAAGATTGCAATCTTGTTTGAATTGCATTTCTATGGTATGATAGGTCCCAGAATGTAGAGGTAGCTTCAGATTTGTCGGAGATCAAGAAAACCCAAGTAAGACAAGTAGGGTCATAAGGTCACAGACTGTTGTTTTCCAAAGTAGGTAGTAACCTTGGATGGTCCCCAAACATCACTATGAACAAGAGTAAAAGGTCACAAAGTGTTGAGTGAATATGCCAATTAGGGTTGGAATGTGCCGAAAATTCACCAACCTCAAATGTTGAGTGAATTTGACGATTCTTTAACACCAGGATAATAACTAAGGTCAGTGGATGGCAAGGCATACAGATTTACTGCAGAAGCGACAGTGCCCGACCTGAATTAGGTGGCAGAGCACGAATCGGCACGTGGGGAACACTGTAGGCCACAGATGAAGACGAGGGTGGCATCGTTAGGTTCGCCGACGGCGTCTGAACAGGATGGGCTGGTGCGTGGACTAATGGCAGCGGCGTGTGGGTGGTTTCTGGCGGCGCGAATAACGAGAAAATTTGTCGAATTATGTTTTCTGGCGTTTTTTGAAGGCGATGGAGCCATTCGTCCATTGCATTGTTGATCCAAGCATCGACAGCTGTCTCTTCGGTTTGATTTTCATCACTAGTTGTGTTGTTTAGAATTTGTTCAATGTCCCTCTCTGATACTATATTGAAAGTAGAGACGAATAACACACCAATTGACGTGGAAACCCGAGTACCAAGAGAAAAATCACGATATTTTCCTTATTATTTTCTGATAAATTTTACCATAGGTACAATGAGGAAAATAAATAGAATACACAAGGGATTAAAAAAAGGAAAATATTTAGGAATTAGAGTAAATATTTCCATAATCTTTCCATAAATATCCTAAGGGCCACCAACAATTAAGCATATGCGTTTAAAGTACCAAGTCGGAGCTGGTAAGTTATACCAGCTCCAAGGACTTGAGGATAACTAATCTGTTTTGAAGATTAGTAGAAATGGAGGAGAAGGGACAGTAAAAGAATTATTATGCAAAAATCATTAATATTACTCTTCAATCCTTTCTTGGATACTTTCTCTCAACTCAACTCAATAACAAAGGAACAAAGAAAGAATGGAGTGAACTCTTCAATATAGGCTAGCAACTTAGTAACTCCAAAATATAAAATCAATTCAAATCAAATAAATACAGAAGTTAAAATATTTGTCAAATTTAACTCAATTTAGTTGTTATTTAACTAAAATCAAACACAACTCATTCAAATTGAAGAAACAACAAATTTAACTTTCATACCTATTAAATTTGTACATTAAACATCTTAATTTAATGGTTTCAATCCAATTTGAAATTTCTAACAAATGAATTTAATTTACAATATTAAATCCAATCTTCTTTTAATGTTTCAAAATGCACCAAAGTTTCACTTTCTTTCACTATTAACATCCAACAAAAAAGAAAACTGGTCGTAGGATCCTACGGGCAAATTTTCAGTAAATTCGTATCCTCTCATCTCTCTTCTTCCTCACCAATAAGAGGCTGTTTCTTTAAGCGTTATGGAAGACTAACAGCCCAAGGAGGTTAACCATTCTATGCTGGATTATGATTTTTGGGGCTTTAAATTGTTCCTCTCTAATGCAGAGGAACTTTTGACCAGCTGCATTTCTTCATATGTCCACTATGCAAAAGTGCAGTGGAGAAGTTACGTCTATTTTTTACTGCACGTATTCTGCAAACTGTTGGAGGAATTTTTTCTCAGTTTTGAAACTGTTTAGGTGTTTTAAAGTAATTTTAGCCATAACGTACAACAGTTTTTATCGGGGCATTCTCTGGAAAAGAAACAATGTCTGTTATGGGAAAACATAGTCAAAAAACTGCTTGCAGATTTGTGGTTTGAGAGGAATCAAAGGACATTTCATGATAAGGAAATGAGGTGGATAAATCATTTTCAGTCGGCAGCCTGTATCGCTTGAGCTTGGTGTTCCCTAAATAAAGACTTTCAAGCTTATAGCATTCAGGAGATAAGCTTACATTGGGGTTTTTTTTCCCGGATTGTTAGATTTGCTGTCTTGATTGTAATCCGCTAGCTACTTATATTTACTTACTCTCATCTGTAGTTTTGTTATATCTCTGCTCCCTTAGGTTTAGGGACAGGGATGGAGTTTTGTATGGATATGACAAGGACACTGGGGGGTGTCAACCTAGTGTTTACTAATCCTTAGTCTCTGATTTGAGTGCTCTTTGTATAACTCTCATGTACTTTGAGCATTAGTCTCGTTTTAAATAAAATTTGAGACTCGTCTCCTTTTAGAAAAAATAGATAAAGACCGGACGCCTTTCGTGACATTTGATGTATTGTACGAGCCACTATTTCATAGAATCAAAAGACTTGCCATCGCACCACAGGCATCCAATGCAACCTAATTAATACCTCTGGAACTCTAAATAGTCTCGACGAGTTGTTGATCAATACTTGGAACTCTAGTTTTCTTAACAGATTACAATGGCAACAAATTTTCACGAAGATAAAATCTTCCGTGGGTCTTGGGATATCTGCACTCACAAGCATTATAGCTTTTCAAAACTAGAAGGGAAGCATCAAACTCAGTTTAAACTTCAACATGAAAATTCAGAAGTGAATGCAATTCAGAAGAATTCTTTATAAAATATTACCAAGTCATGCATGAGCTTAAGGGTTGACATCAAATGAATTTTTAATTGCAGATGGGATAACTTTCGCTACCAAGATTGAGAAGTAATACGAGTTTTTAATATTTTGATTCAAAAATCATATAAATATATATATAACATGTTCATTTGAGTGGGGCACGTTCCCCTCACCCCAACATGGGTAACCTTATTGTGAGAGTAAAAAAAACAATAAAGGACAACAAGATCTTACAATAATATAACAATATAATCGTACAAATATAAACACTATAACAAAAACAAACAGTCTAACAAACTCATAAAAACCCAATAGACACACCAAAAAGCTATATCAGTTGCTCACTTCTATCGTTGGATTCTCTTTGAGGTTCATGTGCAAAAACACAAATTTTCTATGTAGTATTCACAAATCAAGATGGGTTATTCATTCAAAACTCTTTTTGTGCACTCTGTTTATCCCTTTCTTGCAGTGATGATCGTGCTGAACCACCAGTCAAATGGCATGTTTATGTTACAGGTCACAGTTTGGGTGGTGCATTAGCTACACTTCTTGCTCTTGAACTTTCCTCAAGCCAACTTGCAAGGTGAGTGTTTATTTTTTACATGAATAAGTGGTGCTGAAACCTGGAGATTGAAAATAGGTCATGGCAGAAAAAGGATTATGGTTAAGTAAATACCAACCTATTGAGATGAGATATTGATGAATTAATTTCTTTTACCACTTTCTCTATCCTAATTAAAGAATTCTTAATTAATTCATTTCAAGATTACTCTTAGGGACTTTGGGGATGTTGGAATCTAATTAGGATTCTTGCGATCTAAGGGGCGTTGGAATGAGTGAGGAATCAAGGGTGGAGCGGAAATGGGATAACATAACTTGACATGCACAAGGGATTAATTTGTATGCAATCAAATTGGGCATTGAATCTACCCCAATCATCACTTAGCAACATGAATCAAATTCAACACATGTGCCGCCCTCTTTGAGATACCTTAGTAGTCTAAGCAATTAAACGCAAATATATATGACTAATTTTGAACTTAGATAAAATGAGCATGCAGGTTTAGAGATACTGTAGGTTTTGCCCTATGCTTAGGGTAAACAATGGTATCCTATGTGTTGAATTTCCTTCTCTCTTGTATTATTATTTTTTATTCATGTCTATAATTTTTCCCTATTTGTTGTTGGTTTTTCTCTATATAAGAAGACCTTGTATTTGGTTCAACAATGTAGAATAATATTACATTATTTTTACTTCACATTTTAAAGTTTGTATCAGACCAGAAATAACATTTTTTGAAAAGGAAACGAGTCTCACTATTATTAATGTTGAAAAATAGAGACAAAAGCCTAAAGTATAAGAGGGTTATACAATAAGCAATGGGTGAGAGGGGGGAGGGACAATCAGCAGGCGCATCCAAGTATCTCAACTAGGTTGACACCCCCTTAGCGACCTCATCATATCTATAATGCAAAAGGAAATAAATACTCCTTACTCTAGGCTCATATTAGCCAATACAGAGCCAAAATACAAGGCCAAAATAATTTAATCTACCCATACAAAACATAAAACAAAAACGACAGCAGAGAAACAACTGAAATTCAGTCCTCGTTTATGGAAAAATCCGGTTGAAACAGAGGGCTATTCCAAAACTCATGCAGTCCGGCTATAAAGGCAGGCCAATTTAGCAAAATTTCCTGCAGAGAGTACTCCTGAAAAACTTTGCATAAGGAGCACCACGATGTTGCATTCAGATGAGCAGATTCCAATCAAGTTACCTTTGTACAAACTTTCTTTGCAGCATAAGAAAAATTGACTGATACAATTTCTTTGCAGTCAGTTCTCCATGTTCCTAAACTAGCATGTAACCTTCTATCTGTTAGTAAGCTTTGTCGAGATTCTAATTGTCGTGTTATCTTTTTTTATTCTCATTGTATTTTTCAGCATCAGGATTCAGGACATCAAATTAGGCGTGTTAGGATACTTGATGGTCTCTACTACTTTGATCAAGGTTTTTTTAGTAATAAATTAACTCAGGGTTTTCATATTAGTTTTCCTTCTGGTCATGAACAAATAATGCTTTGGCATCGTAGATTAGGACATCCCAACTTTCATTATCTTATGTATGTCAAGGATACCATCTGCTCTATACTTGTGTGTAAACATCCATTTGTATCCGACAGTCTTGTGTCCCTTAGGGAGTATGCAGAGATCCCAAGTTTTGTTCTTTTTCAGGGCTTTCATTTTTTCCATGACTGCAGCTTTCTCATCCAGACACTCTAAGGCAAGGTGGACACTTTTGGGAATTGTGGTAGAGTCAAGACTAGCAGTAAAAGCTCTGAGTTGTGGTGAGAGATTCTCATATGACACATAGTTAGAGATAGAGTGCTTTGTACAGGACCTAGTACCTTTCCTCAATGCAATAGGAAGATCAAGAGCTGGATCATACTTATTCGTATTTCTTGATGGTCTGACTTAATTTTATTTTCAGTATGTTAAGCAACAACCTCATTCTCATGAATCTTGTCCTCTTTGTCTATGATGACCCCGTCAATACTGCCCTACTATCTTCAGGAATAGTTGTCTCAAAGCCGTCATTCTCACCTCCCTTACTGTCGATATGTGAGTCAGTTGAATTTGTTTTAGACCTGTCATTCTCACTCATTTTATTGTTATTATGTGAGTTAATGGAATCAGTCATACCTTGATCTTTTATTGGTTCAAAATCCTAGACTGGAGTCGTCTGAATAGCAGGAGACTCAACTTCCTTTCTGAGATTCCTCCTGTAGTAAGTTTTCCAGGGAACTTGATTTGTGGGTAGGACTATACTATGAGGACTAGGGTCAGGTAAGGTAACCACAATAGGACAGGTAGACTATAAGGGAAGCATGTAGTTAGATTTTTCAGTCACACTCTCCCTTTGAAGTTGGCTAACGGGAAAGAAAGGACAATCTGTCAAGCTCCCAACCCCAAATATCAAATAAAACACACAAAAATGGCAAACAGAGATGGTACTCTGGAGTCTTTATTTATATATAAATGCCCAAAGGTTCACAAGTGCGATATCAAGATAACAAGTAACAAAAAACATAAATAAACATACCTTTTCCCTCTTTACACCAATGGAGACCCCTGTCGGCTACACTAGCCTACTCCCATAAAGATGATAAAAGAAAACCTAGCTATTTTCTCCCTATCACTCACACTATTTAAAGCCTTTCCTAAAATTCCTTCGCGTGGGCCTTACTTTGTACCGACCTTTATCCCAACTATCCCTCCTCATTAATAATAGGTGTGTTTCCCTTTCTACCCTTTCTCACGTAAGTGTGGATAATTGGTGGCCTTACAATACCCCTCGGTTCCAGATTCACCTTGTACTCAAGGTGAAAGGTGGGGAACTGCTGGTTCATCTAGTAAACGGCTTCCCATGTTGCTTCAGTCTCCAGAAGATCTTTCCACTTTACCAACCATTTGTTGCCTCCCAAGTCCTTGTTCCATCGAATGCCTAGCATCCTTTCTGGCCATAGTTGCAGTTCAAAGTCTTCAGTTAGTATGGATTGTTGGTGCTGAACCACATCCTGATTTCCCAAGTTGAGTTTCAGTTGAGAGATGTGAAAGACATTGTCTATCACTGCTGCGGGGGAAGTTGAAGTCTATAGGCTACTTCACCTATTTCCTCAACTATCTTGTAGGGACCATAGAACTTAGGGGCCAGTTTCTCACACCTCTTGCGTGCTAAGGAACATTGCCGGCAGGGTCTAAGTTTCAGATACACCTCATCTCCCACCTTGAATTTAAGTTCACTTCTCTTCGTGTCAGCCATTTTTTTCATCCTATTTTGGGCTATACACAAGTTCTCTTTCTAAGCATTTAGTGCTAAGTCCCTTTCCTTCAGCATAGATTCCACCTCATTGTTCGGCGTCTTTTTACTTTCATAGGATAACAGTGGAGGGGGCTGCCTTCCACACACTATCTGGAATGGAGTCCTTCTCGTAGAAGCATGGAAGGTGGTCTTATACCACAACTCAGCCTAAGGAATGAACTTATCCCACTTATGGGGTTGTTCATTGCAGAAACATCTCAAATCTGTTTCCGAATACTGATTCACTCTTTCGATCTGCCCATTGGTTTGGGGATGAAATGCCATACTTCTCTTCAAGACAGTATCCATAGTAGTGAATAATTCCTTCCAAAAGTTGCTGATGAAGATCTTATCTCTGTCTGAGATGATTGATTTTGGTATGCCATGCTTGCTGATTATTCTGTCAATGAAGACTTCCGCTACTCTTTTGGCTGTGAATGGATGTTTAAGGGTGATGAAATACGAATACTTGCTTACACTATCGATTACCACCATGATTACATTCATCCCTCCAGCTTTGGGCAACCCTTCAATGAAATCCATGGACCATTCTTCAAGCATTTTCTATGGTATTGGAATTGGTTGTAAGACCCCTGCTGGTTTGGTTGCTTCAAACTTATTCTGATGGAAAATTTCACATTGCTCCACATAATTTTTTACGTCGGTTTTCATCCCTTTCCAATGTAGTTCTCCACTCATCCTCTTATATGTCTTTAGAAATCTGGAGTGGCCTCCTAGAACTGAGTTATGAAATGTATGCAGCAGGTTCGATATCATTGATGAGTGTTTCGACAATACTATTATGTTTTTATACCATAATCTCCCATTCTCCCAACGATATTTGCTTCTCATCTGTGTTCCTTTTCCTCTCCTCTATGATCTTCTTAAGATCTTCATCTTGCTGTACCTCTTCTTCAACTAACTCCATGTTTACAATTCCAGTGGTAGTCATGGTACTAAGTTCTATGAGTTGCTCTATCTGAGACTGGGCACCAGCAGCCTTGTTTTGTAGTCCTGGTTGATAAAAAACCTCGAAATCATATCCTAGGAGTTTGGTTAGCCACTTTTGGAACTGAGGTTGAACCTCTCTCTGTTCTAGAAGGAATTTCAGCGCTTTCTGATATGATAGGATTGTGAATTTCTTCCCTAGTCCATTTCTGCACCGAGAGCACCACAGCCATAAGTTCCCTCTCATATACTGATTTGGTTTGTGCTCTAGGGGATAGTTTTTGAGTGAAGAAGGCAATGAGGTGACCTTTCTGAGATAACACAGCCTCTAATCCTATTCCAGACGCGCCTGTTTCTACTATAAAAGACAAGTTCCAGTCAGGCAATTCTAACACTAGTATAGTTATGGCTATGTTCAATCTATTGAAGGAAATTGTGGCCTCTTTATTTCATGCGTTCTTTTGCAACAGTTTAGTGAGAGGAGCTGCTATTTTCCCGTACCCTTTCACTAATCTTCGGTAGTATCTGGTTAAACCCAAGAATCCCCTCAAGCTGGTGACATCCTTTGGTAGTGGCCAGTTCACCATATCTTGGATTTTCTCTTCATCTTCTACACCCTTGCAGGAAATCAACTGCCCTATGTATTGGATTTGGGAATGAGCTATCATGCATTTTTTTTGTTGGCAAAAAGCTGATCTCATAATACCGCGAATACTATTCCTAGGTGCTTCTCATGTTGAGTGATATCTGAGCTATATACAAGTATATCATCGAAAAAAAACCAATACACAGCGCCTCAAGAAAGGTTTAAATACCTGGTTCATTAATAACTGGAAGATGGCAGGTGCGTTTGTGAGGCCGAAGGGCATAACTATGAATTTATAATGGCCTTCGTGAGTTTTGAAAGTTGTCTTCTCAATATCTCCCACCTTCACCCTTATTTGGTGATAACCTGACTTCAAGTCCAGCTTTGAGAATATTGTGGCTCCGTGCAACTCATCTAATAGTTCTTCTATCACCGGTATTGGGAATTTGTCAGAGGTAGTCACCTGGTTTAGCTTTCGGTAATCAACACAAAATCTCCACCCTCCATCCTTTTTCTTCACTAATAAGACTGGGTTGGAATAAGGGCTATGGTTGGGTCTTATCACTCTTGCTTGGAGCATCTCCACCACTAATTTCTCAATTTCTTCCTTTTGAACGTGTCCATACTTGTAAGGTCTCACGTTAATCGGTTTCTGTTCTGGCATCACCATGATTCAGTGATCTAGTTCCTAGTTCTCTTCTAGGAGGTAACCCTTTTAGGTTTTCGAAAATGTCAGAGTATTGATGTAGCAAGAACCTTATCATAGGTGTATCCTCTTCGTCCCCCTTAATTTCTTGTTCTTCTTCTAGATCTTCATTCATTTCTATGTCATAGTTTTGTGATTCCAAGAGGAAACCTTGGTCTTCCTTGTCCCATGTTTTCTCAATGGTTCTTAGAGAACATTCTAACCTAACAAGAGATGGGTCCCCTTTCAGGCTGATTTGTTTTGTCCCTATACAAAACATCATAGTTAGGGAAGGCCAATGGACCTTCATGGTTCCAGTTGTACCAGTCCACTGCATTTCCAAAATTACATCCACATTTCCCAGTTCAGTAGCTAAGAAATCAGCCACGATGGTGAGTCCTTTCAGTTCCAGCAATAATCTCCTACACACCTCTCTTCCTCTGCACCTTGTTCCATTCCCAATAGTTACTCCAAATTGAGTTCCCTCCTCCAGAGGTATTTTTTCCTCCTCTACTATCTTAAGGAGTATAAAATTGTGGGTTGCTCCACTGTCGATTAGTACCACCACTTCCTCCCTCTTTATCTCTCCTTTAAGTTTCATTGTTCCCTTGTTTGTCAATCCACTAATTGTCCTCAACTCTACTTCCATTCCATCTGTGAGGTTCAGTTGTTTCAACTCCACCACCATTCCAAAGCCTTTCCTAAAATTCCTTCCTATGGGCCCTACTTTGTACGACTTTTATCCCAATCATCCTTCCTCATTAATAATAGGTATATTTCCCTTTCTACCCTTACGTAAGTATGGATAATTGGTGGCCTTACACGATCTTCAATAAAGGTACATCCATGGTAATAAAGTACTTACTTGAAGATGGGTGGAAGCATTTATAGCCTCGTTGGTGCAAAGGATACCCAACAAACATGCAAGCCTGAGCTTGAGTGAATTTAGTTTGGTTAGGGCCATGGCTATGAACATAGATTGTGCATCTTAACACCTGAAGGGGAACATCAGAGATGAGACGGGTGGAGGGAAAGGATTCTTTGAGACAATCTAACGGTGTCTGGAGGTGAAGAACACGGGAAGGCATGCGGTTGATGAAATGAGTTGCAGTGAGAACGACGTCACCCTAGAGATAGGAAGGAAGAGATGTGGATAACATAAGGGAACGTACAACTTCCAAAAGGTGGTTCTTTTGCTTGGCAACCCCATTTTGTTAGGCATGTAAGCACAAGAATTTTGGTGAACAATTCCTTGAGAGGATAAGAACTCATTAAGAGAGTGGTTTTGAAACTCACTATCATTATCACTTCGTGGGATTGCAATCGTTGTACTGAATTGTGTTTCTATGGTGTGATAGAATTCCCAGAATGTGGAGGTGACTTCAGATTTGTCGAAGATCGAGACAACCGAAGTAAGACGAGTATGGTCATCAATAAAGGTCACAAACCATCGTTTCTCATAGGAGGTAATGACCTTGGATGGTTCCCAAAACATCATTATGGACAAGAGTAAAAGGTTGGGTTGGCTTATAAGATTGCAAGGGAAAAGAGATTTTGGTGTTGTTTAACCCTTATGCACACATTAGAAGATAAAAGAGGAAACATTCACCTTAGAAAAAAAAAGGTGAGGAAATAAGTATTTCATATATTTAAAGTTGAGGTGGCCTAAACGGAAATGCCACAACATATAGTCCTTTTCAAAACTAGTAAAGTAGGAAGATGAAAGACTAGACTAGTCTTAGAAATGCTACCAGAGGAGGCATCATTATCAAGCAAGTAAAGTCTCCTACTGTGTCGAGCAATGTCAATCATCCTCCTTGAGCTAAAGTCCTAAAAAGAAGCAAAATCAGGGGGAATGTTGCGTTGCAGTCTAATTCACAAGTAATCTTGCTTATTAACAGAAGATTATATGAAATTTGTGGCACATGCAACATATTGTGTAATGATAACTCGTCAAAAGGAGAGATATGCCCTTTCCCGGCAATGAAAGCCAAGGAGCCATAAACAATTCTTATCTTCTCATTCCCAGCACACAGAATGTAGGACACAGAGTTCAGAGGAACCGGTTAAATGATCTGTGGCACTAGAGTCCAGGATCTAGGGATTCTTACCATCAATACTCATGAGACTAAAGGACTGAGGGATGACTGGACAATAGCTCCAAGTGTGGTCGGACTAGCAGTCTCACTCACGTAGGCTTGTCCTACGTTTTATTTGTCGGTGGAAGATCGTCTCTTACCTCCCGGGGGTAACCATGCAATTTTCAGCATTGCTCCTTAATATGCCATTGTTTCTTGCAGAGTCCACAAACAAGGATCGGTTTTCCAGTATTCTTCACTATCATGAACAGGGGTCTTTACATTGAAGGCAACATAATCAATAGCGAGCGTTGGCAAAATACTCATGGCACTTGTACGATCCTCCTCAAGACGGACTTCAAAACAAACTTCCATCAAAGAGGAAATAGGTCTTTGGCTCAGTATACGCCCTCGTACAACATCAACTTAGAGTGGAGACCAGTAAGAAAGTCGTAGAACCTGTCAATTTCCTCAATCCTCGAGTGATGTATACCATCACTAGGACAATTCTAGACAATTTCCCTACGCAAATCCATTTCCTGCCAGATAAGAGAGTTTGTTAAAATAAGACGTCACATCCATCGTCCCTTGTTTGTATTCATGGACCTATTTCCGCAGAGTATAAAGCCGAGAGGCATTTGGACGCTTGGAGTATAGTGTCTACGCCATGTCCCAAATATTTTTTGCAGTTGTAGCATACAGTAATAACTTCCCAATCTAGAGCTCCATACTATTGATCAAGGTGGACTGAATAAGAGAGTCCTCTCCTTTCCAGTATCGTTCTTGTGGGTTTCTTAGCGAGGGAAGAGGTATCTCTCTTGTCAAAAATCCAAACTTGTGGTGCCATTCACGAATCATTCTAATAGGTTTTGACCATTTAGTTTCTCCCCTGAAAAATACCTTGGAGACTGTGCCACTGTATTAGACACATAAGAAGAGGAGAAACAAGGAACGAGGTTATCGGATTCTCATAATACATTGGTGGCCGGTGGGGTCAAGTGGATGGTGGAAGGGGCCCCTAGTGTAGCTTCAAGTGCTGCAATTTGTTGTCGAAGCATGTCCAATTGATGCGGAGGAACACGGGGAGACGAACCTTGTACATGTGGTCGTGAATATGCGGAGGATAGACATTGAGATTTGCAGCTAAACCAGAAGTTGGTGGCTGGACAGAACCTGACGGCAGCGCGCGTGGTAGTCCGTGGACTGACTGAGCAATACCAGAAGCAGGTCCGCATAAAGAGGGTACCTGTATAGATGGCACTATGTGATGGTTTGGTTGGACCGAAGCTAACGGCACGTTTGATGGAGGAATCAGAGCTGGCGGCGCGTGCAGGCCTTGGGCAGCTGAAGGAATGGAATTGCCGAAGGAGTACGGCTGAGTAAGGCTGGCCGGTGAGTTTCATAGCTGTCAGAACCATTCGTCCAAGGCGGCGCTAATTCAGGATTCAATGGTGGCACCGACCATGGCACTAATGTTGTTGGCTGTCTCTTCTACTAGGGTTCCATCATGTGTAAGATCTTCTAGGATTTCTTCAATATCGTGGTCTGATATCATATTGAAAGTGGAGACGAATAACAAACATAATTTTATCTGAAAACCCTAGTACAGTAAGAAAAACCATGGTGTCGATAATTTTATTATTTTTTAATACTCATAAAGGCACAACGGGAAAGTTTTTATAGGCAACGCGAGCCTAATTAACAAAATAAAAAAAGGGCAAAGTAAATTATGTAACTACCCTTATGCTTTCAACATAATCTAAGCCCATTACTTATTACAAAAAGTCTTGCTCATTCTTCTTCTTTTTCTTTCCTTCTCTAAAATAGGCACGAGGCAATAACTGTGACCATGTATAATTTTGGATCTCCTAGAGTTGGCAACCGGCAATTTGCAGAAATTTACAACAAGGTGTGAGATTCTCTTGTTTCATTTGCAAAACAGAACATTCTTTTCGTCTTAATTTGTTCAACATTTTTGCAAACTGCAAGTATTTAAAACCTTTTGTTTTCTCTTGAAAACATTCCTGATCTTAATTCAATCTTATTTACATTTGCAAGTTTGCAACTTCATCAATCAACGCTAAATATTGCAGAAAGTAAAAGACAGCTGGAGAGTTGTAAACCATAGAGACATTATACCAACAGTTCCTCGTTTGATGGGTTATTGCCACGTGGCTCAGCCTGTGTATCTTGCGGCAGGAGATCTGAAAGATGCATTAGTGAGTACTATTTTTTTGAATTTTCTCTTGTGAATTTAACCTTGAGCTAATAAGGGATGCATGTGCTAAAATTTTCAATCTGACATTTGTTCAGTTAAAGAAGGAAAAAGAAAAAGAGGAAAAATTGATGGTGGTAAAAAATTCACCTTAAAAATTAAACCCTGAATCTTTTTAAAAGTGTATGAGCGAAACCTTCAAAGTCCTGCGCCTTGAGCTCTTTCCATCATTTTTTTAGATAGTAATAATTAGGGGGCTGTTCTTTATTAACTAAACAGACAAATTTACTAAGCCTAAATGTAAAGTTTTTTGTTTTAAGAGGTTTTTTTTTTTTCATATTTTCACCTCAACTACATTTTATCTTCTTAGTGTAGTATTTTTTATTACTGAAACTTATGGCTAAAAATGGTTGATAAGCAAATAATTGACATTCATTAGCTGAAGCATAGAACGATTAACTTTCAAGCTAAATTTTTAGCTTTTAATGACGAGTTGGAACTTCAAGAGTCACTTGGACACTTTGGACATAATGAATATTAACTTTAAGTTCATAATAAAGATGTGAATGAATCTAGAAATGCGTTAAAGATGTGAATGAATCTTAATTTCTAGATTCATTATGGCGTATGAGTGTCCCAGTGACTCTTGAAGTTTCAACTCATCATTAAAGGCTGAAAATTTAGCTTGAAAGTCAATCGTTCTATGCTTCAGCTAATCAATGTCAATTATTTGCTTATCAAACGTGCTTTGTTGTGTCTTGTGCTTAAGCCCCAAAAAACTAGTGTGTTTTATTGCACCTTGAGCTATAAAATATCTCTCTTTCCACTCTCTTTCTCATTCGATCCAGTAAGCCCACCATTTTCTCCGTCGCTAAGAAGATTCGTCAAATTTGAATGTTAGAGGCGATTTTTATTAGCAATCTAGCTAGCAAGGATTTATGTTTCTGGGTTTTGGTTTGGTTCTATTTCTGGATTTAGTAACGGAAAATTGAAAGAATCGAGTGTGGTTGTAGGAGGGATGTTTTCAAACATGAATTCATCAATATGGGTAATTGAAGAAAGCTTTTTGCACATCCTCCCATCTCCAGAAGGCATTAAAAGCGAATGCTTTTTTTCATAAATGAACGGAAGTGAATGAGAAGCGAGAGACAGAGTAGAGAGAAAATGGGTGATTAGAGGGAAGGGAATGACTAAGGGGGAGGTGGTGGAAGGTAGTGAGAAAAACGAAATGTGAGAGATTGTGAAAAATGGATTTGATTTTTACATCTATAATAGGTTTAAAATGTTTGTATATATCTTAGTTTGCAAACTTAATTTGTACACTTGAAAGGTTGGGCTAAATTTGTACGTTCTTAAAAATTCGAGGGTTAACTTTTATTATGGAAAGTTCAAGAAGGCATTTGTAGCAACTAGGAATTATAATCTTCAATATTTAGGAGCAAGAAACATTCTACTTCCCCCTCCACCCCTCAAACATCGTTCTTTTTTTTCTTGATTCTACTTTTTTCCATTTATGAAATATTGGTGTGAAGTTATACTCAAATGTCGTTTTCAACCAAGCATTAGATTCTATGTTGAATTGGCATTCATATACTTCGGTAATTAACAATCAAAGTGGATTTCAGTTGTAATGCGAGCTAAGAATCGCCAAAATAACAGTTCGAAGGGACTGTTTCGAGTTCAACTGAAAATTGATAAAAACAATTTCCACGTTCAATTCAGGAAAATGTGGAGCTTCAAGCAGATGGTTACGAAGGCGATGTCATTGGGGAGTCCACACCAGATGTTTTAGTCAATGAATTTGTAAGCGTATTCCCTCTTCATCATAAAATTGAAATGAACTGACATTCTAACGTTCTTAATATCAATATTTCTTGGTTATTAATTTAAACATTTGCAGATGAAGGGAGAAAGGGAACTTGTTGAAAAGCTTTTGCAGACAGAAATTAACATATTCCGTTCAATTAGAGATGGAAGTGCGCTAATGCAACACATGGAAGATTTCTACTATATTACACTGCTAGAGGTAAATCTCTACCTCTCTCTTGCATTTGACTTTGGTAAGAGCTAAAGAAAACGAGCCCCTTTTAATTTCTTAACAATTCATAACTATGGTGAACCAACAGAAAGAACAAAATAAAATTAGAATGTAGAGTTTGAGACTTGTTGAGAAAATGAAATTGATAGAAAGAGAAAAAAAGAAATTTTAGAAGCTCATTCTTTGTTAAAATTCTTATTGAAGTACAAAATGTGCAAAAGTATGGTGCTCAAAATATTGGAAAGGGATACAAAATTGATATTGGAGATCACTCTTATATAAGTGCGTGATTGTTATAACTTACAAGTTAAAAACGTACATAACTTAAACTCCAAACTTAAAAACCAAAAAACTGAAAATGTTAGAACTAACTTTTAAGATAAAGATTTTAAACATTACACTGAAGAGAAAAACTCAAAAAACTCAAAAATTAACCAGGCTGAATTAAAAGATGTAAATATTTAGAGACGAATACAAAATAAATATAAAAGTCTACGAACTAAAATAAAATTAATAGGTAAGAAATCCTTAAGAAAGTACATTTTATTTTTGTTGGCCCCTGAGCTATGTTTGTGTGTTCAGAATGTGAGGTCGAACTACCAAAATGTTGGCAACTCACAATCAGACCAACAGGCTTGAGTTGTGAATTTGGATACATCAAGTCACTTCAATATTTACCGTTGCATTGATCTTTTGTGGCATTATTCCATTCCAATTCAACCGGCTTTAGTATAGTATTGTGGCCTACTACTCATAATAGCTTGTACAATATTACAATCAAAACTAGTTTCTAGCTTGTCTTGTTTTTAGACGTTATGTATATTTAACCTTTTTTTTTTCTGTTTAAAATATTGAATGTACATGTCCTTTGTGTAGTTGATAAAATAAATAAATATATATATATATATAATGGCTCAAATAGTTTTGGATTTTGGTAACGAGGTCTAGTCTAAAATCTATTGTTTGATATATAATTTTATTTTTATTTCAATAGAGGTGATCATGATGCAAGCATGAAAAAAAAAAACCTTTTTGAGAAGATAAAATTGCTTGTATGAGCCCATTTCATTAAATATAATGATAATTTATTTTCACCAACAATTTATTATTTGCCTACATTACCAACTCTATTGTTGTTGAATCATGATTAGAGCTTATAGATTACAAATTTTTGATACATTAATTATATAAACGGGAGGGTACTTAATAGTCCACGCTCCCGCACTTCGCGAGATATTTTCTAATATTATGTTAAAATTATTGATTGATTTCAGAATTTAGTTGATGGATTTAGATAAATTTAACTATGATGGCAATTTCACCCTTGAAATTTATTCAAAGATTCACAAGATTATAAGATTTCTGACAAGCTCATCAATGGGTTAATAAGATTATAAAACTGCACTACATATTTATGTATTTGAGGTGAATGCAATATATATGATGAACAAACAAATTTGGCCTGTGGACTGGATGGTACTCTCATCGGACAAACCACCCTCCCTCTCCCCCCACATGAATTTTATCGCAGCATCTCACTCTTCCTTTCCTTCTTTTTTTTTTTTTCTATCAAAATTAAAATAGTTACTTCATTAATATTTTAATTTAAAGTTTGTCCAACCACTTTTATTTTTTCTTTAATTCTGAATCAGTCAAATTACCTTTTTTTTACCATTTTTTTTAGGTTAATTACAAATATATATATATATATATATATATATATATATATATATATATATATATATATATATATATATAACTCATTAGAGCCCACGTATTACATCGGTGTCAAATTCGAAACACCCATGCTGTCCACAGCTGAAAATAGACTATTAGGGTCAACCTGAGCTATCTACCATTGATACTCACTCCAACTGGAGTCTACCCATATTGGCTACATTCACCGGATGTAAAACCCAATGTTTCTCTCATTAGATTTGCATAAAATCTCTCTTTCTAAATATGTTAATTGTTGGACTACTTATCTTTTTTTTCACTCTTTTCTTTTTTACGATTTATGAGACCTAAAGGAAGATGAAGATAATTGCAACAATATCATTTAGGCAAAATTATAACTTTGTTCTTTAACTACAGTAGACTTTGATTGTGTATGAAAACACTAAATGTATATCTCGATAGACACAACTAGATTGCTATTTGTATCTATCTAAGATAGGATAGATAGAATTCTACCTATCTCGTAGACAGAATTCTATCTATGAGATATTCAAGATAAACAGAGATAGACAAAGATAGAATTCTACCTATATTTGTCTCGAATAGACATAAATTATAGTCTATCTATGTTTATCTCAAATATATTTATTTATATTTATTACATTTTTCTTATTTATCTTATCTATTACGTTAATCACATTAGCAATATTGAATACAAGGTAATAGATGGAAATGAACACTGCATAGTGAAGCTAGACTTGGAATCATGTAATTGTCGATTTTGAGGAAATTCCATGTGCATGTGTTGTTCTACGGATGGTTAATTTATATACATATTCTTTTGCAGCTGAGTTTTATAAGAGTTTCTTTAGTTGTTTTGTAATTTTATGTTGAAAGATAGAAAATATATATTTTAGATTCTTGACATTTAAAAACTGTCGAATAAAAATCAACATACTCGTGACAATTTTTTTGCATCACGTAAATATTAATTATAATTGACATGTATAAAACATCAAGTAATAACTAAAATAAAATAATTCGAAATTGTCCATGAAATATCCACTTTTTTAACAAAATACTTGACATTTTTTCTTTAAAATGGTCCTTACTTGACATTATTATAACAAAAATGTCAGGTAAGTAAAACATTGAAGTGTCAAGTAATCCAATTTTTGTAGTAGTGCTATTTTTTTAAAAGGAATTGTGTGTTTCTAATGTTTTTTTATGAAATTGAGATTTAGATTTAGTAGTTTGAAATTAAAACTGAGATTGAGTAGGCTTAATTTTCAACTTATACATGTAAATTATTTTCAACTTTACGAAACACATGTGTTGCCCGTAGTTCCTACTAGTAGTTTTAAAAGTCATTTATATTTCGATATATTTCAAAAAAAAAGACTACATCTATGACAGAATGGAATTTCATAGAATTCCCATAGCGGAAGTACATGAATGTCGTGCAAATAGAACTCAATTTGGAAAACCACAAAATTCAAAGAAAACAAAAACTTAAAACTCGACATGCTTTTATGAGAAAAGGAAAAAAAAAAAGATAAACCTATCCTCTGTATATTCCATTCTAATGAATCGAATCCATATTAATTTTAACTTATAGCTTATTTATATTATAATTTATCAAATATATTATATTAATTGTATTATATACAAATTATTCCATTTAATCAAATTAAACTAAAATAAATTTTATTTTTATTGAGCTAAACAAGAAGATCATGTGAATTTACAAATTGAAGCTCCAATAATATGATATTAATTGATTAAACTCTTTAATTAAATTAATCTTCATTCATTTACCATGTATGAATTGTTTCGTTAAGGACTAACAGTTGTACTCTTCTTAACGTAGATATATATTTTTATGTTTATTAGATATAATCAATCGACAGTGCAATGATCCTTCACAAATTGTTCGTAAGTACAATTTAGGCCAAAAATTACCTTTTTGTCTGTGTAGTTACATTTAACTCCTTAGTACCATTGATTCCTTTAGTGAACAATAGATATAGTCTCACTATAACTAAACTCCTCTCTAGCCAAGAGAGGATATGGCGCCACATTGTTTAAGCTCTGGATCCAGCCTTTAAGAGGGCAATTTCTCTACTTAGATCTATAGAGAATGAGTGAATTTCTTGTATTCTTAGCTCCCAGAAGAATCTCCAAAATAGTAGGCATATTGAGCAAGCAATATAGGCCACTCTCACCCATGCAGATCAAATAACCGCCTTCATGGGTAGGAGTTCACAACTCATTCAAGATTCTCATCAAGCCACCTATGGTCAAGTGAAATGTGATCTTAACTAGTAACAATGTTAATAAGAGAGACTATTCATTTCATGGTCTAGTCTTATACAAACTCTTTGTATAGAATACTCTCGCTCTAATGTCTCGACATGAATAATCATAACCAAATCATTTATCACACTTTAGAACAATTGTAACAACTACAAAACAAGTTGTATTCGTAGTGGCATCAAAGTAAGACATCGAATCTTATCCATCTACTACAAACCAATTAGACTATCAATTAAACATGACCCACTTACATGTCTCGACATATATGTTTAGGTTACAAAAAATAACCTTGGAAGTTAGTTCATTGATTTTGTGGGTTAATGCAACTAAATGTAAAATAAAATAAAATATTTTATTTTATTAGATAAATAAAACGCTTGTTTAGTACAATTACAAACTACAAGACCATCAGATTTAGGGCATCAACTCAACAATTTGCACTTAAGTTATATATAAATCTCGTGAATTTTTTATGATATATACATGTGTGTACATGTATTATGTACACATGTAGTAACAACAGACCTCTCCTACAACACCTCTAACACTCTTTCTCTCTGCCTCATTAGCTTACTTATGTTAAAAAGAAATAGAAAAGTTAAGATAATTGTGCGATTAAGCCCTAAAAGTAGTTAAGTGTTATATGAGTAACACCATTGATACAACTATATAGTTAACAAAATCCAAATTATTTCACTTGTATAAATCTAGTAATTAACAACATGATAGTTTATTTACATAATAAAATTGAAGGAAAATTAGAGTAATTAGGGGGGGAAATCAAAAGGAGTTGTATCCTTTATTCTTGTTTGGATTGCCTAATGAATAGTGTTCATATAACAAATTTAAAAATACTTCTTGTTTGGATTTCTTCAATATCTTTTCTACAAACGTGAAATGTAAACCGACTCTCTCACCCACAAAAGAATCGTTCATACTTGTGTGTATATTTGTAGTTTGTTTCGGTAACTTCATGGAATCCAGAAGTTCACCTCTAAATATAAAAATCACAAACAAACAAAACACATTAGTAGAAATTACTATGGTACGTAGTAAAGTTGTTGTGTAATACCAAAACAGGGGCAGAGGCACTCAAATAACTTAATCAACCTTTTCCATTTCTGACCTCTTCCACTTTCAGTTTCCACGATGATGGGCACCCCGTAAACCGGCTCTGCCACCAAGTATTGCTGGTACGACCACTGATTAGCCACAAGCGGCTCCACCATTTCATCAGCTGTGTCTGGATGTTCAAATTGCGATTGCGTTGAAGGCGGCAGAAAGGTGGGAGCATCGTTGAGCCATAGCGGAAGTGGGGGAGCTGAGGGCTGCTGCTGGTTATGCTGATGGGTTGAGGAGGAGCAATGGCAAATGCAGCAGTACTGGTAGGAATTTGTTTGGGTTTCGTTTGGTTTTTTCTTCTTATTCTTCTTCTTCATTTTGGACCATAATCCTTTGAGTTTCTTCTTTGTGGCTTTAAGCATTATGGTGGGGTTTTGAATCTGTGGTGGAAGAAGAACATCAAACTGGGAGAATGAATTCCATTCATTCATTGCTTTATTTCAAATCTTATGACCGTTGCAATGCTCTCTTTCTTGCTTTATTTCAAAACAACAAAAACGCTCCCACTCCTTTTATTCAAACTTTGAAACTTATGTTTTATTAAATAAAAGGAAGAGAACAAATGGCCAAATTTCACATATAATACCAAATCTTATCCACTCTGAAATTATTTGTAAATATGACCATTTCTTAAATTACCTTTCATTGACATTAACCAGGCTTATCACTTTGGTACACTTCTTACTTTATCCCTAATGAATATAACTCCAACATTAAACTAGTTTTTTCAAACATAAAGCATTTGAAGAAACAAATTTTAGAAATAAGGTTTAAAAAACAAACTAAAGAGGAAAATAGGATTAATTTGCTTTGAAAGAAAATCATTAATCCAGTCATCACCACTGCAACATGTAGTTGGCTGCCATGTCAGACTACTCGTGGACTGAGTCATGACCAAAATCGTTAACTGAACTAGTGGTTACATAATGTACATAGAGTGCCCGTTAAAGCTCTCTCTCTCTACAAGAACAGTGCTATCATTTTTCATTTGGTCAAATAATTGCACTCCCAACTGCCTTTTTAATCTCTTAAAAATTGTCTTTATTCGTATACAAAAATTTAATTTCATATCAACTTTTAGTAACATTTAGGTTTTCTTAAAAGATAGTAGAATTTTTTCAATGTTGTTTATCTTCTCTTGATTCCAACAACGCACACTTTGGAAGAGTTTTGTCAAATATTCTTTCAAAGCTTGTAATGTTCCATGGCAGCGTTATAGTATTAGTATTGTCTACTAACAATACAAAGAGCCAAAGTTTTAGAGGAAACTTCCAAAGAGAAGGGAACAGAGAACTTTGTAAATAATTCTTTCTAAAGGTTGGGCATCATCTAACTCAAAAGGTGTTATTTATAATCATCTAACTAGGATTGCTCTAATTAAATAACGTATATAATTTGATATCTTATACTAAATAAATGTATTTGAATTATTTGAATCTGTTTCAAATATTTTAGTTTCCCTAACATACAACTTATTATTCAAATTTTACACATTATTTCCCTTTCATTTTTAAGCTAAAAAATCTAAAAAAAGGTTTCAATTCTAAACATCCTAGATTACAACTACCTGAAGCCTATTTCAGATCTTAAATAACTTCAATGATAAGGACTAAACTAAAACCAATGTTAAGGTAGAAAAACTAAATCAAACCATTACGTTTAAAAACTGAACCACCAAATGACTTGAAACTAGAAAATCTAAGCACTGCTTATTTACAATGATTACAGATGACAAGCCATCAAAATCAGTTCAAAATCACCAGTCTAATATACGTCTATTACACATTGCATTAAAAATTCAAAACATTCGGTCAACATTCAACCTACAATAATCTAAAACGACATGAAAAATCCTACTAGTTACACCCATTGACCAGAATGGGAAATCCGCAGCAGTACCTCCAAAATCCAGATCAATACATAATCATAAATATTACATTTACATTGTAAAGATGGAAGGTGTTTTGAGCTTCTTCCTCCCCCATTGTCATTGACAACCCAACACAAAAAGAGACCCCTGCAATCAAGATGGTGTAAAAAAGACAGCATCATATTTCTTATATACAAAAGTGCAACTGAAGCTGACTCACATGGTTTGATATTCAGGAGACAGGGAAAAGCCCCGAAAATTAACCGAACCAAACATTATTACGTAGAAGTATTTGTTTCAACGTCTTAAAAACACAGGACAGTATTTTCTGCTAACCCACATTTCGTTTCCAAGTCCAAACAATTCCATTAACATATTCATTCCTCACTCCATTCATGAGCTCAGAAAGGTTTCACCAGTTCCACCCCCCACACCCCCCCCCCCCCCCCCCCCCACCCAATATATGTAGCAGCCTGCAGCTGGCTTTTCGTCTTCCAAATCTGCAGTACTTCCAAGTGAAAATATAACAACACCTCGTTCCAGATTCCACTCCATTGGCGGTCAAAAGAGAGCAGCCAACCCCTGCATATACAAATACCTATCGATAAAACTTTACCGCTATATAAACCATTCCTTTTCTTCCACTTCTTCATCCCCCCTGGTGAATATTCCACATTTTCTTTCACCTCTGCCAATGACTAAACGACATAGATACATCTCCATCAGCAGTCTGATCCCACGATGGACGATTGGTCCTCCGTGTGATTGGCAATTATATCGGAATCTGGCTTGCTAAGCTTTGCCTCACCACCCAGTGGGAGTTTTATTTTTGGCGAAAGTCTCTTCACTTCTTCTGTTGTGTAAATGAATATCTTCCTTACCATGCTGCAGAACTCACTGCGATCATTTAGGAAAGGAATAAATAAATCCAGGTCCCATACATCCACCAAAATCTCTCATTTTATCATGCTAAGCCGTTAGTACTTAAACAAAACCACAGGCAACATTCAACTTAATGGAAACCGCACATGATTAAGATGTCTATCAGAAAAGAAAACATCCGATTTAAGCAACTATGGTTATTAACTTGAGAATGAATGCAAGATCAATCGAGATAGCATTTGATCTGTTCCAAAATCAAACAGGAAAAATGATTTTGGAATAATCATGAATTTGGGTGTGCTAAAGGTTGGGTGTTCAAATGTACTTACTTCCAAGGATCATCTCCAACCAACATCATATCATCTTCATCATCGGTGTAAACAACCTGCCATTTCTTTAGAGAGCCACAAAGCTCGCCCTCTATGTCAAACATCTCCTCCAGTTTTCTAAGTAGATCATCATATTGATTGAACCGGGTTAAATCTACAGCCCTCCCAACAGCAATTCCTTGCATGTGAACCTGAAAAGATATGCAAGTAAAGCTTTTACAAATTTTATACATAAACTATTGTTTTTTGTCAAAAAATAAAAATAATATATATATATATAAAAAACTCAGATTGCACTAGAGCAATTAGAGATGGGGAAAAGTAAACCAATGGATTGAAATACCTTTGTGCAACTGCGGATTTGTCTACTTTGAGACTCTAATGGGGAAATCAAGCATGATTTGTCAGCATCACAGCTTATGGAGGGTATATCTGATCGGTGTATGTTTGATGGTTCAGAATGCTGCTCAAAATCGGTGTCTATAGGTGGAACCAGCCTATCCTCACCACCCATTTTAGGTGTTGAAACTGGAGATGCTTCATCTACATTAGAATTTCCAAGAAGCTGGATCCCAAAGAGCCTGCATCCATTTCTACTGTTCTGTTTCTTTTCAACAGGCTCCCTGTTTGCTCCATGAGATGAAGGGTCCATAATATTTTCCACCCTATTGGTATTACACCAGTAGTTGTTGCTGGACACAGCACCAAGAGAACTATTTGCATTAAAACCAAGAGAATTTGAAGCAGCAGTACTGAACTTTGGTGATGAATATAGATCCCTTCCGCGCTGTGGCTCAGCATATGAAAAAGTAGAAGATTCAACTGTAGGTTTCCACCCACCTAGTACATAAAGATAGGTCAATAACGTTCCATCTAAAAAATCAACTGACTGTTATTATACAGAAGGGTTCTATTACCAAGTACAGTTGCATCTGGTGAAGATGAAGGCAAAACAGTTGGCCGTGGACGCTTGTTCCTCTGTGTAGGCTGAGTGCTTAGAGGGTTAGAAGCAACAAGCGGCTCCAACTCCCAAGCAGACACCTTATCTGGACGCAAGATAGATGAAGGTTCATCCCATTGCACCTTTATACCAACCAACAATCAGAAGTAAGTTCTTGAATTATAAAATAACGCATTGGTGCAAGTGAAGAGTACATCAACACACACCATGGCATAAAAATTGTAAAGAAAATCAGAAGAAAATGTGTAAAAGGTTCCATTATGCCAGGGAAGTACACACTCCAACTCAATTTCTTTTTCAGGAAACAAGACTCAGTTAAAAGTATTTTAGCACCATTCATATTGGGTAAAACACAACCATACATTACATGAAAATGATGATTGACCATCTACTATCATTGCCAGAATCGTGTCAGAAAGGTTCTCAATGATTCAAATTCTTTCTTATACATTTCATATTTATTTTTTGAAGTGTTAACCTCGAAGTTTGGGAGGATGTATGATAAGGAAATACTTGTTCTGGGTCTCCTCCGCATATTTCTAAAATACAAATTGAATATTTTATCAATATTCAAAAAAATGGTCTGCACCACCATCTATTCTTTTCAGTTATCAGACATCAACTTTCAGAAGGTTACGATGTCAAAAATTGCTATATTTGTCAATAATATAAATATTTACAGAAACTACTGCGACAGAAGTTACTTGATGCAAGTGGACATTTTCCTGTAAATTAAATTTTTTTAATACCGTTCTTTCTAATTCTGCAAGAACTGAGGTTAGCATTTGCTGCATATTTGATTGAAGGCTCAAGGATTGTCATCTAAAGGTTGCTCTTCTGCAAGCTTATAGTAAAAGGAAGATTCATACTCTTAGAACCCACTATATTCTTCAAGTTTTCCACGTGTTATGCGCATCTCATGTGATATGAACAATTCAACACTTGTTTCTCAATTGCAAGGTGGCATGTTTTATATCACCTCACAATTTGGAGTTCGCTTTTGCAGTTCTTTGTGTGATAAGATAAAAACAAAACCATGCTAGCAAAACATAAAGCAATGCTATTCTGGGTCAGTAGTGAACAAAACAAATGGGTCCTAGAAGGAGGAAGAATGATTTTCTTTTTTTTTTGTCAAAAGAGAGTATGCTTAGCACAGCAAAATCATCTATCGTTGCAACATACTATTTTTCAATCTTCAAAGTTCCCAACAAAGAAGGATGAACTTAAATTTAAAGGAGATTAGAAATTTCATTCGGGAAATGAACTTAAACAGAAAAGGTAATGAGTCAACTGGATGATGTTTGCCCTTCCCCAGGATTAATTTGGTGATCTTTGACTTGATAACTTCATCTTGCACAACAATTCTCTAATGACAAAAACGCCCTTCTTAGTTTCCTTCGTAATAAAGATTTTATGACATAAGGTGTTACTTAAATATGCCATCTATAGCAATCAAGCTGAAGCAAGTCCTCTGTGCCTCAGAGATACTGAAACTCTTGACCGTTGTATTCATTGCCTGTTCACTCAGAGGGTGGAGTTGGTGGTTACTCAAGGAATTAAACATCTACCGCAAGAGAATGGAAAATTTTCTGATCAGAACCCTGCAGAATTGGTGTTTTAGAAATACAAGAGAGCTAATGTGGTCCATGGTCTTGAGGACTATGATGTGGAACTTTCTAACTTTGTTTAGAAGGAAACCAGACATTTTGAAGATAAAACTGCCTTTTATTGTTTTTCTTTTTTCTTTTTCTTTTTATTTTTTCTTTTTTTCTTTTTTTCTTTTTTTTTTTTTTTTTTTTGTGGCAATATCACCTGCTAGCTTCTTAGAGGTGTGTTTTCTTTGTTACTTCAGCTTGTCCATAATTCAAAACAATTGGAAAAGCTCTCCATTTAGTTTTCTGGAGAGGGGTTCTCTTCCCCCTGCCCTTAGGCTGTCTTTGTTGGCTCCTTTTACTGTATCCTCGTTTCTTATAAAAAAAAATAATAATAATAGTAAATAAAACAAAATAAGCAAGCTAAAGAATCCCCTTCTTTAAAAAACAAGAAACAAGAAACTTTCATTGAAATAATGAAAAACATGATCCAAAGATAAAAAGCTTCACCCAAGAAATAAATGGACAAATAATGAATACAAAGGGAATAGCTCAAATAAAGATAAATTCTCCATGAAGAAGCAAAAGATAATCCAAACAAAACACCAAAAAACAAGCCAAGAAAGATGAGCTCTGAGCAACAAGTTATTTGTTCCCTTCAAATTCTTTAAAAAACCTGAGGCACTAACAAATTTGTGAAAAACAAGGAAAAGATTCTTTGTCATGTAATCCATATTCCTTCCTTTTGCAATCAATTCACAATCATCCACAATGATGAGAAGAAAAGAGAGAAAGACAGCAATCTCTTTTCTAATGTCATACTCACGAAGCTGAAAGTTAACCGATAAGAGTCCTACATATAGCTAGCATATGATGGTCATCCATAAATATCTCCTCCGACTCCAACTAAATCCAAAGAATTTTTAACAGAGGGCAGGTTCTGGAAAATCATCCACTCAACCAAAATATACACCTTATCAAGCAAAAACACAAATACTCTTTTACTTACAACCATCATCCATTTCATAGATGCTTGTCTATGTTCAAGCATGCATCTTAATATAAGATATTGAAATCATAGAAAGCAGGGGTGCTTCATCAACGCACATCATATCATGTTTCTGGACTGACCTCTGGAAAAACATGTGAGGCATTATTATAGAACAAGACAAGCTAACCTTTAAAGATCGCCACTCAGAATTCGCCCACCCAGGTGATGCATTATCTCCAAGACCGACAATTGTTCCGCTAAAACTGTCATAGAATAGAACAAAAATTAATAAACAATAAGTGAAAGGAAAAACAAGCTGGGGAAGCTTCACATGTTACCACTTACCTTCTTTCAGGCACTTCCTCGCCCTCAAACCTCATCTTGAACCTCATCCCAACAGAGAGTTTATGGTTTTGAGCTTCAAGGTACTTGTTCAGACTTACAAGAAATGTAGACCTGCTTGTTCTGTCATAAGGAAGAATATTTAATAGTTTGCTAGTAGCAAGAGATAAATCACAAACCAATGGCAAAAGTGAACAGCTTACTTACAGTGTGAAGATACAAAAGAAAATGACCCATAACAATAAGATTGTTTCACATGGAGAAAGAAAATGACTCACATATCACAGGGCAAAAAAAAACGACCTAGAGATGACAAACCTTGGCTTGTAAAAGACAGAAAAAAGTGTTCCAGTTGAAATAGCATGAGAAGCAGTGGCTAAAACTCCAAGATGCATACTGTGACTTGATATAACAGAAGATGGCATATTGTTTAGCTGTCTCATGAGTCTTCTCACGCCAACACGCAGCTCTCCATTTTCACCTCTGTGAAGTAAATACACATATAACCAAAGAGACCATGTACTTGTTCATTAATATACATCCCACTAAGAAAAATAGACATTCTCTGCAATGGCATACCACAAAATTACCTTAAAAAGATAAAAGCATCTCCAGCTACTAGCTTTTTGGAACTAACAAAGACACTCCACCCAGTTGTTAGCAAATGACGCCTCGGTTGACCTGCAACTTTGTGTATTAATATCACATTCAAGAGTGTGTGTAAATGTGTGTGAAAGAGGGGGGAATCCATTCACGCCATGTCATATAAATTAAAATGATGCAAAATGAACATTCTGTATATTACATGAGAATTTACCAGCAACAATATAAACCCATATAATTTTTCCCAAGCACTAATCTTCATTGAGGCCTACCCATCCTATTATCATCTTTAGGAGACACCAAGAAGCAGGGAGATCAATTTCCCCATCTATGGCACCTGCAGCTTGAACTCAAGGACATGAGTTACCCAATAGGCCAATACCAAGTACTTAACCAAGGTCCAAGGAAACTTCTTGCGGACTAAAACCCATATAAAGTTGATCATGTCAAGAACAAATACTAAAATGGAGGCCATGGAGAAACTCTTCTTGCCCGACAAAAAAATGTGTAGCTGTGTGCATGTATGATTTGCATGTCTGTGTTTATGTGTAAATGCATCTCTAAAAGATTGTTATTTGCCAGGACAGCAAACATCTATGGCTCTTCACATGGCTGGTACTCGTTCAACTTTATAAATCATACCTCGGAAAATGTGCCTAAAATGCCATTGATTCCCATGTAAATCAGTAGCAACCAATTCTTGCCATGGTGGCTGCTGAGACATATCCTGCAAGAGAAGACAAAAAACTAAATAACATGAAAGACACCGAAAATGGATACCAGCTTGCGATATCATTTGTATGTTCTAACCAGAGGTGGTAGACAGTCATCCGCATGCCTCCTAAGAACAGAGAAACCACCATGAGTGCTGGTGTCAGAAGCGGTGAGCGTCTTGCAAAAAGAGTGGACATTACATCTTGTAGGCTCAGGAAGGGGAGGATCTGGGCTCGTTACTTCATTTTGCTGCTTATGAAAAAGTAATAGGCAAAAAAGAAGTTAGAGATATCGACAAAATTACTATTAAAAAAAGGAAAGGGATTGAGCCCCAGGATCAGTTTAAAACTATAATGCAAGCATTAGAAATGCTTGGCTGTAATGCCCATCATATAGATGAGTTAAGGCTGCCGACTAAACTCCAATACTTTACAGAGTGAAAGTATACAGAACTAACATTGCTTTCTGGTAAAAGAGTTATCTGAGCATAAACTTCATCGGTGTCGGATTCCGCCTAACATCCAAAGCAGTAGTCATTAGACATGATACAATGAGCAGAGAAACGTCATTTAATTAGCCCACGATATGGGATATGGGAAGGACAGCAAAAATATACTACCACATGCAATTAAAATTAGTGTGATAAAACGCACCCGAAGAACCACATTGACAACTTTGCAAAGTATTTTTGATGGAAGGTTGAATGAAGGCATTTGTTGCTCCAATCCTTGATGCATTGAGGCTTCCAGCTATACATATAAGATAAAGCAAACTCTGAATTTTTAACAATTTCACCATTGATATTTTCTTAACAAGAAAAACTTAGCATTGATAGAGTGAAAAAAACAATTACGTGGTACAAGAAATCTATAGAAGCATTCTAGAAGTCAACAAGTAAACACATGAATTCCAGTAAGTAAATTGTGAACGGAGTACAATTACAAAGTTCAACACTCAACATTAATATAAAGAAGAGAAACAGAAACATTACTCTAGAGATCAATATCTTTCTTATTTTTTCTCTAGAAATCTAAATCTTCTAGCAAAGAGAGTAATTATTGGATATCTGCTTAATCATTTCCCAACATATAAGTCGATTCCATTAGCATAGGAAAATATTATAAATTAGTAAACAAAACTTATTTCAAAGCTAATAAAAATATACATTACAAATTAATCTAGAAAACTGAATGTTAAAAAAAATTAACAAGTTTTTGACACCAACCATTTGTGATCAAACTTTCATACAGTTATTCTTTCAGAATAACCTTTACCATCATGCTTTCTTAATTGACTAATATGAAAGGTCCAGGCATCCAAGAAAAACATAAAGATTGCACAGTACATCCATTAGACTTGGGGTTCTGAAGCCACAAAATTCCATTTAGATAAGAAACAATTTCATTAAAGATGTCACTCAAAACTTCACAGGTTAACATGAAGATGTCAACTCAATTCCAAAATCTTAATGTTTTCCCCTATACAGTCTGAAAACCAAACAGTGAGTGTGCATCACCAAATCAGATACCTGTTCCATGTGACCCTGGGGAAAGTAGTACACTCGTTCATCTTGACGAGGAAGGGTGACAAGTGGGCCTGCACAGGCATGCCATAATTCCCTATACAATGCATCAGAAGAGAGCCCTGGAAATAGAAAAAACAAGGTACATGTTCCATAAGGTAACAGAAGGTTTAATAATAGCCATGACAATTGAAGATCGAAAATTTTGAATAACACCAAATAGTTGTAACACAAAAAACAAAAAATTCAGTATTAGAGTTACCTGATTAGACTTAAATACATTTAAGAAAATGTGATCCTATATTCTGGACTAACATAAATCCACATTTAAACTGCTTCTTGAAATTAAAATAAAAGCAATTACTGTAAGTGTAAATTATGATCTTGATACCATCCGAAATCAGGTGCAGCACACACACTACAATTCAGTATAGAGATACCTGATTAAACTTAAATGCATTTAAGAAAATCCTATATTCTGGTCTAACATAAATCCTCATTTAAACTGCTTCTTGAAATTAAAATAACAGTCGCATATACTGTAAAATATCATCTTGGTACCATCTGAAATTAAGTGCAACACACTTGAAAATTCAACCTGCACCACTATGTGGCATTTTACAGTATATGCAACTGTTATTTTAATTTCAAGAAGCAGTTTAAATGAGGTCCTTAGTTAAAAGCAGTTTAAACAGAGCCTGTGCTCCACAACTTAGCTCCTTAGCAACCACAGAGCTCAGACAACTGAACCAAAGAGAAGTTTCGTGACCTTGCAAAGCACACACCCATCGAGACAACTGAAACATGGAGTGTCAGGGTCTCAATGAAAACAATAGTGTTAGCCCACCTTCTCACGGACAACTACTACCCATGCAAAAAATCTAAACATTTACGATTTTTGGCTTCCATGACATAGAGAGAACGAAGGGATTGCAAAGATGGAGATGCAATCAAGTGAAGTGCCTATAAGGCATCAGTACTGATCCAACAGTCCTGCCTCCTGGAAACCAATTCAACTACTATCTCCTAATTCATATCAAGAAGATAATGAAACCATTGACAGAAAGCGGATGTACTCATGGAAAATAGCTTTTAACTATGTTCTGTAGATGCCAAATTAAATAGCATAGGCATCCACCCATTTGGCAAGCCTTTCATTTGTGTTAATCCATACCGATAAGTTTAACCCTCATAAGAAAAACACCATAACTATTGGAGAAGCAAACAATTTTCCAGCACTCGATGCTTACATCCGAAATATCTGGAAGAACAATAAAGTACACCTCAACTTGTCATCCACTGAAATAATGAGTATAACAAAGAAGCCAGCCAGGTGATCCACAAGGAATATCCAATCTGAAGTGTCAACACCATCAACTAAAGCTATGATCCCAAAGTTTGAAAACATTCAGAACTTTCCTCATAGAAAAAGTTATACTGATTGAAGTACAATGAAGTCTTTGATAAAGGGTTAAGAGAGTTCCACTTACTTTCCCTAAGTCGTCCCTGTCCCAAAATAAGGTATTTTCCATTTTTCTTTCATCGCTCAGTAGATCTCAGAAGCTACTTCTGCTTGAATATAAGACATACTTACAGAGACTTTTAGAGTAGTATCCAATTAGGGATAGACCACCAGCCATCTTTTGAAACTCTATATTTAAGTGTATAAATTTCCACAAAAAGGACAGGCATCTTCCTCAAAGGAGAATTTCCCCAGCCGATAAGAGAGAATGATTTTTGCTGTGAAGATCATTGAAGGTCAAACCCAAGAGAATTTACCCAGTTACACAAACCTAGAAAATGGAACTGTCTTTGATATTATTGCATAAAGCCAACCTGTCAAGCTTACTCAAGGATTAAAATTTCAGACATTCAGCATAACAAAGAAGGCAAGAGTAGCAGGCAAAATTACGACGTGTTAATTTTAACAGTAGATTATCCTAAACTGAAAATCCAAGGTTCATTCTTTTAGATCACCAACAGCCAATCCCTCACCAAAACAGCAGTGACTAAAAATTAAATAAAATGGACAGAACTTCCAAAATGATAACCACAAACCTGAATGGGGTCCTCCTGAGGGAAGATTTGAAGCAGCTGAAAAGGACATAATAATATCAGAGAGATATTTATGTGCCAATCAACCTGCAAAACCGGTGGTTGATGCGTTAAAAAAGAACATCACAAGAATCAGATTAAATATCTTACTATCCGGGCAGAACACATGGGATAAACGTGTTTACATACTCCTCCTTTCAAGATATTTATTACCAACCAAGAACAACAGTAAATGGAATCTATGAGATAGGAGCGGCCTTATAGATCAATAAATGCCTCTGACACTTAGCTTAGCCACGCTGTCAGCGAGGCAGCCGCACCTTGTTTTGTGCATCTTAAATGAAGCGCCCAAAAGGCAGCCGCTATCTATCTATTAGAACTTTTACCGCAAATCCGATCAAAACAACATGAAATATTGACGATGTCAAAGATAAAATTGAAACCCAACAAAGGGACACGCACATCCATTTCATTTAAAAAAAAATAATAATAAGAAGAAGAAGAAGAAGAAAAAGAAGTAGATCGTCTCGTGATTCAGCAAAATAGAAGATTATCCAATTGAAATCAACAAAGACTTAAAACAACACATTGACGAGAAGTTCGATCCCCATGTTCCGGATCCAAGAAAAACAACAAAAATCAAAACCCCCAACATGAGTTCAACACTTTCACCTAACCTCAAACACCCAGAAAAAAGAAGAAGAAAAAAAAAAAAACAAAGGAAGAACCCCAGAAGTCTATGAACCTGAAAATTGAAACAAAAAACCTCCAAAAGGTGGATCTAACAGAGACCCGGTTTGGGGAAAAGGGGAGAAACAATAAGCAAAAACATAAAAAAGCAAAAAGAAAGAAAGAAAGAAAAAAAAAAAACCAAGAAGAAAAAAAAGGAAAAAAATCACAAACCTGAAGATTAGAAGGGAGCAGTTGAAGAAGTAAAAAGAAATGGAGATGAGAAAGTAGGGTTTTGAGAAAGAAGAAGAAGGATGAAAGGGATGGAAGAAGGGAAAGGAAGGGAAGGGAATGGAATGGAAAGAGGAAGAAGAAACGATAAGATGGTGTTTGGTCCAAGCCGACAAGGAAATTTCTTTGTTTGTGTGTAAGAGGAAAGAGAAAGAAATGGGAATTTGTTTAATTTATTTACCAAAAGAAAAAAAAAAAAAAAGAAAGAAAGAAAGAAAAGAAATGGGTCTGTGTCTGTGTGTGCCCTTCCTTCTTAATTTACACCACATAAATACATACTATACAACAGATAGAAAAAAGAAAAAGAAAAGAAAGAAAAGGTTTGGGAAATGGGAATAGAAGGAGGAAGGAGTTGGTTGGTTATATTTATTTTATTTATTTGGAATATAGAAAATAAGAATGAATGATGATTATTAATTAGTAATTAAAAATAATAATAATAATAATAAGAATAAGAATAAGAAGAAGCGGAACAGGAGAGAAAGGAGCGCCCCGAAAGGGATACATCAATTCCTTAGTCTTCCTTTACTCTCAACACCACCTTCCGTAATCTCCTCTCCCCCCAACTCTTCTCTTTTCTCTTTTTTCTTCTTTTACTATTTTATTATTTCTTTCTCTCTCTTTCTTTTCTTTTTTTCTTTTCCTCTTATTTACGCCTTTCTCTTCCTATTTAGACTATTTATTCTCTAACGCACCATCCCAATTACTATTCTATTCTTTTCAAGCACAAACAGGACTAACTCACCTTAATTATTATTAATCTAATCTATTTCTTATCTACTAACTAATTTACATTTGGATTGGTTGAGATTTCAAACTGTTTAATTTTATAAAAAAAAATCATTTATAAAATAATCTATTTTTGAAAAATCTTTAAAAATTAAATTCACATCTAAACACTTCTAAAAAAAGTCTAATTAAATATTAAGTATTTAAATTTTAAACTTTTTTTCAAAAAAGTGTTTAGAAGGAAATGTATTATTGAAAAACATTTTGTTCTCAATTCAATCCAAACGAACCCTTAATTTAAATTACAAACTATTTAAATTTGATTTGAATACAAAATAGTGCAATGACCATTTTATTTCTTTTTTTTTCTGGCTTTTCAAATAGTTATAAACGTGAGTTACACTTATTTTAAACTTTAACTATTATAATAAGAAGTCCAAACAATGTATGTCCTACACGAACCTACTTTTACTCAAGACTACTTGGAGGCTTCCACGTTGCCTTACGATTTTTTTAAGCTTAATGTTAGGGTAATTGCAATTGATAACACATTTATGGTTAATAGTTAACTGTATAACAACTTTTTTTAAAATATATTCATATTAATGATAGTTTATCATTAATAGACCGTGGCATATTGATTTAAATTTTGTTATACTTTATCTCTTTTTTTTATTTTTGTGTTATAACTCTATGAATACTTTGGGGTCTAATTTATTATATTTGCAGTTGTCTCTTGTTTAGAAAATAAAACAAATGGTTGTTTCTATGTCCTTTACTTTCGATTTTGGTTCAGTTTAGGTATTACGCTTTCAAAATATTCATTTCGAACACTATACTCTCAACTTTATTTCATTTTTGTTCTTGTACCTTTTTTTTTTTCCTTTTTTGTCCTCGCATCTTTTTAAAAATGAAAATGAATGGACCTACTTTTGAAACACAATGAACATTTTAAAACAATACATACCAAAACGAACCAAATTTTAAAGTACAATCACATTAAACAAATAGATAAATAAATGTTATTGAGTATAAAAAAATCCTTATAGATAACTGCTAAAGTATGCAAATAAATTATTGAAAATTACCATAAAGTATTGTTGCATTTCACCTTGTATCTCGCTTAAGGTACCATTTCTCGCGTAGTCAAGTCGCGTACTAATTATCTCACCAAGTGAACAAAACGCCTAGTGGTAAGAGCGCAAAACTGATAAACAAAGAATAACTAAGTAATGGTTGAGTCGCAGAGCACAATCTCTTTAAGATGTTTTGCGGCTCTGCTTCTTTATGCAAACATAATTATTGTCTCGTCGTTCTCATGATAAAATAGCATTTGTTCTTCAATTGATTTGACATAGAAATCAATTGAAATACCTGGACTCAGATAAACACTTAAAATTACTCAGTAAACTTAAAAAAATTGAGAGAGACTATATAACATAGTCATCTTGTAACAGACTCATACAATAACTTGAAAGAACTTTAAAAATTAACAAACAAATGCATGATATGGAATAGAAGAACACACGGATTTGGTTCTGAGCATGCGTTAGAAACTTTTCTAACGAAAATGAAACAAAAACCTAATAGATGTTATAAATTAATACTATTTATTTAAGTTTAAAATTTAACTAATTTATGACATTGAAAAGTGAGAGTGAAAAGAGATGTGAGGAATTGGAAGTTTTAAAATTGTTAATAATAATTTTTAAGAAAAGTTTTATTTTTTTAAAGTCCCCTTTTAGACAATTATTATTGTCCTTCTCATGTATGTGTATGAATAACTTTTTAGTGTGTTTTTTACTTGTTTCTATTTAATGCGTTTTCACTTCCACATATAAAGTTAACGTTGAATGGGTTTGTAGTTTGTACATAATAATTTCCAATAGGAACAGTAATACTTGTCTATACTTGTCATTGGGAAATCATTCAATCACTCTTGTGAACAATAATTAATATATATATATATATGAACAACAATAATTAATAAGTAATACTTAATGGGCTTTTCTTATATTCTTATACGTGCAGTAAATATTTAACACTTTTTTATATTTATGTAAATTTACTTTAATTAATGTTTATTATCGGCGTACAATCCACTAAAGACTCATAGTTGTAATCTTTTCCATGCAAATATATTTATCTGTTCATAGATGTGTACTAATAACAACAAGTTTGTCACACCTCCTTCCGAACACTCTCCTTTCAGTCTAGGAGAAGGTGTGAAGCCAACAAGTATCACCCTACTTTTAGGACACTCACTGACATCTTGCTATACTACTAACTCAAACTGGGATAAAACGAAGAAAACATGTGTATCACCTCACATAATTAAAGTATATGTACAATAACATACACCGTACTTAAAACTAAAGTTCAGTAACTCAAAAGACAAATACACAACCAACTCGTTTACATAACTCATAAAGCATGGTTAAGGCACACAACAACAAAAAGAAACTTAATAACTGGAAGGTTGACGGATAGTTGTAAGGTCAGGCTTGAAAATCACAATCTCTACGTGGAATGTGAAAAACATTTGAAATAATGAATTAAAATAAACATGCTATTAAGTCAAATATTTAAGAAATCTAAGCAAAATAGTGAATAAATAAACTTCGTCATTACTCTAATCCCATCTAAATACTGTGTATAATTGGTAAGTTGCCATGGAATTTAATAATTAGAACTTTCTCACCCTTGAAGCAGGAGATTTGTTGGGTCAGTGTTGATGAACTACTCTCACTTATGTAAATTTAAGGATAATCTCGAGCAAACATGAGTTTATTTAGCTCAAAATTAACATTAAATTACCTAGATCATCAAAATCGAAATAGTTAGTTTTAAACAGTAAACGATGTTATAATATAAAAGTAATTTCTTTATGGTTAAGCAAACTCTTTTAAATAAAACGCTTACTCTTTTACATAGGACAACCCGCTCACATGTCTCTACATGAGTGATTTGGAATCACGTCGTTTGTACTAATTGCAAAGTGGGTCACATCTTTAGTATCCTCAAAATAAGGTATCCAACCATATTTGAGTTTAATCGTTTTATTAAATTACTGCTGCTACAAAGGACTTTTATCCCTTCAATAATAACATTAAAAAGCATAAATTTCCACAATATCGATGAATAAGCATTCAGCATTAACTTAACTCCCTAAGCAATTCAACCAACACCCTAAAACTAATGAGTTTAACCACTCATGACTTTCAACGACATATTTCCATACAAAATTGAAATCATAAAGCTAAAGTAAAATCAAAACAAGAGAGAAGAAACTCTTGTATGCTCCTTTTTTTCATGAAAAATGTCAATCTCTACTCCAACAACGCCTCGAGATCTTAAACAATCGCTAACCTCATCTCCACACTCTCTAATTCTCATTAGGGCAAAACACACTATTTTGGGTATGAAAATTAAGATAAAATTTGTGACTTTAGTGTTGAAGAAGTTCCAAATATATAGAGAAGATAAACTTGGCCTAAAAGATCTTTTCAAAATTAAAATTTTGGTAAAAAATGAAAGCTGGAATTGTGACGCCGTAGCGAAGCGTCACAATGGTCTATGCATAATGGACATCTTTTTGTTGAAGTGTCGCATTGAGCCTCGATAGGGTGCAACAACTCTCCACACTTTGCACAAAAATGAAGCTCTCGAAATAATGCACCGAGTAGGCACCGACCTAGTGTGATTGTGCATGCCTTGAAATTAGGATTTCTTTATTTTTTCCTACTCTTTCACCCAATTTTGACACATGGTTTGATCCTTGTTACATCTAACACCCATTTTCCTAAAAATACCTTGAAAAAACTAGTTAGCAAACAAATTAAGTCCAATAAAAGGTGAATCAAAGGCAAAATACACACATTTTACGCATGTATCATGCTCTTACGAAACAAGTGGTCTTCACACACTAACCTAATGTGTATATATTTGTCCATGTGTTCTATAATCATACCTCCTACTTGCTACGTGTCCTACAAACTTATAGTCTTAGTGTACATGTAATCCACCTTCTACTTGCTATTTAGTCTATAAATAGAGACATTTGGTGGATTTTGGAAGGAACATATACATTGGTGAAAGTTTCCAAAGCTTTAGAGATAATGGAGTTCTTTAGAGCTATTTCATATTTTGTTATTTATATTATATTTTCTTCAATAATAAAGGAAAATTTTGAATCAACGGTCACTTGTTTTTTAGAGTTTAGAGATTCAATTCATCATCATCTCAATTATTGCAAAAAATAAAAATAAAAAATCAAGATTTTGGTGATAATTGAGTATTAAATTTTTGAATACTAATCTATATTTAAAGGTCATTAAATAATATATATTATTTTACGTAGAAAATACAAAATTATCTAAAATAAGTTAGTAGTTGCAATTAGACTCTCAAACTTTCAATTATAAATTTGAACTTAAACTAGACTTTTAAACTTACATAATTGATAAAATTTTAACATCGTATAAGTTTGAAGATTCAATTTTTATCATTTAAAGATTCAAGGGGTGTAGAATTATAACCACCTTTATCTATAGTAAATACTATTTAAAAATTCTAAATTAGCTACTGTAAACACTATTTCAAAACCTCCAATTAGTAACAGTTTTTAGTCTTTGACATTATCTTTTTATTCTTTGCAATTGCTATGTGTACTATTTCCTTCTCAAACTAAAGTAATCTACGTCACAAAACACAAAATAATATAACTCAAACTAAATTAGTCTACCCTAAATACTAATTATTATAACTAAACTATGATAACCTAAGATTATAATAACTCACTTCTATCCTAAACACCTCCCAATTTCTTGAACTATGGTAAGTTTGATATGATCTACTTTTAACATTTATATAAAATTTGATACCTCAATTTTATAGCAATTGTAACTATAGTCATACTTGTGATTGTACAGTAGAAATGATCATTATTGCTGCTAAATTTTGATTAGAAAAATTAGGTTAACCTTGAGAGAGACTCAATGGTAAATTTGTATTTTATGAAGAATTGAAATTATGCACATTGTGGTAGGCCACACAAGCTACAATGCTTAAGTCAGAAAGCGTTTGAAGGTTGTTAGCCAAAGTTTTAGTCGGTCAATTATCTTATGTTCCTTCTCTATTTGTAGGCTCCGTCCTCTCCATTTTCCTCCTCTATCTTCTAATCATCATTTTCTTATTGATCTTTTAGCCAAATGTGCATGAATCATAGTAGGATTAAGGTCGACCAGCTGGGTATTCTTCTCAGGATGGTCCAAGCTTCTTTCTTAAGGTTTTGACCAGTGAGGCTGCCGTAGTGGGTTGTGGGTTGTGGGTTGTGGCTTGGACGAGACCGACTAGGTTCATTTGGTTCTCAACTCATATTTTAATCTTCTTTAATATAATTGAAAAGATATAGTTATTTATTTATTTAAAGAGAATTTAGGATGTGAAATAGTGGTGAGGTAAATAGAAGGTTTGAAAAGAAGGGTGGGAGTTGAAGGTGAAAAGCGTGTGGTTTTGTGAAAGGGAAAGGAATGGTATTTGGATGCATTGAATGTGTTTTGGGTTTGGGAACGTGGAAACGAAAAGATATAAAAAACACAAACATCATATAAATGTGGGAGTGAATCAGAATTTGGTTGTCAATTCCAATTGGATGGAGGCTTTTTTTTTTTTTTCTTTTCTTTTTTTACAATTGATGTGAAATGAATTGAACTTGACCCATTCTTTTACCGGTGGAATATTGAGCCCACCACTCCATTTTCTAACTTTTATGTTTTACCAATTCAACCTTCCACGCAACTCTCGAACACACTCTTTCCTCTCTCTTTTCTTTTCTTTTTTTTTTCTTGTGACTTCCCAACACAAATACATAACTCCAAAAATCAATTTCTGATCCTTCTGCTTTTAATAAATGACGATAAACTAGTTAAATCAAAATAATGATAAATAAATGTCAACAGGAATACCTAATTTAGGATCAAAAAACTATTACTCCAATTATAATCTTTCAATGTTCAATTTTTTTTTTTTTCAAAATACAAATATAACAACATTTAGATTAAATTTTTAAAATTTGTAATTAAATAATGGATCAAAGTTTGAGTCTATTTTAAAGGATGAAGTTAGTGGGTGATTTCATTCATACCTTCAATGATTTCTCCAACCATCTTTTTATTTTATTTTATTTTATTTTGTGGGTTTTTTTTTAATTAAGAGAAAAGGTCGTCACTCTCCAATTTCCCAATTTTCTATTAAAAGTTTTGAATTAAGCATTTTTTTTCCTCAATTAAGTTTGCAATTCCCCACTTTTCTACTTAAAATCACAAATCACTTCCCAAAATTCACTAGTGACTCTCTCCACAGAAGTGAAGCTGGAATGGTCCGAAGAATTGAAAATAGTATACCTTAGTTTGCTAACTATTTTCTTAGTTTAAAATTTTGGTTTAATATGTTGCAATCGAACAATGATTGGATGACTATCGGCATATTTTGGAATACATTATCAAATGTTTAGTTTAAAAAATAAGTTATTTTTTTAAAAAATTAGAAGGGTTATTAGGAAGGAAAGAATTTAGACATGTACAACAGAATATGAATCGAAATTCCACTCCAATTACACTTAATTAACATGAAACCCTAAATTAATACAAACTAGGGTTTTGAGGATATTAACTTTTGTAGCTCCGATTTTTTGAAAATTTTTACGGAAACTCAACCTGAACCATCACTAGATTTGATCTAAAATGGCTCGGACTTAGAATTGGACGGTGGGACCTATTAGATGAAGGAATTGGGAGGTAGAAAGAGATGAAATAAAAGAGGAATTGGGCTTTGAGAATTTTGGAGAGGAAAATTTGTATGAACAAAGGTGAAAAATCCAGCCCAAATTCTAAAAAAAAACCCGAACTTACTTTTTCATAAAATGAAAGGACTATTTTATATAGAATTCACAAGTAAATTAGGCATGTCCATGCTCATAGCTCTAAGTCAAAGTCCATTTTCTAGAGTGTGTCTTTTGTCTTATAGAGTTAGTGAGATTATTCGACAAAATATTGGATTTTTCTACTAATTTTGGTTTAAAGGAAAAATGTTCATTTGGTAAAAGTCAAACTTTGACATTTTCAAAACGAAAGTCAACATTTTGACTGTTTACCATCTTGTTCATCTTGACTAATTTTGACCTCTCAAGCATAAATCCATGTTCCTTTTTTTAAAAAAAAATTCAAATCACATTTGAATATATTGTAGGTCAAAGTTTGGCTTTTTAAAGTCAAAAGTCAACTCTTTAACTTTTTACAACTTTGATGATTTCTATCATTTTCAAGCTTTCGAGTATGAATTCACATTCATATTTTAATGTTTAAATCCCATTTAAACATTCTATCTATAATCTGATAACCGATTTCTAAACCTCATATATTTGTCAATTTCTCTCTCCTTACCTAATTCGAACAATTCGACCCATTCCATCATACTATTCTAAGTTTATTTCATATATGAACTAGCAGGGGAACCTAATGAACCTATAGATCATGTGCTTCAATGATCCGAGTTGACTAATCAACATTTGTTAACTAACGAGTCATTTCACTAAAGTCTCGTAGTTGCACTCCCCTCACTATAGATATATTTGTGTCCATCTGATTTAACTATGATTATTAAGTTAATCATTCAAACGTTATTTGTAACCATGGTTGGGTCAAAATATCGTTTTATCCATGAAACTACATCTTGCTCCTTAAGTCTCACTAATCCACTATTGAACAATTGGTTTAAGGTTTAACCTATAAATTGAATCCCTCTTAGGACGATGAGAGGGTGAGACCCCTTGTTTAAGACTTGGATTTAGTCCTTAAAGGAACAAACTATCTACTAACCTTAAATCGAGTGAGAGTGAGTTTTATCTTGCACCTTATGTCCCCAGCTATTCACCTGGTCTTACCCTTGAAATGAGAGACTTATTGGGCTAGCGCTAATGAGTTGCTCTCACTTATGCAGATCTAAGGATAATCTCGTGTGGACTAAAGTTCATAGTTAACTCAGGATTAAGTTTAAGTTACCTAGGATAGGAATAATCGAAATAGTCAATTTTAAATAGTAAACGATGTTATAACGTAAAAGTGACTATTTCATGGTCGAGTCTTATGTAAACTCTTTGCATAGGATGCATCTAGTTACATGTCTCTACATAAACGATTCAAGATCACATTGTTTGTACTAACTACAAAGCAGGTTGTATCTACAGTGTCCCTAGAATAAGACATCCAACCTTTATTCATATACTATAGACCGTTTAGGCTATATACTCGAACTTGATCCATATTTATGTCTCTACATAAAATTCAAGTTTGCTTAAGATAGCCTTAGAACCTTAGTTTATTGGATTCAAGATTATAATAGTCAATTTTACTAACAAAATCTCAGTAACAAGTTAACAACTTCATTGAATAAAATATGATTTTGAATTACAAACTACGAGGTTTAGGACATAAATTTTAACATATCAACCACTCAAAATAACTTCTGAAGTGTATTTTAAACAATTTTTTTTATAAAAAAGTTTTAAATACAAATAAATTTTTGGATAAACACTTTTTCGTTAAGTCAATCCCAAAGAGTCCTCCTCCTTTCTGCCCTATTTGATCTATTCACATAGATCAGAAGCTTTTCACCTTACAGTCAGATGAAACTAGCAATGGCCAATTTGTGAAAATAATGGAGAAATGAAAAACTTCATCACAATCCATTTGCATCTCTTGGAAAGCTCTCACATGACTGTCATCCTCCTTCCATACATTACACTGTGAACCCTACAACTATAAGTTCTTCAAAAAATTCTTGGATAATGGAGCAATCCTCTGGCTGGAAATATTACACAACAAAAATGGTTACTATGTTGAATTCACTCTTTTATACCACATGAGACGCATGACAAAGTTATTTATTTCATCGAAGGCAAACAAACAAGGATGCTTCTCTTTTTACTCTCTTCTCTCCGACTATATGATTAGCACTTTCCCACCTCTCATTAAAGTACATACTTACAAGGTCGTGACACAATCTAACCTCAACAAGTCACCCAAAAATGAAGTGTTTAAGCCAATTCCCAATATATTTGACCAAAGCTCCCTCCCCCCACGCACTCTAATTGGAAATCAACGGTTATGGTACAACGACAACAACCCCAAGACTCATGGCCGATAGTTTGTGAAGTTATACGATGTGAATCGACCCAACATCAGATTATTAATTAAATTTTATTTAATAACTTTGCTCTAATTTTAATATTTTCCAATTTTATCTTTTCTAGGACATATTAAGTACACTTAATTTAGTATTTTTATAGTGCATTAGGGTTTTTATTGAGAGGCTATTTAAGCCTTGCTATTATGTTGTTTTGTTTGAGCTTTGATGTTGAATGAAATTTAGCATTTGTGCTTTTATCAAGTTTAGCCAAAGCGCTCTTTTTGAATTTGAAATTTGTGTCTTGAGTTACATGCTAGAACATTCAAGTGAGATTGATCATTCTATTTGTGGAGTGTTCAAATCTTGAGGCAAAGAACCCATTCTTGTTTCAAGATGTTGTTCTTAAAGCAATCCGCTTCTAACTCAACTTTAATTCCAATTGCTAGGGATTTCATATCACTATACAGTCTACGATCTCATTACGGTGCACAATAAATACTTCCTTGACGATAAGGCCCTCATTCATGTTTATGATACCACGATTGCTAAATCCTTATAGAACCATCAAAACTGAGAATTGATTGAAAAATTCAACATATGATTCTTGGATGCATCTCTTACTTTTTCATATATTTGCCAGCAAACTGCATCTTATGGGGATGAATTATTGTTTTCAACCACCCACAAATATTATGGAATGAGTAGATTTTCGAGTTCATAGGTAACCATTTTGGGGGATTTATTGGATGCTCTAATCAACTTGATAGAGGATTAAATCTACATGCTACCATCTACGCCTTCGTGATATGACTTCTATTCTTTTGCATCATAGCTTGTGTGTCATGACCATCCCCTCTCTTCCCTTACTAAAGGCTAAAAAGCCTTACACTACCAACAGTAAGCGAAATAAACTTCAGAGGGAACTTCAAAATCTTCAATCATCAACTTGGTACGATAAATTATCGACTTATGAGGGTTTCAAGGCTGCCAAATGAAGTTCATCTCTTGGAATGTTCGTGGCTTGAGTTCCTAAAAGAAACATGACTTGGTTAAGGGGTTATTACCACAACAAAACCCAAGTATTGTTCTTCTTCAGAAAACCAAACTTGATTATACTGATTCCTTTTTCAGTTAGTCCATTTAAAGCTTTGTGTTTATTGGTTGGACGATGGTTGATGTGATTGATACCTCGACTGGTCTCCTTATTTTATGGCATGCACCAAATTTCATTGTTCTTGAGATTATACAGTGCCTTTATACTATATCTATCCATTTATCTTTGGTTGTTGTTTTTTCTTTTTTGGCTTTCGACTATTTAAGACCCATTCGATGGTTTGTATTACTTAAATTTCTAGCAGGAACTTGATGATTTGGCAAGTTTGGGAAGTGATTCTTGGATTATTGATGGTGATTTTAATATAACTAGATGGTTTTGGGAGAAATCGCATGGTCAGTCAGTTACAAACAACATGAGGCTTATCAACTAATGAGTTTCTAATTATCATATGCAAAATGTGCCTCTGAAAAATGCAAACTACACTTGGTCCAACTCATATGCCTCCTTAATTGATCGGATTTTTTTATCACTGACATTTGTGATATTAAATTAGGATCATTTCAGGTTTACCTTTAGATTGTGTCTCTTCGAACAATTTTCTTTAGATCATGAAGTTCTCTAATTATTGTCATGATTGCATGAGATATTGATTGGGGTTCTTCCCCTTTTCAACTTGAAAACTCCTAGCTTTTTACTCCATCATTTCGACCACTTGTGGAATCTTAGTGGGCAAACAATAGGGTTGCTAGTTGGCCTAGACACAGATTGATGGTGAAGCTCAAAGCATTATTAAAATTCTTCCTTCATTAATGGAATAACAATCAACATAGAAAGGCTACTAAATTACCATCCCTTATCTCTCAATTCCGAGAGTTGAACAATATCGACAAGAGGACTCAACTTTATGAGGAACAATTATCCATAAGTCGTTCATTGAGGGAAAAATTGGACAACTAACAGCTCAGGAGCACATCCAATGGTGGCAACGTTGTAAACTTAAATGGTTCACGGAAGGGGATGAAAACACTCGCATTTTCCATCGTATTGTTGCTGCCTGCAAAAGAAAGTGTTCATATATGAAATTCTTGTTGGAATTTTTTGTCCTAAAACTCGTAGTTTGTAAATCATATTCTATTCAATAAAGTTGTTATTGAGAAATTAAATATTATAATCTTAAATCCAATAAATCAAAGTTCCAAGGCTATTTTTTGAATAAACTTGAACTTTATGTGTAAACATAAACGTGGATCAAGTTCGAGTATATAGCCTAAATAGTCTATAGTATATGAAATAAAGGTTGGGCGCCTTATTTTGAGAGACTATGGATGCGGCCCACTTTGTAGTACAAACGATGTGATCCTAATCGTTCATGTAGAGACATGAAAGTGGGGGCATCCTATGTAAAATGTTTACATAAGACTGAACCATGAATTAGTCATTTTTACGTTATAACACCGTTTACTGTTTAAAACTGACTATCTCAATTATTGATGACCTAGGTAACTTAGTCTTAATCCTGAGTTAACTATGAACTCCTGTTCATACGAGATTATCCTTAGATCTGCATAGGTGAGGGCAGCTCATCAGCGTTGGCCCAATAAGCCTCCCATTTCAGGGGTAAGATCGGGTGGATAGCTGGGAACATAGGGTACAAGATGGAATTCACTCCTACCCGCTTTAGGGTTAGTAGATAGGTTGCTCTCTTAAGCACTGAATCCAAGTCTTGAACAAGGGGCCCCACCCTCTCATTGGCCCGAGAGGGATTAAGTTTATAGGTTGAACCTTAAACCAATTGTTCAATAGTGGATTAGTGGGACTTAAGGAGCAAGATGTAATCTTGGGGGTAAAACGGTATTTTGACCCAGCCAAGGTTACGAGCAACCTGTGAAGGATTAACTTACTGATTATGGTTTTATCAAATGGACACAAATATATCTATAGTGAGGGGAGTGCAACTACGGGACTTTAGTGGAATGACCCGTTAGTTAACGAATGTTGATTAACTCGGTTTAAAAGAGTTTAGCTAGTTAATCTTGAATCGTTGGAGCCCATGATCTATAGGTCCATTAGGTTCCTCTGCTAGCTCATATGGATTAAACTTAGAACAGTGTGATGAAATAAGTCGAATTGTTCGAATTGGGAGAAGAAAGGGAAACCGACATATACAGTGATATAGTCGTCGGTCTTCTAATTAGAAATAGAGCTTTATGTTTTACATACTATAAGTATGAATGCGGATTCATACTAAGAAGCTCGGAATTGGTCAAAAATAGTAAAAAGTCAAAATGTTGACTTTTGACTTTGAAAAGTCAAACTTTGACCGGCCTTATATTCAAATGTGATTTGAATTTTGGAAAAATGAATGCGGATTCATGCTCGGGAGGTTGGAATTAGTCAAGACGGACAAAATGGTAAAAAGTCAAAATATTGACTTTTGACTTAGAAAAGTCAAAGTTTGACTTTTGACTAGAAAATTCTAATGACCATTTTACCCTTGGACTAAGTTAGTGGGAAAATCCAACATTTTGTTGGATAATCCCACTAACTCTTAGTGGGATATGTGGCTATATGAGATATAGACACCTAGCCCACTAAGTTCCACTAATTGTTAGTGGAATATTAGGTGTTGAGATTTGGCAATTGAATTGCATGCATTTTTGCATGTAATTAGGCTATAAATAGAGATGTTTTCAAATGTTGAAGGACTTTTGCCTCTTTTATCATTTTCATAATCTCAACAAAAGAAAAAAGAAAGCTTCCAATCTCATTTTATCTCCATTACTTTCTACACCAAAATTGGGTCCCACAACCCGGTTCTTTGTCTAGAGGATAGCAGTTGAGTACTAGTGGTGGTCTCGGGTAGAATTGGTAAGAAGACATCAAACCTTTTGAAAGCTTCAAAGGTAATACTTCTTAAAACCCTAATTTGATTAGTTTATGGTTAGATGTTAATTGTGGCAATTAGGGTAGAAATTCGATTCTTTTTCCGCTGTGCATGAATTGGTTCTATCAATTCTCTCCAGTAACAGTTGAAGTCTATTGACTACTAATAGTATTGAATTTTCAATTTTCAATTTTTACACAAATCTCTTTACAAAGAAGGATGGCTCATGGTTCTTACCCACAAAATGTTAAGTAGAGTCTAATTTCTACTAATAATATTTCTGCTCTTGAAGACCTATTTTCTGAAGAGGAGGTTTGAACTATTTCTTCTCTTGGTGCTAATAAGTCCTTCTGTTTGGATGGTTTTACAGCAAAAATTTTCAAATTTTTTGGGACTACTTTAAAATGTCCTATATTATGAATGTGGTTCACGATTTCTTTGGCTTTGAAATGATCAATGTCTCCCTGAATGAAACCTATATTTGTCTGATCCCCAAGAAAAAGGATCCAAAGGTGGTCTCAGATTACCGGTCAATTATCATCATTTTGTGTGCTTACAAGGTTACTTCTTGAGTATTATTGAATCGATTGAAACATGTTCTTTCTTCAACCATTAATTTGAATAAACTTGCTTCTGTTGAAGATAGACAAATACTAGATGTATTCCTTGTGGCAAACGAATTGGTTGCATGAAAAAGAGAATGATGTGATTATTAAACTTGATCTTAAAATGGCATTTGATACGGCTGATTGGGACTTCTTAGTTGCAATTCTTTAGGCTAAAGGCTTTGAAAGGGTTTGGCGTAAGCGGATAAATGGATACGTCTCTAGTGCAATTTTTTCATCATCATTAATGGTAGACCTAGAGGTAAAATTATCCCCATTTGTCGTATTAAACAAGGTGATCCACTTTCTCCTTTTCTATTTATATTGGTTATCGATTGCTTAAGTCGTCTGTTGAACTACTGTCTATCTAAAAACTTGATAGCCACTCCCCCTATTGGTGCTTCTAGTTTTATACTGAATCACTTTTAATTTGCTGACAATATTTTGCTCTTTTCCACTATTGATCGTGCTACACTTACATGTTTGTTTGAGGTTATTTATGTCTTTGAATAAGCTTCCGGCTTAGGTCTTAATCTCTTTACAAGTGAGCTTTTAGGCATTCATATCTCTGATGATGATCTAGATTGGATGATGTCTGCTTTTGGGTATAAAAGGGAACATTAGGTAGCTTCTTATACTGGAAATACGTCTATAGCTTCAAGGGTAGTCGTCAAACATTTATATAAGTCATTCCTTCAAGCTTGCCTATGATAGAAAGGGGTAGACGCGCGTAGCGAAATACATATCAAATTTTACCCTATTTGCATCTAAACTATTTAGAAATTAACAAGCAACATTATCCTAATTAAAAGAAATTAGGGTTAATAGAAAACTCATACCTTTGAAGCTTCTCGATCCTCGTATTCTCCTCACGAACACGAACCATAATTCATCACTAGTGTTGACTAGCTATTCTCCAGACTTAGAACTGGATTGTGAGACCCTAATGAAGAAATTGATAAAGAGATATGGAAATTAGAGGTGTGGCTTAGGGTTGAGAGTTTGAAAAAAATTTGGATTTTACCTTTTAAGTCAACAATACAAAAATAACCAAAATTCAAAATTTTTTACTCATTTGAAAAGTTGCCCGTAAATCTCAACACCTAACATTCCACTAGTCATTAGTGAAATTTAGTGGGTTAGGGTTTAGGGTTTTACATTCCATGTAGCCATTTATCCCATTATTTGCTATTGGGATTATCCAAAAAAATGTTGGATTTTTTCACTAACTTTAGTCAAAAGGCAAAATGGTCATTTGACCATTCAAGTCAAAGTCAAACTTAGTTCTTTTCAAGTAAAAAGTCAACATTTTGAATTTTTACTATTTTATTCGTCTTGACTAATTCCAACCTCCTAAGCATAAATCTAGATTCATTTTTCAGAAATTCAAATCACATTTGAACATATAACGGGTCAAAGTTTAACTTTTAAAAGTTAAAGTCAACTCTTTGACTTTTTACAACTTTGGTCATTTCCATTCGAGCTTACGAATATGAATATGCATTCATATTTTTAATATTTAAATCATATTAAACATAAAACTCTATCTCTAACTAATAACCGATGGCTATATCACATATAGTTGTTAGTTTATCTCTCTTTACCTAATTTGAACAATTCGAATTATTCCATCATATTGTTCTAAGTTTTTTCCATATGAGCTAGCAAGGTAACCTAATGGACCTATAGATCATGGGCTCGAACGATTCAAGATTAACTAACTAAACTCTTTTAGACTGAGCTAATCAACATTTGTTAACTAACGAGTCATTGCACTAAAGTATTTTAGAGTGATGCAATGTCCAGAAAAAAGGTGAGTTGACCTTGCAGTATTTTTACTTCAAGGAAGGGCTGAAGAAAGGTGGATACTTGAAGAGAATATGCAAGGAAGGGTAAGCTGGGAGGAGTTCAAAGAATTATTTTATGGTAAAATTTTCTCCCAGGCTTTTAGAGATGAGAAACGAGATGAGTTCCTTTGGAACAAGAGAACTCTCAGTTGCGAAATATAAAAAAAAATTTACCGAGTTGATTAGATATGCAATGGCCATTGTGGATATAGAAAGAGAGAGATGTAGAAAGTTGAAAATGGTTTAAGAACAGAAATTAGAACTTCTGTCATGACTATTGGAGTAAGATATGATTATGCGGAGATGGTAGACACGACTCTACGCGTTGAGAAAAACTTGAAAGGAAAGAGATCAAGTTCATGATGAAGTGAAGAAGAAGAAAAAGATATTGTTGGAGATTTTAGCAAGAATCTACGCCTATCATTAGTCAAGAATCACCTTGGAATGGTGACATGAGATAGAGATGTGCTAAATGCAAAAAGAGGTATTCAAGGATTTGTAAGTGGAAAAACATTGTTTGTTTTACGTGTGGAATCGTAGGGCATTATTAGAATAAATGTACGAAAAAGACTAAAGTTAACGAGGAATCAACGCAAACTGAAGTGACGTCCCACTAAGTTCAACAACCTATATGAGGAGGCTTTGTGGTAGGCAAGGGAAAAATGGTTGTGGATATAGAATTTTGAGGACAAATTTCTTAAAGGAGGGGAGAGTTGTGAGACCCATGTTTGGAATAGAAGAGTAAAAAATTTGACCAAGTAATAATTAGGTGTTTTGAGAAGAAGCATGTGTTTTGAAGTTTGCACTAAGATGAGGCGAGATAAATGACTATTAAGCATTTTGAATTTACCATACAAAATGAAACCAGGCAAGGAGATGTCTAATCTGACTTGACAAGGGTTACATGTTAAGCTGAAAGTTAAGTAAGATTAAGTAAAATTTTGAGCTTACATGTGTAATACCTTAAGTTGGAGCTGGTAGTATTTTAGAAGCTTTGTGATGTCTAATCCAACTTAAGGATCAATATAAATAGAGGAAGACAACAAAAAGTTAAGGATTTTATTCCGTGAATTTGTGAAATGAAGTGTTATTCTGCTGGGTTGCTTCTAGGTGAGAAGAAGAAGAAGTGAAGCTAGACATTTTGCGAGAAGGGATAAATCAAGTCTTTGTGAGTGATTTTCCAAAGTGTTTGTATATTTTTAATATTTCATTTATGTTTAGAGGTTGGTAAAAGAATGATTTTAAAGTATTTGAAATGAAAGATTATATTTTAAAGACATGTTATTTGTTAAAATGAATGATAAAGTATGTTTTAAGCATCAATATTAATCCTATCAAAGATCCAATTGTTATGTGTACATAGGGCTAAAGGCAACCATTTAGAAAAGGCTTGCATGTGGTGGAGTGAAGTCGGCTAATGTACAAAAGATGTGCATTGTGTTAGGCAGTCCGAGCAACATGGATTGAACTCATAGTAGTCTAAGCACAAGTCAATGAGTCTTGGAGTAGGGAATGGTTCATGTTCTCGACGAAAGAGATGCAAGACTAATGTGTGTTTATATGAAATGATATTTATAAAATGTATTTCCATAGGGTTTCTCTGAAAACCTCACCAAGTCTTTTGACTTATGTTTTAAGTTTTCACTTCCGAGATGACCAGGCGTTAAGGCCAATGTTGAAGGGATAAAAACCCTATGGCAACAGAAGAATTTACAAACCATTTCTCAAATTAATTTAAGAATCTCAAAATACCACTGGCAAAATTTAGACTCAAAATTCTAAATAAAAACTAAGCATGCTTTTAATTTAAAAGATACAAAGAATTTAATTTTGTTGACGTCTCTAATCTACAAACCACCAAATTGGGAACACCACCCGTCGGAGACCTTCCTATCCCCTGGGATGAGATTGGTTTGTGAAAACCAATTGGGATGGGAAAAAGTTTAGAGATATTTGGGAGAAACTCTTTTCCTTTTGCAGAGACCAAAAGCGTTGGCCTTTTTTTTCTTAAATAATTTCCTGATTAAAGAAAACTGTTTTCTTCTAAATATTTATAACTCTCTTTCATTCTTAGAATATGGAAGAGAGTTGGAGACAGCCGTGAGATTCTATTAATTTAAAAATATTAAATTATCAGATATTTCAAATCTACTAATTAATTAACCATGAATCAATTAGTTAATAATTAATTAAATCATATTTAATTAATATTTCATTTAAATGAATATCTCTTCAATATCTTATACATTTATATTAATATAATTAATTAATATTTTATTTAAATCTTATTTGAATGAATATCTCTTCAATATCTTATAGATTTATATTAATTTAATTAAATAAAACTAAACTATTGATTAATTCTCCAATTAATTAATAGCCAAATTAAATATCTTATATTTAACTTAAATTAAATTTGAATCCTTTTCAAATATAAGTTTTTCTCAATAATTTTAATATGAATCCAATTCACATTAATTGAACACATTCAAATATTTTATCTCTCATAAATTAATTTTGATTCATATCGAAAATTAAATTTATATAATAAAGTTTGATAAACTTTATATTATAATATATCACTGTACATTAAACTAATATCCAAAGTAAATTTGAACATTCCAAATTACAAGCAATATAAATAAATCTCATTAGCTTTAACGAGCTAGGAAGGAGACCTAATGGATCTATAGATCAGAAGCTGTAATGATTTAAGATTAATTGGCTAACTCATTAACCATATTAATAAATATTCGTTAACTATATGTACACTCCACTGATATATTTTTGTGTCTACGAACAAAGAACAATAGTAGTAAGTTATTCCTTCATGAGTGTTCGTAACACCAGCTAGACCAATTTACCATTTTACCCATAGGTTACCTCTAATCCTTAAATACCAGTTATCCTCTAATGAACAACTTGTTTATAGTCCTACCAATAAACAAAACCACTCTCGTGCCATAGAGAGGGTAGGAGCTTTTTGTTCAAGTCTTGGAGACACCGTTTAAGGGAACACTCATCTATTTACCCTAAAGTAGGGGAAGAAGTGAATTTCATCTTGTGTAATTATGTTTTCAGCTCCTCACTCGATCTTGTCCCCAAAAGGATAAGCTTATTAAGTCGGGGATCTGGCCACTCTCATCCGTACAAATCAAAGGAAAATTCCTCGCAAACAGGAGTTCATAATACATTCATGATTAAGGCTAAGTTACCTAGGTCATCCTGGTGAAATAGAAACCTAAATAGTTAACGGAGTTACATCTAGTGGTTACTACTTCTCAATCAGGCCTTATGCAAACTCATTGCATAGGATACCCTCACTCACATGTCAACTATATGAACGCATTGGATCATTACATTTGTATCAAATATAAAGTGAGTCGTAGCCATAATTTTACCAGGTTAAGGTACCCTACCTTATCCTTATACTATAGACCTTTTAATTTGATCTCGAACATTGATGCCTAAATGTCTCTACATACTGTTCAAAACTCATTAAACAAATTAGAATGTTAGTTTATTGGATTTGGGTCATTAATACAAAAGTAATAATATAATTAATAACAATTATTACAATAATAACACTTTATTAACAACGATCAATGAATTATGTTTACAATCTACGAGTTTTAGAACATAAATCTCAACAAAAGTAAAGAAGGGTTGAGAAGTTGTTAGGTGAAGAGGATCTGGTAGACGTTTTATTTAAGTTTTGTAATTAAGTTTGTATGTAAAATGTGTTGTAGAACTCATGGTTTAAGTTAATAAAAGTTTATATTTTGTTATACGGTTGTGTTATGTTTTCTTTAACCCTTAGTGAGACTTAAATGACTTTAGTTTGAGCAAGGTGTTAGATTCAAGCCTCAAGGCTCAAGTCATGTTGCGTAACACATGACAAGCTTCATGTCACATGCGGTGCAGGGCATGACAATTGTGGTATGCTCTATGTGATTTTTCCTCATTTTTTCGCTTTTACTTTACTCTTGATATTTTTGTTGCTGAAACGTGACTTGCTAATTCTAAGACTTGGCACTTGTACCTTTGGCATAATTTTACTGAATATGAAATTCAAGAATGAGTCTTTCTATCTACAATTTTGTCTTGTATTAGATTTTGCATGGAGCCTGATTCTTGGAGATTAACTATCGACTCCTCATCTACATTTACTATGAAATCTATTCTTGATGACTTAACATGAGAGACTTGTTTCTAATTTAAGTATAAGAAGAAAATTTTGGTTAAGTATTTTGAAAATTTGCATTTTGGATAAGAAGTTGGCGTTTGAATCAATCCATGGAAAGGATTAAGTGATAAAATCTTTTATTGTTAAGTATAAGTTTTGTGATTAAGAAGTTAGTTCGCGAAGAAGTTTTCAGAAAATAAGGATTTTCGTTAAGACCTTCGAAAGCTAGGTTGAGTGGTTGCAATTATTCGTGTAATGGAGTTAGGCGAGAAGAAAGGTCTAGCGAAGAAAATGTCAATCTGATTTGACAGAGGTTAATGTGTAAGATTTTGGATTTTAGCATGGTTGGATTAAATATTAAATTTACACGTGTAAAGTTTTAAGTAGGAGCTGACGAATTGGGAAGAGTTTAAGTATGAATAAGTTAATTTAAGATCTCTATAAATAGATGAAGTAAGAACAAAGATTTTATTAGAAAATAACTAAAATGCATCTATTTTGCTTTGGCGAGAAGAAGAAAAACAAAGTGTAAAGTGTTGTGGTTTGTTCCGCGAGAAGGCTCCGCGAAAAGAGAAGGAAGAGGAGGATCTTTGGTAAAGTTTGATGAGTGTTTTCTCTCAAATGAATTTATGTTAAAAACTTTATTATGATCTCTCTTCATTGATTTCAAAGAAGAATTCAAAATGAAAAGTGTTTCAAAATAGATTTCTATGAAAAGTTTATATGTTTTCAAGTATGATTTGATGATTATGATTTCAATACTATAAAATTGTTTTCAAAGCATTAGTTGTTTTCTTGAGATGATGCTAACTTTTATGTGAACATAAAGAGTCAAGGCCATCATGGGGTGTACGGGACTACATGGTGATAAGAAGTTGGCTTATGCATTAAAAGGAGCGTATAAAGCTTAGCAACCTGAGCAAGAAGGACGAATCTATATGTTCTCGAATGTTGTTGATACATCAGTCTAAACGCGAGGTAATCAGACCAAGCGTAGAGAACGATGTGGGATCCTTGGTGAACAGAATAATTGCGAAATGAAGATTGGTATAATATGTAAGTTGAACTAATTTTATTGTAAAATGATTTCATATGTTTTGATATGTTTTGGGAAATGAAGAGTTTATTGATAAACTGATTTGTGTTGGAATTTATGATTTGGCGAAAAGGATTAATCAATGGGCATTGCGAAAAGGATTTCATAAGACCTCATTAAGTCTTTTAAAAATATCATCCTCTAGGAACATACATTTAGGTCAAGTACAGAAGAAGGTTAACATGTGTGTGGTGAATTGAGAAAGCTACTAGGCGTTAAGAATTTGATCAATGTTATTTACTTGGTCAAAATATTGTAATTGTATGTTCGTACCAAATGCATGTTACTAATAAAGTGTACGTTTTGGTTATGTTACTTATCGTACTTAACAAGGTTGACTACCGTTGCGTTTTGAGTTTTGATTGATAGTTTAAAATGAGTTGAGAATAAGATTAGCTATAAGACCAATTGCAAAGTTTAAGCTAAAACACACCCTATCCGCTCTACTTCCTACGTTTTGGTTGCCTTGCTGATCGGGGTGTGACATGACAGATGCTCGAGCCTTCTAAAAGTGATTTTTATTCTGTTATTTGGAAGGATCATTTCCTGAAGAAAATTAAAATATTTCTTTGGGAGCTGTCACACCCCGCTCTGTCCACTTCACAAGATAGAAGGAGGCGTGATTGCCTAAGCATTCAACGAGGTATTCTCCGTGAAGTAACAAGTTGAACACCTAGGTGAGCAGAATCAAAACAAGCATGAAGAAACTTAACACAGAAAATGAAACTTTATTGATATTTCAAAGATAAGTACTTTTAGTACCAATTATAATGCTTAGTACATCCCTTATATTTGACTCAAAATATTACACAGACTTCTTTGCCTAACTATTGCATATTATGCGAACAAACAGTGGCCACTACCAAAATGATGCAATCAAGGGATACATTAGGTGATCAAGGTTGCAAGCTATTGATGGATGTCCTTTGCTACCTAAGGGGAGGGATAAAACAAAACATTTGAAAGTTCAACTAAAACGTCTAGTGAGTGGGGTCTTTATAAATACTTTTTGAAAATCAAATTCACCTTAACACGACATAGATATTTTGTTAGATCACGTGAGTTAATTATTACATTTCCAAGCATTTTCATCTTATCAACAATTTATACTTCGCAAGGAAAATCGTCTCTTTGATTCTTTCACCGTAGGTCTTATAGCGTCGTATGCCTCTAGCATACTGCATCATCAACTCACATAATCATTCTGCATGTTCTATTACGTCTTTATACCCCTTCCTTGGCTTAAGTATTTACCACACTCTTTTACCGAGTTGTGGCCATGCGAAGTAATCTCAATGTATGTAGCATGTTCTGTCAATTCCACTATGCATAACACATCTTCAAATGTCAGATCACACAACAAGCAAAGTGCATCACATACCAGATCAGACAGTAAGCATGAGGCATCCTATTCAAGATCACACAACATGACATTCGATTCTAGATAACACAACAGGAACAAAGTATCTTATCCTAGATCACACAGCAAGGATAAGACATCCCACAGTATAACACACAACAAGTGAGACATTATCACACAGGGTACAAAGATTATTTTATTCCACCGTTATTAAGGTCTCATATCTTCTTTAAATACATCATCTCATCACATTATTCTAGCGTACAGAATCCTATTCGTTTGTAAATCGTATGCATTTTAAGAATTGGAAAGTACAAGGAAAATCATATAAGTCACGGTTTCAATAGAAATGCATTTTAGAAACCTTTGAAATTTGGAAATATTTTGTAAGAGAAATTACTCATAATCACGGTCAACTAGCTCCTCAGTCTAGCTTCCTTTGCATTTTGTTGAACTCGGGCTCGTTCAGGTCTAAAAAATTCTTAGAAATCATTCTAATTCTTTCTTAAGTGAGTTCAGGTTAAAAAAAACTTGAAATTGGTATGGATTCCTCTATTTATAGGCCTCTTCGGTGAGTTTTTCCCATGTTGTAATGATTATTTTTTTGGCAGCAAGAAGTGACCCAATCTCAAAATGTCACGTATCTCTGTCCAACTCTTATCCTAAATTTGGATTGGACGGCATGCTTCAATCAATCGTTGGCCTACTGACATCAAGGTCACATCACCGCTCTAGGTGTACCTTAGACTTACCTAATTGTCGTCGTGTACTTCCCTCGCGTAGTGACCTTTCATTACGTAATCTTTTCGCGAAGCTTGTTCTACTATCAACTATATCTTTCGACAATACCTTTTTTGGTGGTACGTGATCATGTTGGTTGTACGTGATCGAGCCCAGAGCTTAGACACAAAGCCAATAACATTGTCGATCTTCTCGAGTGTTATATGCCTTGTATGTCTCTTTCTCCTTCTTGGTTTATTCATTGCCCTTTTGCTCAACAGTTTTATGATATCATTTGGCCAATAGTTTTTTAATTGCAAGAAGGTTATTTGGCTATCTTAGCTGTTCTTCAGTCTTTCTTTTGGACTTTATGGAGTTGAGTGTAATATACGTCTGTTTCAAGACTCTTCTTCATCTTTATTTATTCTTTTGAATTTGCGTTGTCCACAACTTTTTATTGATGGAAAATTTGGCACCCTTTTAAGAACTTCCGCTAATCGATTTTCGTTTCCAATGAATGTTCTTTTTCTAGTCACCTTTAGATGTTTAGGGTTTCCCATTATTTCAATTGATCAATGAAATGTTTCTTACCTAAAACAAATTTCCAAATGAGCCCTACAAGTATTGCAACCGTATGATGACTTCATTTATAGTGTTTTACTACGTTTGTCCACTAAAAATTTAAAATTAATTTTAGATTTAAAAAATTTTCTTATAAATTGAGGACAAAGTTTTAGTTGTGAGTGACGTAGATTTTTTTTTTTTTTTTTTTCATCTCTTTAATATTGTCTTAGCAAAAAAAGCTAGAGGTGGTAGAAGTGTTTGTAGACTTAATTACCAAAAATAAAAAAGCAAATGAGGATGGAAGGACACCACAAAGTTGTAGACTTTAGGCAAGAGTACAAGAATTTGATTCTCAAAAAGAATATTTGGCTTGGTATCGCCCATCATTGACGAATTAAGTCTATAATTTGTGTTTCTTAATTAATGACGTGGCTATAGTAGAACTTAGAAGCTGGAAATAATTTTGATGATTCTAATAGTAAACGTGGAGAAATCTGTTGGATATTTAAAGTGAAGAAACTTTAGGAAATTTTGAAACATCCAAAAATTGGATTTAATTGTGTAAATTAAATTTATTTGTTAGAAACTTCAAATTGAATTGAAATCATCCATTTGAATGTGTTTTGTTTGATTTTAGTTAAATAACACCTAAATTGAGTTAATTTGTCAAATATTTCAACTTTTGTATTTATTTGATTTTATTTTGTATTTTGAGGAGCTAATAAGTTGATAGCCTCTAAATAACAACTTGTTCCTTCATATCATCGATTCGAAAATGAAATCGTTCTCTCCATTCCTTCATTCATCCATTCTTTCCTTTGTTCTTGTGTTGAGTTGAGAGCAAGTATCCAAGAGCTTTGCTATATCCGAGTAGCTTAAGATTGCAATTCTATGATCGTTGTATCATGTTGAGATTATCGCTGTGTTTGCTTGAAAGTTCGTGAAGAGTGAATAGTTGTCTTTAGGACAGTGCTTATCAAAAACGTGCCTTGACTACGGTTTGAGTATACAAATTTTTTTTATGTTTTTTCAAATCTTTGATTTTTTTGATGAAAATACGAGCATGATAAGAATTGTAACAAAACGTTTTAATTTTATCTAATTAACATAAAATTGAAGATTAAGCAAAAATATAATTTCAAGAACACGAATCTTTGAATTCGAAATTCTCCTTTGACTGATTCCAAGCCATAGACAACCAGAAGCGTCTTCTTTACTATTCTCTTTATATGTTTTAAGAGAAAATGAGAATATGAATATTTAAAAAAAAAACTTCAAAATTCTCCTTCAATCTCCACCGAAAATGTTTACTTCAATTGAGCAATCTGATTTGCAATAGCATGACACCTCACAATTGAAAACCGGTGGAAGAGGTGGTAAAATCTCATCTTTTGGAGGAGAAATTCAATTTCAAATTATTTGAGTTTTAAAAATTGAATTTCGAAAAAACAATTTTTTAATTGTTTTATTATTTAATATTAATTAATCTAATTAATCAATAATAACAATAATAATAATAAATCGAATTGAATTAGTTTGGATCTCTATTTGATTGCTCTGATATTTAAATCTTATTTAGATATCTTTTATATTAAAAAAAACTCATTAATTAATATATCGAGTAAGGATCAAATCCTTAGCATTATACACAAGTACGTAGTCTTTTGTTTTCTAAACTATTTTAGAATATTCTTAACGGCTTATCTAGTGATCACGTCCGAGATTGGACTGATATCTACTGACCATCCTTATTGAGTAGCAAATGTTAGGTCTAGTACATAACATTGCGTACATCAAACTCCCAACAAAGAAAGCATAGAGAATATTTCTCATATCCTCAATTTCTTGAGGTGTCTGAGAAAATTCTGCCTATAAACAGACAAATGAATTCCATGTTTGTACGACAACAAATCCTTTTTGGAATTTTGCATCTTATATTTAGACAACATTTTGTCTTTATAAGATACTTGAGACATGACTAGTGTTCTGTTCTTTTAGATCCAAACAATTTGAATTTTGAGAACACATTGCGCATCTCCAAATTTTGAAATTGCTTAGCTAGCCATTTCTTGAGGTCAGATAAATAATCTACATCATTCATTGATCCCTTTTTGCAAGTCAATGGATCCTCCAAACCATCATCAAGTATGATGATTTGGTTTTCGATAAAACTAGGTAATGTTCAGGCTAATAAACATCCCTCCCACTACTTTGAGGCACTCTCAACTCTTGAGAAGGATGTGATTGAGCAGATTTCCAAGTTCTATCAACTACTTTAGTTGAAGAACTAGGTATAACCGTAGCATCTGTAGAAATCTCATTTAATATTAGTTTACTGTGCGGCTGATGATTTTTTATGTGATCTTCCTCCAAAAATGTAGCATTTGTTGAAACAAATACTTTATTATCTTGAGGATCATAAAAGAGACCACCTTTCGATTCCTTTGGGTAACCTACGAGTAGATATAATTTTGAACGATTTTCCAATTTCTTAGGATTTTGCACCAACACATGTGTTGGCATCCCCAAATTCTAAAGCAACGTAAATTTCCTTTACGCCTTTTCCAAAGCTCATAAGGTGTTTCTGAAACACTTTTAGAGGGAACATTATTCAAAATATAGACAACTGTCTCTAAAGCATATCCCCAAAAAGAATATGGTAAATGAGCAAAGCTCATCATAGAGTGAACCATGTCCAACAAGGTTCGGTTTCTTCTTTTTGATACACCGTTATGTTGAGGCGTACTAGGTGCAGAGAGTTGTGACTGAATTCCATTTTCTATCAAATAATCTTGGAATTGCAAGTCCATATACTCTCCACCTCGATCTGATCGAAGTATCTTTATTGTTTTTTCCTAATTCATTTTTAACTTTTTAGCCTTGTATTCTTTGAACTTTTCAAGATAATCAGACTTATGATGCATTAGATAAACATGACCATACCTTGAATAATCATCAATAAAAATGATAAAATATTCGTACCCTTCTCGAGCTTTGACATTCATTGGTCCACAGAGGTCCGAATGTACAAGTTCTAAAAGTACTTTGGCTTTGAGACCTTTTCCACTAAAAGATCTCTTGGTCATTTTTCCTTCAAGACAAGATTCACATGAAGGTAGAGAGTTATCTTCTAACTGATTTAGAAGTCCACTCTTAACTAATCTCCCAATTCTATTGAGATTTATGTGACCAAGTCTTAAGTGCTATAAATAAGCATTAGAAGAAACCAATTGTCTTTTATACCAAACAATTAGGTATTAAAGACAAACTTTGCTTTAGTTAGTCTTAACTTATATAAGTTGTTCATAAGTAGAACAAAATTGAATATATTATCTATAAAAGGTGAACACTTCATAATTTCAAAATATATTCAATACATTTGTTCCAAAATACAATAGATAGTTAAATTTCTCAACTGTTTGAGAAGCATACAAAACATCTTTAAGGTAGTATAATATATCTATCAAAATAACTTTAGATCTCCCACTGTTCCAGTGGAGATAACCTCTTCAGTTCCAAACTTTAAGGATGATCTCGTCTTTTGGAAGCTATATAAGAACTAGTTTCCTAAAATGAGAAGTAAATATGATTAGTAACTTCTAAATCTTCTATTCAGGTTAAAGTATCATATTCCACTAAGCACATTTCAACAACTAGTAAATCATATTTACCTTGTGCTTCCTTCTCAACAAGGTACTTTGGGAAATTTCTTAGCCAATGCCCATTCTGGTTGCAGTGGTAACATTTACATTTAACAACTTTCTTTCCCTTATTGTTCTTGGGAGTCTTCCCCTTTCCTTTCTTCTTCATTTGTGAAGGTCCAACTCTAGTTTTAGAGGACGATCCTCCTACTAACTTTTTCTCTGTGGTAGCAACATTTGCTTCCACTTCCTTCCCTGTACCCATCGTAAGGTTTTGGAATCGTTGGAGTTCATTTAGAAGAGTAGTCAGAGTGAACTCTATCTTATTTAAAGACGCATTCGTCAGAAATGGAATGAAGCTCTTTGGAAGAGACTCTAAGATAAAACTAACTTGATTAACCTCTTCAATGGGACCACCATTTACTTCGGCAATGTTGAAGTGCATCATCATGTTTAGGACATGTTCTCTAATAGAGGTCCCTTCCTTCATACGCTTAGTGTAAATGTATTTGACTGCCTCGTGTCTTAAGGACCATTTTGGTTCCCCAAACATTTTCTTTAGTTAATCCATAATCTCTTTAGTCGTAGCTAAGGATTCATGTTTCTTTGCCAAAATATCAGACATGCTGGCAAGAATATATACACAAGCCTTTTCATTTACTTTTCCCCATCGATCATATGCTTTCCGACCAGTTCGGTTAGCATTAGAGGCAGGGTTTTGGGGACATTCCTCAAATAAGACAAACCTTAAATCATCAACCACTAATATTGTGTTAAGAATTGGTTTCCATACCGTATAGTTATCGCCATTAAGTTTCTTGGAAGCTAAAAGTTGAACTATATAACTATTCATGCTGAAAAATAAACATATTCATTTTAGACACCATAATCTCTAAAGAAGCCAATTATTTAGCAAATACTGATAATGTACCCATCATTATAGTTTTGCAATGATATTCCAAAGGTTTAGAATAACCCCCATCGAAAGGCAGTCGATTATTCCTCCTTTGAACCAAGACAATCTTGACCAAATGCTAACTCCTGAATGCCTCATATTCCAATAGCATTTAGTTATCACTATTTCGGTCGAAAATATATTAACAGCTTAGTAATTTTGTAAGTATAACCCTCCATTTTCGAATCTCATAGGTTAGAATCATTATGCTCCCAAAGGAAAAAGTCAACATGAAAACTAATCAAGGAAACTCTATCCACATCTAGAGTGCACGGTGTTCCGAATCCTATAACACAGCCCTCCGAAGGAAACGTCGCTCAAGAGCAGACAAGCAGGCGCATTGTAGAAATCTCATGGTGTGACCCAATGAAAGAGACCGTGGGATGTGTTGTCACATATCCCTCACCCACTTACTATGAACTACTTCCCCTATTCACCTTGATATTGATCCATGCAAACACTCTTCGAAGGGATTCCGCTCCTATATATGCACGACACAAAGCCCTGCATGGACCTCACTGTGTGAACCTTAGGGAAGCTAGAAGTTAAAAGTACACTATTTCTCTATAGCTGAAGTGTTCTATAATGGTTTTAAGGGTATTTTACTTTAGGATTTTATTCAGGCTAACTTAAACAAATCCTAAGTTTAGGTGAAACATCCGAGTATAACCATTATATCGAATCAGTTTAGGTGAAACATCCGAGTATAACCATTATATCGAATTTTAACAATGATGTCTAGGTCATAAATTAGTTTGATTATCTCACATCTCTCACACATGCTCATAAAGCTAGGTTAAATTAGGCTCAAGAACTGATTATGATCTCCAGGTAGGAGGTGTTGCGTAACCCGTCAACTTAAGAAGCTCCAAACCTTAGTCATCTTATTTGACATGTTGACAAGATCTATTCAGGTTAGCCTCTTATAACCAGTTTTATAAGATATCGATCTAATTCTACAAATAAGGTAGTTGTTTTTTAACCTAGGTGAGCATGCAAGTTACATTTGTTATATATTTTAAAAGTCTAATTCATTTTATAATACTTATAAAAGAACTAGGATAAACTATAACAAACAATCAATGACAAAGAATATATAACCATAATATAAAGAAATTAATTAATATAGATTTAAATTTATTTAACTTTTAATTAAGTTAAATAAATAAATAATTAATTTCAATAAATCACATTTAATTAAAATTAATATAATTAATTAAACAATTAATTAATCAAACTAATTAATTTTCATATTAATTAATCAACATGCATAATATACATTATAACAATTATAACATACTTTCAATGCAAGAACATGTTAACCTATGGTGAAAATTTAAATCTATATGACAGGAATTTAAATCTATATGCATACTTTATGCACATACAATTTAAAAGAATAATTAAAACATACATTACATGCATAATTAATTAAACACCTTAAAATGGACTGGCTTTGACTCCTAAACTAAGCTAAAGACTAAATTATTACAATAATAATTTAGTGAAGTACATCAGAGATCTCAAAAAATTCAAACCAGCTTGAAAACCTTCAAAAATATACTGAACCGGCCCAAGAACCCATGAACCGATCCAACAACCAACGTTTGGTATTGAACCGGCTCAAAATCACACCAGGCCACTACCAGGTGCGCGGGCCAATTAAACCGGGTCAAACCCGAGTCAGGTGAGTGGATACGTGCAGGTGAGCCAAGCCGAACGGGTCGAACGCAGGTGCAAACCGAGCGGGGCTGGAGTGGGACAAGTGGCCGCGTGACGAAGCGGGCCGGACGGACGCAAGGGGGCGGGCGGGGTCGAATGCGAGGGGAGGGTCGCGGGTTGGAGTGGGGCGAATAGGTGGCCGCTCCATGTAGAGCCACGTGGCGGCTTCTGGGCGCGCACGTTGGATGGGCCGCAAGCGGTTTCCGGGTCATCCGATCGGGTCTGCACGTGAAATTCAGGTCTGTCCACCATTTCCTCCAATTTTCAGTTTGGGTTGATGAAATTACACCCTAATTTCAACTCTAATGACCCTACAAAAACTCTTTCATGAAATTACACCCTAATTTCAACTCTAATTACTCTATAAAAACTACAGACTCTTTGCAATAATAAATTAAGTCATAAAAGGACTAATTATAATCATTATTACAAACAACAAGCTTAATTTAATTTTCCAAAACCATAATATATCCATTTTAGTTAAACATATAATTTATCTAATAAATTGACAAAACCCACCATATGCAATTGAGTAAAATTAAGCATGTTCTGATACTACATGATGAAAATGGTAGACATGCATAATAGAATAAAGATTGAATTTTTCTCTAATTGCAACTAAACAAGTTTAATGATTAACATGCATAAAAAACCCTAAAATAACAAAGATAGGGTTAAAAGAAAAACCTCACATTTGATGCTTTTCTTGTAATCTCCTTACGTACTTTTCACGATCTCCACACGAAATTGAAGTCGGGACTACCACTAACGTTGACTCGCTATTCTCCAGACTTATAATTGAGTTGTGGGACTAAAAAATGGCGGAGGAAATAGAGAGAGATGATATCTTTTGTAAGAACCTAACCTTTAGGTTTTTTTTTTTTTTTTTCGATGTTTAGAGACTCAAAAGAAAAGAGTTCTTGGTTTTTATTTTGTAATTCTCAATTACAAAATTAATTTTCAATTTCAAATCTAAAAGTCATTTCACATTTGCATAAAACTTGTTTACAAGCAAACTACATGCAAGAGCTTCCCTATCGCACCACTTGACATTCTTAGTGGGATAGGCGTCTTGCATGCAATAAGCCACTTGCATACAATATGTAAGTGATAAACTTGTCAAATCTCAACAAGTGTTATTATTTCAATTAGTCTAAGGGCAATATGGTAATTCAACATTTAAATCAAATTCAAAGTTTGACTTTTCAAGTCCAAAGTCAACATTTTGACTTTTAACTATTTTGTTCGTCTTGACTAATTTCAACCTCCCAAGCATGAATCCGTATTCATTTCTAAAAAATTCAAATCACATTTGAATATAAAGTCGGTCAAAGTTTGATTTTTCAATGTCAAAAGTCAACGTACATTTTGACTTTTTTCATCTTTGACCTTTTTCATCAATTCTGAGCTTCCAAATATGAATCCATATTCATATTTAAATCAAATTTAAACATGAAGCTCTATCTTAAGTTACAACCGATGACTATATCAACTATATTTGTCGATTTCTCTCTCTTTACCTAATTCGAACAATTTGAATTATTCCATCATAATATTCTAAGTTGATTTCTTGTGAACTAGCGAGGGAACCAAATGGACCTATAAATCATGGGCTCCAACGATCCGAGATTAACGGGCTAGACTCTTTTAGACCGAGTTAATCAACCTTCGTTAACTAACGGGTCATTCCACTAAAGTCTCGTAGTTGCACTTCTCTCACTATAGATATATTTGTGTTCATGTGATATAACCATGATAAGTAAGTTAATCCTTCACATGTTGTTCATAATCTCGACTGGGTCAAAGTACCGTTTTACCCCTAATATTATATCTTTTCTCCTTAAGTCCCACTGATCCACTATTGAACAATTGGTTTAAGTTCCAACCTTTAAACTGAATCCCTCTCAGGCCAATGAGAGGGTGGAGCCCCTTGTTCAAGACTTGGATTCAGTTCTTAAGTTAATAACTTATCTACTAACCCTAGAGTTGGTAGGAGTGAATTCTGTCTTGCACCTTATGTCCCTAGGTATCCACTCGATCTTACCCCTGAAATGAGAGGCTTATTGGGCTAGCGCCATTCAGCTGCCTTCACTTATACAGTTTTAAGGATAATTTCATGTGAGCAAAAGTTCATAGTTAGCTTAGGATTTATTAGATCAAGTTACATTGGATATATATAAACGAAATAGTCAGTTTTACAAAGCTAACGGTGTTATAACTTAAAAGTGACTATTTCATGGTTTCAGTCTTATGTAAACTCTTTACACAGGATGCCTCCACTTCCATGTCTCTACACGAATGATTTAGGATCACATCGTTTGTACTAACTACGAAGTAGGCCGCATCAATAGTATCTCCCGAATAAGGCGTCCAACCTTATCTATATACTATATACCATTTAGGCTATGACTCAAACTTGATCCACTTTTATGTATATACATAAAGTTCAAGTCTACATAATAGCCTCAGAACATTAGTTTATTAGCTTTCAAATTATAGTATCAATAAGACGATTTTATTGAACATAATTTTGAATACAAACTACGAGTTTTAAGACATAAATTTCAACACGTAACTGCTGAATAAACACTTCAAACTCACCAATCACCTCGTCCTCTAAAATGCTATCGTCATTTCAATCATCTCTGGTGAATCATGTATTAATCCCATGTAGATACCACGAACAAAATGTACTTGATTCGTTCATAAGATAGCCTTCTGCAATAGACCCCTCAAGACGTGCTTTGTTACGAACATATTATTTTAGTGTGCGGAGACTTCTTTCGATGGGATACATCCAACTGTAAGAAACAAGACCGACAACCTTAGTCTCATATGGTAGGTTAACTGCAAGGTGTACCATTACAATGAAAAAAAATCAGAGGAAATATTCTTTCCAGTTTGCACAATATAATTATTATAATTGTCTGCAATCTGTCCAAACCACCGACTCTTATCGTCCTGACGCACAAATCACGAAAAAAAAACTACACACTTCAGTAATAGTGGTGTACACATATCTCGATAAGAATGGACGATCACTGATTGGTAGAAGTCGGTGTAGCAGAACATGATAGTCGTGCATTTTGAGACCTGATATTTTCTCCTCGTTTTCATTCACACATTGTGAAATATTAGAGATGAATCCATCAAAAAATTTAAGTACTTTTAGGAACTTGTAAAACTCAACCCGCTTGATGCCGGTCAACGTGTAGCTCACATGTGGTTTCACCAATTGGTTACCAATTAAATGTAAATCTTTTCTTATTTTTTAATTTAAATCTTGTAAATCCAAACAGACATTCGTGGTATCTTTGGTTTGTCCTTCAATATTTAACAACGTACCGACCAAGTTGTCACAAGCACTCTTTTCAATATGCATTACATTACGTTTTTGACGAATAAGTAGTCTCGACTAGTAAGAAAGGCCGAAGAAAATACTTTTTTTGTCCAATTAAGAGCTCTTTTTCTTTTTCCATCTTTCAACGCATAATGCTTGTACACTTGTGCTCATAACCAGGGGTGAAAAAACCCAAACCGAACCGAACTGAAGAACCAAACTGACCCGATTCGATTCAGTTCAGGTTGGATAGGGCTTCAACAGTATTGTTACCGAACTGAACTGAATTGAACTGGGTCGGTTAGGTTCAAATGTAAAAAGTTAAAAACTTAAAATTGAAATTAACTCGAGTTCGCCAACTTAAAATTGAAACCATTTGTTCGTCTTCTTCGTCCTTCGTCTTCCTCCATCTACTCCGAAATTAACTCGAGTTCGCCATTTGTTCGTCTTCTTCATCGTTCTTCATCGTTCTTCATCGTTCGTCTTCCTCCATCTACACGAGTTTGCCATTCTCTGTTCCCTGACTCGCCGATCGTTTTCCGTTCGTGGGTCTTCTGTCTTTCGTCATCTGTTCACATGGATGTGAAAAAAGAGGAAGAAAAGTTGTCTTCTGTGCACGTGGGTTCATTCCTTTCAAGCCCAATCTCCGATCCTTTCATTCCGTTCATAATTTTGTTAGTTCGGTTAAGTTTCGACGATTTTGTTTTAATCAATTTTATGTTTTGTGGGCTTTTTTTATAAAAAAAATCTGAATTGAACTTGGGTAGCTTGGCTTATTGAAATGCCCAAATTCGTTCACAACCTTAAATCTGAGAAATTCAAATTGTTCAAACCCTAGTATGAAGAAGTTTATGAACTTGAGCTGACATTTGTTAAAGAATAATACGCGTTGAAGTTGTTGATTGCTCTCTTAGGCAATGAAAGAGAAGGGGGAAGGGGGAAGGATGAAGAAAAAAAAAAAGAAAAAATGAAAGAGAAGGATGGAGAGAAAAAAGAAGAAAACATAGGAGAAGGGGAAAGAAATAGGGGAAATGAAGGAGAAGAATGAAGAGAAAAAATTGAAAGAGAAGGATGAAGAGAAAAAAAGAAGAAAACAGAGGAGAAGGCGCCATGGAAAATGAAAGAGAAGAATGAAGAGAAAAAATTGAAAGAGAAGGATGAAGAGAAAAAAAAGAAGAAAACCGGGGAGAAGGGGGGAAGAAACCGGGGGAAAGGGTGTGTATTACCATCGCTTATGCTAAGGATCAAATAGGAACGTTTTAAAACAAAAAATAAAAAACACAACTCGACCCGACCCGAATTCAATAACATACACATAAACGTGTAATTATATTCTATTTAATAACATAAACATAAATGTGGATCAACCAACGAACTGGAGGTTGAAATTTATGTCATATAACTCTAGTTTGTAATTATACTATATTCAATAACATCAACATAAACCTGGATCAACCAACTTAGAATAAATGAAGAAAAAAGAAACTGAAGAATACATTATTCAACTGGCAATTGTAATGGAAAACTGATCCAACCATTAAGTTGTGTATTTAAAAAAGAAAAAGAAAAAAAAGAAATTGCAACAGTGAAGAAAAATGAATTATAAAAAAGAAAAAAAGGTGAACAAGGTGGATTATTGATGGGTAGGATCCGTGATTGGAGCTTGAATAATGTCGTTCTTTAGTTTGACAAGTTTAGACACCAACTTAGATTTGAATAAGAAGGCCTGATGTTCAAGATTGAACAAACGGTCAATATCCTTCTTGGCTGCGTCCTGAAAAGATGGGTTAAATAGTTTTACATCAAGCTCTTTACTTTCAAAAAAATCTTCATAATAATTCCTTCTGCATACCTCCAACACTTTAGAGATAGAAGCCCTTTCAGTTTCATCAACTTTACCCCAAACTTCATTTGATAACTCAAAACCCTCGTCTCTCTTGTTATTAAAATCATCATCATCCTCCATTTTCACATTTCGTTTTCTCATTTTTCTCAACTCTAATTTCTGCTTCAAATATTCCCTTTTCAGTTCTTGAATCTTCTCAAATATTTGGGTCCTGGACACCTCCGCCAATGACCCATTTCTCAAGAACGGATAAAATTCCTCCCGACTAATGTTCTTCGTATTGAACTCGACCAGCTTCTTCAGTAGATTTAGCTCTTCCCCTTTACTCCATTCAAACAAACTCTTCCTCCTTTTCTTCTTTCCTGATCCCGTTGACCTCTTTCTTCCCTCCTTCCCCTCTTCCATATCGTCAATCTCACCCTACTCAAATCTCTAAACATCGAGTCACAATAAATTGCATAATATCAAGACATTGAGTAACGTTGATATATTTGTGTGTGTGCGCGTGTGTTACATATTTCAACATCACCCATAGTCTACTTTTGAGGTCCATTAGGAGATAGAAAATTGCTTATTCTCTCTTAAAATTGCCTTTTTTTCTTTTCTTGCAGAAGCAATGGTTTATAAATTGAAGTATAAAAAATGGAGCATTAGGTGTCACATCGGGTTTACCCAGATCTACTACACGTGTGACGAAACGAACCCTATGATGAGTAGCAATAAGACTGTTGTACACAGACGTGCGATTGCGACCCACAGGAAAGTGACGCAGCTGTGTCAGCACCCACAAGAAGACCCGTGACGGCGGAGGCGATGAACAGCTGAGAGCACTCACTATTCATTCAGTAAAAGGAGAAGTGGATTTGGGAACCTTTTTATAAAAGAATGTGATTTAAAAAAGTAGGTAAAAAATAACTATGGAAAAAAAATAAATTTGGGCAAGTTGAAGGCCACGACTTCGATGGCTGTGTGGGTCCTGCACTTTTTTTCATTCATTATTTATATATAATTTATATTATATGTGGGCCTACGTCTTGTTCTTTTTCATTATTTTATATATATATAATCTCGGTTCTAAAAATATCATTACTTATTAAAATTATTATCAACTTTTCAATTTTATTTATTTTTTCTTTTTTTATATATTAAATATCTTAACCTTCAATTTTTCTTATTAAATTTACCTTTCATAATTTAATTCGATTATTTCTTAATCAAAATTATATATATATTTTTTTCATTTTTTTTAAAAACACATATATTAACCAAATATATTATTAAAAAATATATTAAACAAATTAAAATAGTAATAATGATTGTGAGAAAGTTAGAGCTTACCTAAAAATAATAACAATTGAAAATTTTATATTAATTTTAATAAATAAAGAAGTTTTTACAATTGAGTGTATGATAATTAATATATATATAAAATAATAAAAAAAAGAATAAAGCATGGGCAATGCATAATACATATTGTATAAATAATGAATGAAAAAAGAAGGCATGGGGTCCACACAGACACATGACCGAAGTCGTGGACAGTTCTTCTCAAAATCACCTATTTTTGTCGATAGTTTTGGTCCAAACTTATTGTTAACAATACTTTCTAAAATCACATTATTTTATAAAAAAGTTCGGATTTGGTTATATAAGTAATAATTGGTAAAAATTTCTCCTCCACAAATATCTAAAATGCACAAATTTTTGGTGCGCAAAACTCCATGCAAAAAAATGCACAAATAATAATAATAATAATAATAATAATTAAAAAAAATAAAATAGAATTTTCACATGTTATTACGGTATAATTTTACATATACATAAACATAGATACATTTAAGGTGCGAGAAGTGGGTTATTATAATCGGTGGGTCATTATAATTTGCTTTTTGGGTGTAGAGTATAATAATTTAGGTTATAATAATTTGTATTTGATGTGCAGAATATTATATTATCTTATTATAATCTATGTTTGAAATGCAAACTATCATAGTCTGTGTTATTATATAATCTATGTTTTAGGTGTAGATTATTATAGCTAGTATATGTTATTGTAATCTATGTTTGACGTGGATGAAGATTATTATAATATTTGGTTTTTCACTACTCTTTTTTGGCGTACATATATACTCACTACAACAAAAAACATCTATTACCACAGTTGTGTATATCCCAAAATTGGAGGAAGGAAAAAAACTGTCACAAAAGCTAAAAATCCGCATTTTTTATGGGAGAAGACAAAATTTTTCAGATTTCACTTTACACGATAGTTATTTGGTGTCATAAAAGATAAAAAAAATAATTTATTTAATTCATTAAAATAAAATTCATTTTAAATCAAATGTTTATTAAAATCACATTTTCCCCTAATTCTAAAAACATTAAATAATTTATTTATCAAAATAAAACTTATAAAATATCTTCAAACCCTTTCTCTACATATTCTTCTTCTTCTTCTTCGTGGAAGATCCATGCGTCGCCTCTCCTTCTTGATTTTTCCTCCCTACCGCTAACCATCTCTCTCCCTCTCTCACATACGTCGGGAACGACGCAACTTTTCGTCGACGACACGTAAAAAATCTTCCTCTTTCTCTTCTTCAGCCGACACCACCACCCAACACCCCTTGCGACACTAGACTCGTTGGTGAATCCCAGTCGCTGCGCGCGGTAGCTCGCTAGAGATCAAGTCCATCGTGGTTTGTCTCCATTGTTCGGTTAGATTCAACTTCTAAAGTAAGATTTTTGTGTTTGGGGGTTGTTTTATTAGGCGATTTTGAATACCCGTTATTTTTAGATTTGAATTTAACATTACCCATTACTTTTCGACTGTTAGATTCGAGTTTTAGAAACGTTTGATCCGTTGTCCAACCCTTCGAAAAGTCATATTAACTCCATGAGATGAATTGATTTAAAGGTATAGGGAAGGAGAAGGACAAAGTAAGCAAAGTTTTTCATTTTCGCTCCCATTTTCTTTTCATTAATTTCTCTTCAAATGCTTTCATTTTACCCACAATATGAAGGTATTCAATCAAAGTATCATTATTTCTATTGTTTGTATTTGTACAATAATATAGTAATTTGTGGTTGTGACATTGTTTTTTTTTTTTTCTTATTTCTTTTGTATTAGTCTATTTTACAGCAAGCTAATTTTAAAGGTGCCAAGTGAATATTGATGTATTTTTTAGCCAACAAAGATTTCACCAGTTTTGTATATCTCATTTTTTTGCATTTGACGATGAAATTGATACAAATTCCTTCACTATTTTGCTTATTGAAATTCTTTTCTTTGATGGTTTCTGTGATATATTGATGGTTCTTTATATGAAAAACATCCCTCATAGTTTTGCTTTTATAGGACATACGTGTTTGTTTTGTCTATCATCCTATTCAACATTGTTGTTTACGATCATTTTTCTAATGTGAATCTACATTTTTTCTTTATGGTTAGCTATGTGATGAAGCATTTTGGTAGCTTACAATTTGTTTGATGAAATGCCTCAATGAAGCATTTGATTGATTTTCAATTGATTTTTGTTTGTTCGAATTAGGAAATCAAGGCCAAGGGAGATTTCATGACTATGGGTTGATGCTTTGAGAAAAAGAGAATGAAAAATGAAATGTGAGATTTTAAACTTTGATGATGTGTAGGATCTTTTTGTGTATGTCTATGCATTTCCCAAGTGAATTTGAGTTTTCTATTGATCTTTTGTTTATGGTTGCTATTGAGTTGTATCTGAAAGGATAAAAGCTCAATGGCAACGAAAGAATTTAAAGAACCTTAGTCAAATTAATTTGGAAATCTTCAAATACTGGTACATTGACAAAATTTTAGATTCAAAATTCTAAATAAATTCTAAGCATGTTTTTAAAGATAAGATACGAGAACTTACTTTCGATGACGTCTTTGAATCTACAACTCAATATCTAAATTGAGACATCATCCGTCGGAGACCTTCCTATCCTCTGGAATGAGATTGGTCTGTAGGAACCAATTGAGATGAGAAAAGGTTTAAACATATTTATACTAATATAATTAAATATATATTTAATTAATATCTCTGCAATATCTTATAAATTTATTAAATGAACTAAATTATTAATTAATTTTTCAATTAATTAATAGCTAAATTAAATATTGTGTATTTAACTTAAATTAAATTTGAGTCATATTCGAATATAAGTTTATCTAGTAACCAATAATTTTGATATGAATCCAATTCACATTAAATTAATATTTGAACTTATTCAAATATTTTATCTCTCATAAACTAATTTTGAATCATATCCAAAATTAAATTTATATAATAAAGTTTCGCAAACTTTATAGGGATAGTTGCAAATTTAGCAATTAGATTCAAAATAATTGAGTATATAGCAACATTTTAAAAAAATAGCAAAAATGGCAAAACTTGTCAAATTCTATCAATGATAGAAGTCTATCACTAATAGACCATGTTGTAAATATTGATATATCACTGATAGACCATACGAATCTGTCAGTAATACAAATCTATCAACGATAGTTTTGCTATATTTGCAATTTTTTAAAATTTTGCTATATCCTTAATTATTATTCCTAAAATGACCTTCAATTACAATTACCCAACTTTATATTATAATGTCTCACTATACATTAAACTAGTTCCCAAAGTAATTTTTAACATTTCAAATTACAATCAATATAAATAAATCTCATTACCCTTTACGAGCTAGGAAGGAGACCTAATGGACCTACAGATCAGAAGATACAACAATATGAGATTAATTGGCTAAACTCATTAACCACATTAATCAATATTCGTTAACTGTGTGTACACTCCATTAAAGACTCACAACTGAATCCTTCTCACTGTAGATATATTTCTGTGTCCACGGATATATAGACCAATAACAGTAAGTTAGTGCTCCACTAGTGTTCGTAACACCAGTTGGGTCAATTTACCGTTTTACTCTTGGATTACCTCTAATCCTTAAATATCAGTGTTCCTTCAATGAACAACCTGTTTACGGTCCTATCAATAAACATAAACCCCTCTCGTGTCGTAGAGAGGGTATGACCCTTTGTTCAAGACCTGGAGACACTATTTAAGGGAATACTCATCTACTTACCCTAAAGTAGGGAAGAAGTAAATTCCGTCTTGTGTAATTATGTTCCCAGCTCCCTACTCGGTTTTGTCTCCAAAATGATAAGTTTATTGAGTCAACGATTTGGCCACTCTCACCTATATAAATCAAAGGACAATCTCTCTCGATCAGGAGTTCATAACACATTCAAGATTAAGACTAAGTTATCTAGGTCATCCTAGTGAAATAGAAACCTAACTAGTTAACGGAGTTACATCTAGTGGTTACTATTTCGCTGTTCGGTATTATGCAAACTCATTGCATAGATTACTCTCACTTGCATGTCAACTGCACGAACGTGTTGGATCATTGTGTTTGTATCAAATACAAAGTGAGTCGTATCAATAGTGTTACCAGGATAAGGTACCTAGCCTTATCCCTATACTATAGACCCTTTAAGTTGATCCTGAACATTGATCCCTGTGTGTCTCTACATACTGTTCAAGACTCATTAAACATCTTAAGATGTTAGTTTATTGTATTTGGGTTATTTAGACAAAACTAATAATATAATCAATAACAATTATTACAATAATAATATTTTATTAATAATGGTCAATGGATTATATTTACAGTCTAGAAGTTTTAGGACATAAGTATTTTTGGTAGATCAATATTGAATGAGTATGGTTTACCTAAATATTTTTGGGCGGAAGCCGTTAACACCGCTTGCTATGTTTCAAATAGAGTTTTAGTTAGACCCTCTTTAGATAAAACTCCTTATGAACTTTGGCATGCAAAATTAAAAAAATTGGGTATTTCAAAGTTTCTTGTTGTAAATGTTTTATTTTGAATAACAAAGAAAAACTTGGAAATTTTGATTCTAAGATGGATGTTGGTATTTTTCTAGGATATTCCTCTACTAGTAAAACTTGTAGAGTTTTTAATAAGAAAACTTTAGTTTTTGAGGAAGATATTCATGTTGTATTTGATGAATCTTGGAATAATGTTTCTAATGAGTCTATTTGTAGTGATGATTTAGAATTTTTTTTTGGAGATTTGCTTGTTAATGACAAAGGCAAAGAAATTGTTCAAAGTATGCAAGATGTGAACATCATAAAAACGAAAGAAGAAGGTTCTTCATCCTTACCTAAAGAGTGGAGATATGCTTCATCCCATCCCAAAGATTTAATTCTTGGCAATCCCGAACAAGATGTCAAAACTCGTTCTTCTCTTAATTTATTTAGTAATCTTGCTTTTGTGTCTCAAATTGAACATAGAAGTTTTAAAGATGTTGAATGTGATGAGTTTTGGATTTTAGCTATACAAGAAGAATTAAATCAATTTAAAAGGAAGAAAATTTGGGAATTAGTCCCTAAGCCTTCTAATGCATCTATAATTGGGAATAAATGAATTTTTAGAAATAAGATGGATGAAAATGGAAATATAATTAGAAATAAAGCTAGACTTGTAGCTCAAAGTTATTGTCAAGAAGAAGGTATAGATTATGAAGAGACTTTTGCACCGGTTTCTAAGAAGCTATTAGAATGTTGCTTGCTTTTGCTTCTTATAAAAATTTCATATTGTATCAAATGGATGTAAAAAGTGCCTTTTTAAACAGTTATATTGTAGAGGAAGTTTACGTAGAACAACCTCCAGGCTTTGAAAGTTTTGATTTACCTAATCATATTTATAAGTTGAAAAAGACTCTTTATAGCTTAAAACAAGCTCCAAGAGCTTGGTATGATAGACTTAGCAAATTTTTACTTGAGAATGACTTTAAGATGAGAAAATTTGATAATACTCTCTTTATTAAAATTTAATGTCATGCTTATAGTGCAAATTTATGTGGATGATATTATATTTGGTTCTATTAATTCATCTTTGTATGAAGAATTTTCCAAGTGTATGCATAATGAGTTTGAGATGAGTATGATGGGAGAACTTAGTTTCTTCCTTGGTCTTCAAATCAAACAACTCAAGGAATTTGTTGCGAAAACTCCTATGAGCACTACCACTAAGCTTGACAAAGATGAAAAAGGTAAGTGTGTGGATATAAAGATTTATCGAGGTATGATCGGATCTTTACTTTATTTGACCGCTACTAGACCCGATTTCATGTTTAGTGTATGTCTTTGTGCTAGATTTCAATCTTGTCCTAAAGAATCACATTTGCATGCTATTAAAAGGATACTTAAATATTTCCTTGGAACTATTTATGTTGGATTATGGTATCATAGAAATGTTGAGTTTAATTTGGTAGGATATTCGATGCAGATTTTACCGGTAGTTTACTTGACCATAAAAGTACTAGTGGGACTTGCCAATTTCTTGGTAGTTCCTTAGTATCTTGGTTTAGTAAAAAGAAAATTTTGGTTGCTTTATCCACTACCGAAGCGAAATATATTGCAGTGGCTAGTTGTTGTGCACAAATTCTTTGGATGAAACAAACTCTTTGTGATTTTGAATTAAAATTTGATAATGTGCCTATATTATGTGATAATACTAGTGCCATAAATTTGACTAAGAATCCTATTCATCATTCTAGAACTAAGCATATAGATATTAGGCATCACTTTATTAGAGAACATGTACAAAATGGTCATATTACTCTTGAGTTTGTGAGCTCTAATAATCAATTAGCGGATATGTTTACCAAGCCTTCTAATGAAGAAAGTTTTTGTAAAAATAGGCTTGAGCTTGGAATTCGTTGTTGTGATGCATCTTGATTTTACATCTTACTTGATATTGTTACCGAATGCATATTGATAGGGGGAGAATTAGACATTTTGTTTGTGTTCATATTCTTTTTGGAGTGCTTACTTCCTTGTTATTGTTTTTTATGATTCCAAAGGGGGAGAAGTATAAGAAAAATATGTTATTATGAATTTGTTGCATAATTGTTTCTATTGAATAATGCATATTTTTTTAGAGAAAAAATTAATTAAGGACAAAGAAGGTTCTCTTATCAATTGTTTTCAAGTATGTTCTTTGTGGTGAAATATATACATGAGCTTTATGGTTATACATCTTGATAATAGAATTACTTGTTGATCACGTGTCTTTCAAGTGATTTTTCTTCAATGATTTGTCATCATAAAAAAGGGGGAGATTGTTGGCTTTTTTGCCCTTAATCTCAAATTAATTTATGTTTTGATGATAACAAATCTAATTTTTTTTATTGACCATTTTATTAATTTGAATAGTCCATAATGTAGAGCTTAGAAAGATGATTCTAACGCCTCTTGAATCACCCAAATCCAAGTTCAAACGAAGAAAATATTGCTAAAAGAAGCTTAACGAAAAAATACCCGAAATAGTGATGTGGCGGCCAAGCATTCAATTTGAATCAACTAGATAAAACCACCTGTAGCAATGGAATAGTAACAAATGTGGCTTTTTGTTATGTTTTATTGGCTTTTATAAAGAAAATGATGTTAATATTATTATTTTTCTTATGACTAACGGCTAGTTTTTTTTTTTTTTTTTAAGATGGTGAAGTTGCTTTATTGGTTTTTAAGCAAATTATTTTGAAAAGACATATTATTATATTATTATTTGTATTGTGTCTAACGGCTATTTGAGTTTAAATCTTAACCATTCATTTTTTTTTACTTACATCTAATGGTCCAAAATGATTTTGAATTTTTCCTTCATCTCCTTTTAAATAGGGGTGAGTGGGAATATAACAAATTACTACAAATTAATTAAGGATATATCAAATCTTTAAAAGAATTGTAAGTATGGAAAATTTTAATTGAATTTCAAGGTAAAAGATGAAAATACTCCAAATACACTTTACCTATTGTCTTCCATCTTTCACTTTCTTCTTTTTCTTCACATTTCGATTTTCTTTTTCTCCACAATTTTCTCTCATTCTCCATGATTCTTTCCATTTTTCTTCTTCACCATTTTCTCCATCCTCCATCCTCCATCTTCACCGTCTTTTTCTCCCTTCTCCATCTTCACCATCGTTTCTTCTCTATCTTTGTGATTTTCTCCTATTTTAAGATCATTTCTTTTCTCCGTGATTTTCTTCCATCTCACTTTGATATTTTTTTAGATGTGATTCTTCCCTAAAATTTTACTTCATCCAATTTTTACAATTTGATTTAATTTCATCACTCTAGGTTGATTTTGTTCAATTCAATTGATTTTACCAGTATTTTTATATTTAAAAATGTGTGGGAATATAGCAAATTACCAATTTAATAATTCAATTGATTTTCTTTTGCGATTTTGGTGCCTTCATATTCTGATTTTCTTTCGCGATCCTGGTGCCTCATATTCCGATTTTCTTTTGCGATTTCAGTGCCTTCGTATTCGGCTTCGCTTCACATTCTCCACTTTATAGTCTTCCACTTTCTTCGCTTTAGGTTTTTAGCTTCGCTATAGGATTTCTACTTCAGTTCACGTTCTTCCGGTATTTTTACTTTATGTTTGGTCGTAACGTATTTGAAATAGATTTTTTTCTTTTTCTATTTATTTGAAATCGAATGATTGATAGATTTGGTTAGTAGAAGATCTAAGTTAAATTGCATTTTTTGTGTGATGTTACTTAAAATCTATCAGTGATATGTTTCTATCAATGATTGATAGATTTGGAGGATGTTGAACTTGTTTGTGTTGGGATATTGAACTTTTTTTTTTTTTTTTGATGTTAATCTGTTTGTTTGCAGTAAGGTGTATTGGTGAATGTTTCAGTTTAAGTGTTGTTTCTTAATCTATCAATAATACGTTCTACCATTGATAGACTAGAAATATGTTTAGTAAATACTTTCGTTTAATGTGCATATTTTATTTGGGATGTTGAACTTGTTTCTTTGGCATGCTAAACTTTGTGTTTTGTTGTTGATGGATATGATCAATCAATGATATGTTCGTATCAGTGATAGACTTTAGGGATGTTTAGTTTGTTTGTATTGAGACGTTAGTAGATGCTTTAGTTCAATGCGCATTTTTCTATATGTTGTTGCTTATGGTCTATCAGTGATATATTTCTATTATTGATAGACCTTGAGGATGTTTGGTTTGTTTGAGGTAAGATGTGTTAGTGGATATTTTAGTTTAAGTGTCGTTTTTTAATCTATCAATGATACGTTCTATTAATATGTTTAGTAAATACTTTAGTTTAATGTGAAATCATATTTTGTGTGTTATTGTTTAGAGTCTATTAGGGATATGTTTCTGTCACTAATAGACTTGGAAGATGTTTAGATTGTTTTCATTATATTATATATTTATAAACTCTAATTCGACATTATTATTTCAGGTTGTTCAAGAAAAAAATGAAAATGGTGGAAATAGCAAAAGATGTTAAAAATGTTAGGCCGAAGAGACAACTTAACCGATCAAAGAAAATATTGGAGAATGCAAAAGACTAAAATATTGCAAGAGACCGATTTATTTGTCCCTAGTTTTGATTTGCAACTCTCTCGTTGAATAAATAAATATTGTATTATTAGTTTTGCAGATATTTCATAATAGAAAAGACCAATGATAGATTTCATATTTGATTTGATTTTGTTCAATTGATATAGAAATGTATTGGACCGCATGTTGAATATTGCAAATTGACTAGTTTTCAATAGATGTTGAAGTTTATTAATGACAGACCATAATGATGAAAAAGAGTTCACATGGCGTTACCTCTGCATATTTAGTTGATTTTATCATATTAATATAGAAAAATGTTCGATCACAGGTTGAATAATCATTGCAAGTTATAAGCTTTTGTGTTCCCACTAAAAAACTAGTATTATACATGTTGAACAATTGCAATTTAATATTAATTGGTGCATTTTATTGAGAAAAAGTTTTGTTAATATACATGTTGAAGTCTATCAATAATAGAAGCTATCAAAGATAAACTTCTTAGTAAAGTTTATAACTGATAGAAACTATCAATAACTATAAATTAAACTTCATTATGACATTATTTCATATTACTACTTTATAATAAAGTAACTACGGCCAACAAAAAAAAATGTTCTCTATCTTCAAGTAGAATGATTCTCATCAACAACATAATGTCACATCATTTTGTGACCAACAAGACAACAATTTTTTTTTTTGTTTTCATGGTCCTTATGCTCGACACTCGTAAAATACAGGTAGTATTACACTCATAACATTGATTAATCATAATTCTAAATCATTGCAATATATATATATATATATATATATACAGTTTATCATCCTAGTGTTACACTCATAACATTATAGAAGATAAAGTCTATCACTGATTGACTAATATTAGTGATGGCCTAGGATACGAGTCTATTATTGATAGACTACTATCAGTGATGAACTAGGATACATATCTATCATTGATAGACTACTATCAGTGATGGACTAGGATACTTATCTATCATTGATATACTACTCTTAGTGATAACTTAGGATATTAGTGATGGTCTAGGATAGGGTTTAATATCAGTGATGATCTATGATACGAGTCTATCATTGATAGACTACTATTAGTGATGGACTAAGATAAGAGTCTATCATTAATAGACTAATATCACTTATGGACTAGGATAAGAGTCTATAATTGATAGACTACTATTAGTGATGGACTATGATACAAGTCTATCATTGATAGACTACTATCATGATAACTTAGGATATTAGTGTTGCACTAAGATACAGGTCTATCAATGATAGACTAACATCACTATGCTCATATTAACTAATCCAATTAATAGTCTATCAGTGATAACTTGTATTCATCAATATTTTTAGGAAAAAGATCTCAATTTCTTTTAACCAAAAATTGTAGAAGTGATAGAAAAATTCTTAATATGCTCAATTTATATGAATCCTCAAAGTAATGAAGTCCAATAAAAGTGAAATCAAACATATTTTTAAATATAAAAATATTGGTAAAATCAATTGAATTGAACAAAATCAAGTGATGAAATTAAATCATATTGTAAAAATTGGATGAAGTAAAATTTTAGGGAAGAATCACATCTAAAAAAATATCAAAGTGAAGATGGAAGAAATGATCTTAAAATAGGAGAAAATCAGAAAGAATATGGAGAAGAAACAATGGTAAAGATGGAGAAGGGAGAAAAAGACGGCGAATATGGAGAATGGAGAAAACGAAGGTGAAGATGAAAAATGGAGAAAAACGTGGAGAATGAGAGAAAATAGTGGAGAAAGGGAAAATTGTGGAGATTTCTTTTAAAACAAGGGTAATTTGGAATAGTTTAAAAAAGAATACAAAATTTGCTATATTTGCAAATTGTTTAAGAAATTGTTATATATTTAATATTTTATGCCAAAAAGGTTATTCATTATAAGATTATTAGAACTTTACAATCCTCAAAAAGTAAAAAAGCCAACATTGTTATTCTCTCTTAAAGCTTCCAATTTTTTTTCTTTTCATCTTATTTGTGAGAGAATTCTTATTGTATTGTGAGGATTAAATTTGTGAGCATCAAATTGTATTTTAGAGAGTTTTCTTTTGTGTGATTTAAAACTTCAGCGTATTGTAACGGTTGGATCCTAACCCGTGAAGAGGATCTGGTTTGCTCTTGAACTCGAAAAAGGAGCAAGAATTGGTTCGATTCAAATCCGTGGAAAGAGTCAAAACAAGATTTTCAATCAAAATCCCAAAAGATGCTTGGAAAAGTGGATAGTTGCCCTCAACCTAACGCCTAAGCTTGTATTCCAAATGTTTCTTGGAGGTTATTTTGGGCTAGTTTGGACTCATTGATAGTTGCATAGAGCACTTGTCACCACGCTTAGCATCTTCGCTATAGAGCACTTGGCACTCACACAACTTACTTTCAACACATCTCACCTAACCCCTTTGCCCTTAAACATCTAGAACACTCGTGTGACCATCTTTGCCACCTTACACATACCATGTCTTGGTTGCATGGATGTTACCTAGGAAGGTAAGGTTGCGTAGCTTTTCATGCTCACCTAGCCAACACTTAACTATAATTTTCAATTTTTTGCTATTTGGCCACCTAGCAACACTTCTTCAAGACATTTTTGCTACACTCGGTTGGTCATCCACTTAGCATCATACTACTTAACATTTAGGCAACTTCTCTATGGATTTTAACTATCTCATCTTACTTTATTTCTTTAAACTCAACATGCATGCCATAAAAATTACAAGACAACAAACATAAGCAAACTTCAACATTCTTACTAAAACAATGAGATTGGAAGTGTAGGGTTCACAATTACTCTCTACCTGAGATATTAATTTAGACTCAGTACCAAGAGATATGGTACTTGGAAGAGATTTACGTCTTTGGGACCCACTTCAGTATGCAATAGTGTAAATCCTAAACTTTGTCATTCTTAAGAATTTCTAACAGTTGAAGAAAGTTAAGTGTTGCTTAAGGTTGTTTGTTGTTCTTATTGATTAGGTAATTATATTTGATGAAGAGTCTTAAGTGTTGAAGAGAAAGGTTGTTGGCAGCCAAATGGTTGTGAGAAGTGTTAGCAAGTGGAAATTTTGACCAAGTATAAGTTGTTGGGTGAGATGAACATGCTAGGTGGCCAAGTGATGGTTAAGAGATGGCTAGGCGCCAAGGCATCGAAAAGTGCTTGAAGTGGGCGAGAGAACCTCTAAGGAAGTTTGTGCTAGGTGGCCAAAAACTCCTAGGCGAGAAGAGACAAGGCATTGAGGCTGGGAGCTAGGTGTTTGATGGAAGGTAAGCTTAGGCATTAAGCTGCACGACCATATGCACGTGAGAAAGCTTTGCAACCAAATGAATTAGGTTAGCAAGACATAATGTTTAAGGGCTTGTCGGCAAGGAGTTTGAGATTTGGTCTTTAGAGGAAGCTTGAGTTTTAGTTCAAGATAGACAAAAAGGTCAAATTTTAAAGGAATCTTATCAACGTGGAGTCTTTTGAGACTATAGATCGATTCCCTTCAAATTTGAAGTTGAACTTTTGAGGTAGGAAAGTTAAGACAATTCTAAACAAGTTTGAATATGGAATTTTTTCACTTTGATGGCAGAATTAAAAGTTATGAGTGTTGGAAGAACTTTTTGTAGTTTCTAAGTAAGCTTGAAGGTGGTTGAGCATTGGGGCGTGAAAGGTCTTTGTGGGCGTGCATCAATAAGATAAGATGGTTATTTTTGCTTTGTGTGTGGGCATGCAGCACAACCAAGGCACAGTCGAGTAGAATGGGATATGCGTCCAGGCCATGCATGTGAGGAAGTGCAAGTACACGTGAAGTGATGCACGACGCAACGTCATACGAACATGGTGTGTAGTATATGAGGCCCACAAGGCAATCACAAGGTCATACGTTCTGATGGTCTATGTGTGCACGCGTGCTATCTGCCGACTATGCCTAGCGGCTAGCAGTGTCATGGCACCATTTTGGGGTTGTTTGGGTGTGTTTTAGATTTTTGAGTTAAGTTTTGATATCTTCTAGCTTTAGAGGATTGAATTGAGTTAAATTCTTTAATTTTAGGACAAGAAGAAATTGGACAAATCTATTGCCTGGGGAGTTGGCATCCATCTGTGAGTGACAAAATGCATTTCCAAAGTTTGAAAGCCAAAAACATGTTTGAGCCAAATATTTGAATTTACTAAATGTTTTAGGAAAGCCTATTTAAGAACTTATGATTTACTAATACAAAGATGATTTAAAAACATGCTATTTATATTGTGATTATGATTGCACAACATAAAATATTTTAGCATGTTTTAGTCTATACTTGAGGTATATGAGATATATTACCTTTTAAGGGAGATTTTTCTGTACACATAGGTCTTTTGATGAGGGTATTCAATAGATAATAGTGTTTCCATCACTAGTACTAGGTTAGAGATAAATGCATCTACATATGCCTAGATTTTTCATCTCATAGTAGTTATAACAAGATAACACACTGCTGATGCATAGATTTTTGTCTTGTAATTATCGTATCCGAGATAGGCTTTTCATGCCTAGATTTTTGTCTCGTAGATATACAAAGATTTATGGTATAGCAACTGAAAGAGAATGTTTGAAATAAGCTATTTGAGTTTGATAAACATATGTTTTGTTTTGCTAAACTATTTGTTTCTCATGATTTATTCAGCATTTTTAGAATTTAAAACTAGTCACTTATTCGTCTACCTATCTGCTAATTTCATTTTGAGTTCATAACAAGTATGTATTGTACATCAGTATCTTTCTATCTGTATATGAGCTTTTGTTAATGAGTACTAGATGTAGGTTGTTTGGAGGTTGAATAGGGTTGTATTAACTTTGAAGTTCAGCACTATGTTTTATGTCTATATCAAACTTATAGTTGTGTTTTAAATATTCACTGCATGTGTGACAATTTACTGATGTTTTAATTTCACTGAGTTTTATGTATTGTAAGTGCAATTTTAGTCCTGTTAGGGTCAACAAGTATCATTAAGTAGGAAGACGATATTTGTTGAGATCACGTCGTCTCTTGGGCTAAGAGTAGGTGGTCTAGGAGTGGATGTGATAAATAGTCTTTGAACTGTATGCCAAGATGCTTAACCATTTGAGGGCGGTTACTATGTACACATAGAAAGATGGTTGTTACTAATGTTGAGTTACTCCACAACAAAGAAGACAATAGAAGTATTGGACATATCCTGCTACAACATAGCCAGATGGGTAGTAAAGAAATAAGAATAGTTCTACTAAGTTTTACTAAATATGTTTGCTATGCTAAGTTTTCTTTAAGTACCGTTACAAGTATGCTTTAATTACTTAAAATTAATCAGTCATTGAGCTTCTAATACATCGATTGAAAATGTTGTACAAGTGACAAATAAACTATGCATTTGGAGTTCATGTATAGAGAGAGTTTGGTATGCACCCTTCTATCTTCAAATTTCCCAAGTATTATAAGAGAAACAATACTTGTTTGCTTCATATTTTGTCTTGGGCTCTGGAGAGAGTTTGAGGGAAGTGTGAAACCTATGACAACCGACTGAATGCTTATATCATGTTCAATTGTTTTATTTTAATGGCACACATCTATTAATCCTCCTAAATGTAATAGTTACATTCTTGTCCAAACTCTAAAAACAAAAACATTTATTTTTAAAAGCTTGTTACTTTTGTTTTTAGTTTTTAAAGTTTTTAAACCTTTGGTTAAATGTAGAGAGGAAATTTGAAGATAGAAGAAGGCTGCATACTGACTTGATTTTCAAAAACAAAATAGTCAAGGTTAAGGGCTAGCCAACATAATTAAAAAGTAATAAACAAATAAATAAATAAAACAGATTCAAATATTAGAAATCTGTAAATGCAGGATTTGAATGTCAGCGACTTTAGGTGCCCTACGTTCAAAAACACAGAAAACACTTAATAAAGACCAAAAACGAAGTTTGGATGATATATTGATGTTTTGAGGGGGGGGAAAACTTACTGAAGGCAATACAAACTCGAACTTACCCATGAGGAATTTGCAAGGATCGAGTTCCCCTTGTGAAAAATCACCCTCTGTATTGTTTTAAAAAAAATCAATTAACCTAAATAAAATGGTTAGTTACGGCCCTCATTTGCCTCGGAAATAAATTTCATTAATGAAAGGCTGCAACTTCTTCCTTGAAGTGGTTGAGCAAGCTCTCAATGCTCATCACTGAATGATCAGCCTTATCTCTCACTCGAACACTCACCTGCCAAAAACTCAATTACTTAAGAACCGTTTAAAAGGATAATTACAAAAATAATAATAAATTCAACTGATCTAAGAACATTTTTCAGAAAATTTCAATTTAAAAAAAGGAAACTGTGATGAAGGGTGGAGCAATAGAAGAAAAACTATGTAGGAACAATAAATAGGCTAAATATCTTGTTTTCTACAAAGACAACAAATTTTACTAAAATTTAAAGATTGATGGAAAAACCTGTCCAGTGTTGGCCTCCTCCTCACCAACAACCAGTATGTAGTTATATTGTGCCAACTGTGCTTCTCGTACCTGCAAGAAATTACATATAGCGATTACAAAATACACAAACTTAAACACAAAATCATGGAAAAATTACAAGGACAAAAGTAGATTGGACTCACTTTCTTCTGAATCTTTCTGTCTGTCACATCCACATCAACAAAATAACCAGCATGATGAATTAGATCACGCACCTACAAAATACAATACCATGATGTACCATGGTCTGTAAACATGTACTATACCATAATAGGAAACAAGACACGTGGCATACTCAATTCTTATGGAATGAATTTCTTACTAAGTAGTTCCTTAGCGCATTATTGCCGAAATTTTTTAATACTAACAGTGACTTAGAAAAAAAATAGAAATATGAAAGAAATCAATCCAATAGATTAAATAAGTCATAACATGCGCTACCTTCAGTGCATAGGACTGGGATTTCTCTGATACAGGGCAAACAATTGCTTGACGTGGACTAAGCCAAAAAGGCCACTTCCCCTTGTAGTGCTCCAACAATATAGCAAACATCCGCTCAACAGAACCTAAAATAGCTCTGTGAATCATAACTGGGCGTTCCCTCTTAGCCTCGTCCTCTGCAGAGTAATACAATTCAAAACGTGCCGGAAGTTGGAAGTCCAGCTGCAAATTAATATTCAAAATAATATTCAGAATTTGTATTATATTTCTGCTGTTGCATTAAAGCAAAAGTAACGAACGAGGAAACAGATTAGGAATATAAGCACACAATACCTGAAGGGTTGCACACTGAAATTTCCTTTTCAGTGCATCAGATACACTAATATCTATCTTTGGTCCATAAAATGCACCATCTCCTTCATCGATCTGTATCAGATGCATTAGAAGTAGACAGAAACCTTAACAGTTCACTTACAAAAGTGGAAATTAAAATGGAGTGCTCATAGGCATATGTAAGACTTCAAAAAAGAAAAACCATGTAAGATGTAAAGAGCTAAAAGAGAAAAATAGATTATATACATATAAAATATAAATCTATCAAATAAATAAAAATAATCCAAATTGTCGCTGCTTCTGTTCAGATTAGTTATTATTCATTAATATCAATTCAATTGTAAAAATATTATTAAATAGCATGAGAAGATGATTCAATAGACGTTCTAATAAAAACTAAAATAATCTAATTTTTTTTGTTAATATCAAATAAATTATCACGATAAAAGATATTAATCCTGAATCAAAAAAATAAGATAAGTTAACTTTTTTTTATAAACTATTTCTTTTTAATTAAAAACTATACGGTTCTTTAAATTTAACTTTAAGTAGGTTCAACCGTATTAGAAGTACCTGCCATGGTTTCCCAAACTCATTCAGTGCTTCTGTAAGAGCAGCTTCAGCCTTCTCCCACGTTTCCAAATCTCCAAGGTATTTCTCTGGCCTCTGCAGCATAATAATAAATATTTATAACAAAATGGAGAGATGATACTCAAAGCACACTCTTACAAGTAAAGAATAAAAAAGCACATAGATTGAGAGTTGAGCAGAGAGTAACGATGTCTCTCTGATTCCGCAAACTCTTAGTTCTTTCTGTGTCAAAACTGCATGCAAGAGTCTTGATCTAAATCTCGAACAAAAGAGTTTAGGATATCGTGTCTGTTCTTAATCTTTGGAAATTGATGGTTCGTGATCAGAGTTGAGAGGATGGGGTGACCAAAGATAAACAAGAAGTTGGGATCATTGAGTTTAGAGAGAGAGAGAGCCATTTTTTTTCACTAATCACCTTAGTTGACAAAGATTACATGTTTTCTTTTTAAGATTTAGGATATATAAGGAAGATCATATGATAGTGCATGAAAATATCTGTCACTCAAGTGCAGAAATGATGGGTTATAATCATCAAGCCTAAAGGTTTCATGTTTTCAATACCCACAAAGTCAGCATGGGCATTATAGACAGTATTGTTTCAAACAAGAAACAAAAGAAGTCGATGTTTCTAATATTTTCACTCCCGAGGAAAAGTGGAAGGCATCCTATCTAACAAAAAAAAAATGTATCAACACTGCTGGAATTCAAGTCAAATGAGAGTAAAAATGAACGTAATTAAAATTATTTTAATTATTAAATATATGCGTTGTCACCAATTTCCCATTGATATATAAAATTGCAAATGGGAAGGGGGAAGGAAGCCCCAAGCCAAAGAAGTTGGAAAAGATACTCCAATTGGTCAAAAGAGAATCAATATTATATGAATGGAAGAATTTAAACAATTTACACCAAGACAGCGATGAAAGTAACATGCTCCAAATAATATTGAACTACATACCGTTGATAGCTTCAGCTCAAATGTGAACCCAAAAATGTTATAAGCATATTTGATGAATTCTAAGACGGCCCTTACTTCATCTTTTATCTGTAAAATGAACACAAGACAACAACAGTGAAGCAAGTCTTAATAGTTTCACAAGCAATATTGTCAGCATATCAATTAAATATTACTAACCTGGGACTCCCTGCAAAATATGTGAGCGTCGTCCTGCAAAAAAGTTGGACCTTCATAAGTAGATGTACACATGCAAATCCTGAAACAATTCACATACCTTAAGGACCAAGGTAGAGAAACAGCACAAAACTAGATTATGGGATACTGAAAATATTATATACTAGCCTAGTTCTATGTAAACACCAAGATCTAGAAATACCTGTTGAAATCTTCTCACACGAGTCAATCCAGTCAATGCCCCACTAGCCTCATTGCGATGCAAAACCCCAAAATCAGCTAATCGAAGAGGAAGTTCTGCAGAGCAAAAGGATGAAATGACCGATTGAGAATATCCCGGAATAAATTTTAAAAAAAAAAAGAGGATAAAGGATTAAATTCAATGAACATAACTAGAATGCGAAGATTTGAAGTAGGTGCATTCAACTACCATTACACACTGACTAGGAGAGTTTCAAAAGAGATAATAATAACAGCTTTACTTGCAAGAATGCACATGAACTTACCCCTATATGAACGAACTCTATGCTGGAACATCAAACAGTGACCAGGACAATTCATTGGTTTCAATCCAAATTCCTGCTTCTCTATCTGTCCAATAATTTAAAAATGAGCTCAAACCAAGCATTACATGGCCATATATATGGGACAATTAATTCACTCTGCCAAAATAGGTAAAGAAATTAATGCTCAAGAATATCACACATGCTCACACAGTTTGCAAAACCCATGGATTGCATTTTTAAAAATGAAAAAGTAACCATGTAACCAGTAGTTCTTGTTTCTTCAACAAAAGCTAATATCAAAAGGATAGATAAGATTTGAGTTAAAAGGAATAGAGTACAACAAATGGATAAAATAGATATCACCAAATTGTTTATAGGAATGATATTAGAGAGTTAGAGGGATATTAAGGCTGTATTAGTAATTAGTTAAGAGAGTAATCAAGTATGTTGATTATAAATAGAATGAGTCTGGAAGGAGGAAGATAGGCAATATTTTGGAATATGAATTAGGGCTTGAGAGTATCTCAAGATTAGGAGGGTCCAATGTAGAAGTACCTAGAACACTTGGTTTATTTTGTAATTCAATTATCTTTTATCTTTCAATATATTAGAATTACATCAGTTTCCCAAATGTTGCAACACACATCTAGATCTGAAAAATAACTATACAATTCGTAGCTAATCTTGCAAGTGAAACTTTATTTACAGCTTACCAGCTTTTGGTTACTTCTTCATTTTATGATGTCACACCTATTCTTGGTGGTGAAACTTTCTCTAATTTTTCTGTGTTTGCTTGCTTCTTTTCTCTTCTATGGTGGAACTTTAACCAAGTGATTCATTTTTTAATGCCATAATGACGTCACCGTGAGGTCGGAGAAGATTATTAAATGTTTTTCAGGAAAAGGAGCGGCAAATGATGATGTGAAGAATCTTGTTAATTGGAAAATCATTTATCTACCCATGAGCAAAGGAGGCCTACACATTGGTAATGGTTAAGCCCCTGATTGATAAAACGTATTCTCGAAGGGGTAGGAAGGGAATGTAGTAAGTTTACAATTATGAAGGAATCATTTTGTGTATGTTCTCAAGGTTCTTATAGTTGTGGCGAGTTTGTGCATAGGGATGATTTTGGTACTGGAGTGAGTCTACAAGAAGTGGAAACCAGACCTCTCTCTCTAGAGTTTAGGAGATTGTATCTTGTCCTCTTAAGTGAACGGGAGCATAGTTATTCTCTCGGATTCATAAATCTCATTGTATATTGAAGAGCTCTCAATTGGAAAGAGAGGCTGAACATATTTTGATCCTTCTTTGTGTTATTTTGGTCTATGTTTGTTGTTTACTTGTATTTTCCAGGATCTATTTGTTAGATATCTAACAAATTGGTATCAAAGCACATCATCCTGGGCAAAGACAGACACGGTCGCAACAACAAAATGAGGATCAAATGAACGAAAAAAGAAAAAAAAAAGAGATATTGGGAGTGAAGAATTCGGTTATTGACTGGGTGAAATCAAATGAGGAGCTACAAGGAAAGGGGATGTTGCTTGCGATGGTCACAAAGTTGTTTGGGAAGAATCACGCTTGTGTTGACTCTAAATAGCAGATCATCTCTAAAACAAAAAACAAATAGAAGGTTTGGAAGGGGAACAATCATCTCATACCAAATGGGAAGAGGGACCTATTGAGTCTAATGACTGGAGAAAGTTTAAGAAGCTCGAGATGTTCGTCTTATTCAGCACAAATCTGAATGCCTGGTTCTTCGGAGCTAAAAGATATTTTAAAATTTATGAACTACTGATTTTGAGAGAACTTTTTATTTGATAATCAATTTTGACTAAGATATGGTAGATTGGTACTGTTGGATGAGTAATCGAAAGAAGTTTCGGTCCTAGGACGACTTGAAAGAGAAATTGTCATCCAATTTCACCCCACGCACGAAAAGTCGTTGTGTGAGAGCTTTCTCATGGTGAAACAAACTGACACCATATTTGAGTTTAGGCAGCTATTCGAAACCTACTCAGCGTCGTTACCAAAGTTGGCTGAAAATGTCCACCAGAATACGTTTATGATTGGGCTTCAACAAAATATTAAGGCTAAGATTATCACCAATGAACCGATTGGGCTGGAAAGTATTATGCAACAAGCCCAAATTATTGAAGACCATCATTTAGCCCTCAAATTGGCTTCAGAGGTTGTCCTTTTCAAAAAAAGAAAAAAGAAAAATTGGCTTCAGAGGCATTGGGTACCGAGCCCCAAAAACAATGGCATGGAATCTGCCCAATATCTTAGGGCAAATCTACTAATGTGGTTAACCCAAAACTGTACCAGTTAGGGCTATTATTCTTCCAAATTAAACCATTGTTCCAAGGAAAAATCAATCATCATGTCATCTCTCCGATGTCGAATTTCAAGCAAAGGCGGATAAAGGACTATGTTTACGTTGTCACATGAATTACTTCATGGCCATGATGCAAAAATCATATGTTACATGAGTGTTGGTGTGAACGATATCGATGAGATTGAGATTTTGATAGCTCCTACAAGAAGGACAAATCAGCCTAAAAATTGTGAAATTAAACCTACAATATATGTAGGTTGTTCATCCTTGAGCACAATACACAGTGATCTCATAGATAAAGTATGGAGCTGTTAGGTCCCCCTGTCATTCACACATACAAACGTAGGGGCAGAAAAGGTAATAACCAGGGGGCAGCTTAACCTATTAGGTTTATGGAAGGAATATTCTGAAGTAGGACCGGGGGCAACTTAACCTATTAGGTTTATGGAAGGAATATTCTGAAGTGGGACTGACAGGAAGGTATAGGAGTATATAAGGAAATGTTTTTGGGATTGCTGAGGCATCATGATAGAGAAAAGAGTAGCCGCAGCTTGTGGAGGAGAAGGCCAGCATTCTCGAATTAGCTGGAGAGTTATCCTTTAGTGTGGTGTTTCCTTTGTTAGAGGATAGTATATGAACCTTGTCTTCCGCTATAACTATATCAATATATAAATACAGAGTATTGTCTCTGTTTATCTATTGTTTGTTGGGATTCTATTGAGTGGCAGGTGTTGGGACCTTACAAATTGGTATCAGAGCTCCAAAAAATCCTGGAGAGAACATGAGCAATGGCACAGAGACAACTAGAAGAAAGAATGGAAATTAGTTAGAAGGAAATATTGGGATTGAAAGAGTTGATCCTTGGACTAACTAAAAGCGTGGAGAAGTTATCAGAGGATGTGAAGGAAAGCAGTATGAGCAAACGCCAAGAGGAATCTTGTGGGTCTGATGGGTCTGGGTTGAAAATGAAAGGCAAGATGGAGGAAGCTAACATGATGTCGGGCTTCATGGGCGGTGTTCTAGATAGAAACAAATACAAAAAGTTAGAGATGCCCATTTTTGCAGGGTGAACCTAGAATCTTGGGTGTATAGGGTCAAGCATTATTTCAAGATCAACGACATAGCCGAAGCGGAGAAAGTGAAGGTGGCAGTCGTCAGTTTTGCACAGGACGAAGTGGACTGGTTTCGGTGGAGCAATAACCAGAAAAGATTCACATCCTAGGAAGATTGAAAAAGAGGATGTTTGAATATTTTAAAGTTCCGAGAGAAGGTAGCTTGGGAGCTCATCTCATACGCATTCAACAAGAGGAGTCGTATACAGAGTATGTAAAAAAATTCCTCAACTATTCCCCGCCATTACCGGAGATGGCAAAAAGCGTGTTGATGGATGCATTCGTAACAGAATTGGAGCCGTCTTTGCAGGCTGAAGTGAAATGCAGGCACCCATTAACCTTAGAAAACTGTATGAACGAGGCACAATTAATCAATGACCAAAACTTAGCCCTAAAATTAGCATTAAGTGAATTGGGCAAGGATAGTGGGTCGGGTAAGGTTGGGGCCCAAAGTAATATTAAAAACGATGAAAAGGGGATGAGTGCGGAAAAGAAAGAAACGTGAAGAACCGAATACGCAATGAAGCAAATTGCGATTCCGATCAAGGGAAGTTATGCGCGAGGGGAACGACCGATGAAGAGGTTGTCGGATAGTGAATTCAGAGCAAGATTGGATAATGGTTTGTGCTTTCGTTGCAACGAAAAATACTCTCCCAAGCAAGATGCAAGATAAAAGAAAACAAAGAGCTGATGTAATTATTTTAAATGAAGAGGAAGGTCGGGAAGAAGCAGCAACCAACGAAAATACGAAAACGAAGAGGGAGACTGGAACCGAGATAATCAAACTGAAAACATTGGAAGTGACGGGAGAGACGAAAATTGCCCTCCAAACCATTTTGGGTTTTACATCCAAAGGAACCATGAAATTAAAGGGAAAGGTGAGAGACCGAGAAGTGATCATACTTATCAACAGTGGGGCGACTCACAATTTCATTCATCAAGGAGTTGTCGAGGAACCTAAATTGCCACTCGAGAAGGGAACTAAATTTGGGGTAACGATTGGAGATGGGTCTATGCTGGAAGGGAGAGGAATTTGCAATCATGTGGAAGTCAAGTTGCCAGAGTTGACTATTGTAGCAGATTTTCTTGCCTTTGAATTGGGAAAAATTGTTGTTGTGCTGGTTATGCAATGGTTGAGCACTACCAAATTCATGGGTGTGCATTGGCCCTCGATGACTATGACAATTAGGATTGGGAAGTCAAAGATTATACTAAAAGGGGACCCAACATTAGAAAAGACAGAATGCTCCTTAAAAACGATAACCAAAACATGGGAGGTAGAAGACCAAGGATTTTTGCTGGATTTTAAAAACTTGGAAATTGAAGAGCGAACACCATATGACAGTGAGATTGAAGAGAAGGGAGATGAATCCAAGCTACCCATGATTAGAGAACTTTTAAAGCGGAACAAAGAGATTTTCGAATTACCAATCGAATTACCTCCAAAGAGGGCGGTGGATCGCTGAATATTGACAACGGAAGGGCAGCAACCTATAAATGTTCGACCATATACGTACGGGCACATCCAAAAGGAAGAGATTGAGAGGTTAGTTGATGAAATGTTAAAGGCGAGGATCATCCGACCAAGTAGAGGCCCATACTCCAGCCCTGTGTTATTAGTGAAAAAGAAAGATGGAGGGTGGCGTTTTTGCGTAGACTATCGAAGATTGAATCAAGTGATAGTGGCTGATAAATTTCCCATTCCAGTAATCGAAGAACTTCTTGATGAGCTACATGGAGCCGCGATTTTTTCAAAGTTAATTTTACAATCTGGGTACCACCAGATTAGAATGAGGGAGGACAATATTGGAAAGATGGCATTTCACACTCATGAAGGACACTACGAGTTTATGGTTATGCCGGTCGGATTAACCAATGCGCCTGCCACCTCCAGTCATTGATGAACCAAGTTTTCAGACCGTTCTAGAGGCGATTCGTATCGGGCTTTTTTTTATGATATTTTAGTCTACAGCTCGGATGTTACTGAACATGAAAGACACCTTGGTGTGGTGTTTAATATTCTAAAAGACAACAAGTTGTTTGCCAATGAAAATAAATGTGTCATTAGGCACTCCCGAATACAATATTTGGGCCACTGAATATCGAAAAAAGGGGTAGAGGCGGGCGGTGAAAAGGTGAAAGCAATGGTTAATTGGCCACAACCAAGGGATGTATCTGAATTCAGGGGATTTTTAGGCCTCACTGGCTACTACAGAAGGTTTGTTAAAAATTATGGAGACATTGCTGCCCCACTCATTAAACTATTGCAGAAAAATGGGTTTAAATGGAGTGAGGAAGCAAC